>NC_086099.1:11833962-12141819 GCF_963921235.1 Mobula hypostoma | reverse complement strand
CTATATCATCCAAAACTCAGGCCTACTACAATTCAGTTGTTGCTGAAGCCCTTATCCAAGTTCCTTTCCTGCCCTCCACCTGCTCTATCTGCCCATCACTCCCATACGGGGTCTCCTATCTTCTCCAAACCACCCTCACCACCTTTTCTCCCTCAGTTAAGTCCTCTCTTAACTCCCCCTTTCTTATTTGAGTTCTTAACCTGCAGTCCTTTGTTGTCCAGCCTTATTGGTGCTGCACTCCGGTGTTTACTCAGTGCTGCTCTTTGGTATTCTCTCGGCGCTGTTCTCCAGTATTCGCTCGGTGCTGCCCTCCTGTGCTCTGTTTGTACTGCTCTCCAGTATTCACTCGGTGCTGCCCTCCTTTGCTCTGTTTGTACTGCTCTCCAGTATTCGCTCGGTGCTGCCCTCCTGTGCTCTGTTTGTACTGCTCTCCAGTATTCACTCGGTGCTGCCCTCCTGTGCTCTGTTTGTACTGCTCTCCAGTATTCGCTCGGTGCTGCTCTCCAGTATTCGCTCGGTGTTGCCCTCCTGTGCTCTGTTTGTACTGCTCTCCAGTATTCACTCGGTGCTGCCCTCCTTTGCTCTGTTTGTACTGCTCTCCAGTATTCGCTCGGTGCTGCCCTCCTGTGCTCTGTTTGTACTGCTCTCCAGTATTCACTCGGTGCTGCCCTCCTGTGCTCTGTTTGTACTGCTCTCCAGTATTCGCTCGGTGCTGCTCTCCAGTATTCGCTCGGTGCTGCCCTCCTGTGCTCTGTTTGTACTGCTCTCCAGTATTCGCTCGGTGCTGCCCTCCTGTGTTCACTTCATGCTTCCCTCCGATGTTCGCTCAATGTGTTTGCTCAATGGAAGAACAAGCTGGACCAGGACAACTTACCATACATCCTACAGTCATGCCACTCAGGGACTTTGGCTATATTATTATTAGTTTTTCTTTATGAATGTATGTTTCTATGAAATCATAACCAGATTTGCCATATGTACTATTTGTGCTCTGTGTGCTGCGTGCTGTTGGTAATGTGCTTTGCACCCTGGCCCCAGAGGAATGTTGTTTCATTTGTCTATATTCATGTACGGCTGAATGATGATTAAACTTGAACTGGAACTGATCATCTGCTGGAATCTTTCTCTTGACTCCATCTGCCAATAACCCCTCTTCACCAGGATCCCACCCAATCAGGATCCTCTCCCATAATTTGCCAGCTTTTGCCCCGCCAACCCCAACAATTTTTGTACTGATTATTTCCCCTCTACTCTTCCGGACTCGATGAGGGTCTCAACTGAAAAGTAATCCTCCGTGGATGTTGCCTGACCAGCTGAGTTCATCTAGCTGCTCATTTTTAACTCCCTAATCCAAGTCTCTGTTACCTCTAGACTCGACTATTCCATTGCACACCTGACTGCATCCCTGCCACCTCTGTTGCCAGAGGTAATCTAAAACTACATGCCAGCTAACTCTGAACCCCTTTCACCTCTCACTCATGTGTCTGTGACCTACATTTGATTGTTTTTAAAACAATGCCATGATTTTAAAACTCTCAGAGTAACATAACACAAAATCCCAAGCCATTGTTCTGGTTTCTTCCCCCTTCATTTCTCTTCCTGATGAAGGGTCTTGGTCATCGACTATTTTCTCCTCTTCATAGATGCTGCTTGGCCTTCAGCATTTTGTATTTGTTGATCTGGATTTTGAGACTGAAGAATCTCTTTGTGTTTTTAAAACTTTCACTCTTGCTTTTAATTTTCTCTTTGGTCCAGCCACTTCCAGCCTCTGTGATTTCATCCATATCTAAAAGGAGGAAGAATGTGTCCCTTTCCCATTCTTCCTTCTTATTAATTCTTCCATTAACAGTTGAGTCAAACCCTTGGCTCCAGAATTCCCAAGTTTAAACTCTCTATTTCTCTCCTTCTACTTCCTCCTTTAAGACACACCTTAACGCCTATGGCAACACACACAAAATACCGGAGGAATTCAGCAGGACAGCTAGCATCTATGGGCAGTATTAACAGTTGATGCTTTGGGGTAAGACCCTTCATCAGGACTGGAAAGGAAGGGGCCAGAACCTAGAGTAAGGGGGTGGGAGAGAGAAGGAGGTGTACAAGTTGGCAGGTGATAGGTGAGACCAGGTGAGGGGTAGGTAGGTGGGTGGGTGGGTGAGAGGGAGAATTAAATTAGAAGCTGTAGTTTAAAACATACACCTCTTCCTAAGCTTTTGGTCACCTGTAGACTATATCTATTTATGTAGTTTCAGACAATATTTTTGGATAACACTCCTGTAAAATAATGTAAGACCTTTTTACTATTTAAAACCATATGAGGTAAGGTGATAGAGGAAAGAAAATACTGCTAAGTAACATCTAAACTAAAATTTGGAAGATTATGAACTGATATATCTTAAATGTAAACAATTATAATATTTAAATTTCAGTACTTGTGACGGCTGAACATTGATAAAATGGGGTTCAAAATTATCTGTTTTAGGTCATGTTAAGACTGAAGAAATTTTGAAAATTTCTAATATATAAAAATCTAGCAATTTAATTACATGGTTCAGATGTCATACAAAGAGAGGAAAAGCAGTGAAATTGTGCAATGTTACATTGGAGAGAGTGGCAGGTGCATGTCAAGGGGCATGCCCATTGGGAGGGCCTGAGGGTAGGCCAAAATAGTGCCAGTTAATCATCCAAAAAATGTATTTGACAGATGGGAATAGAAGCTTAGCGTTATTTTCTCATGATTGCTCTGCTAATTTTGCCTTTTAAATTTGCTAACAACATGTCACACCATAGCTTATCTCCCTAAGGTTCTGAATATTTCTGTCACCCAGTGTTCAAAGGAACATCTAACAGCAATGATTTGTTATTTTATTTAAACTGTTGATTTGTTTTCATTAATTATAATAGAACATTATTCTAATTAATTGTAATGGAAATAAGAACTCAAAAAATCAAACTCTCCAGCATTGATTGAACAATATAATATAATATAAATAATAGTCCTCGTTGCATTACTTGCTATTTTTGAAATATATTTAATGACTGTGTCAGAGGAAAAATCTCTTTCCCAAACAGATCAGTTAAACTTTGTTTTTGATTAAGTCCGGCTATGCAGAAACTAAGGACAATGTACTCAGAATCAGGTTTAATAATGTCGATATAAATCATGAAATTTGTTATGCGGCAGCAGTAGAAGGCAATACATAATAATAAAATCTGAGAGTTACAGGAAGAAATATATAATTAAATAAGTAGTTCAAAAAAGAAAATAGGTATTAAGGTAGTGTCATGGGTTCAATGTCCATCAGAAATCTGATGGCAGAGGGGAAGAAGCTGTTCCTAATACACTGAGTGTGTGTCTTCAGTCTTCTGTACCTCATTGATGATGGTAGTAATGAGAAGAGGACATGTCCTGGGTGATGGGGGTCCTTAATGATGGATGCCACCTTTTTGAGGCATCAATCCTTGGAGGTGTCCTGGATGCTGGGGAGGCTGGTGCCCATGATGGAGCTGACTGAGTTCGCTGCTTTCTATTTTGATCCTGTGCAGTAGCCCCACTATACCAGATGGTGTTGCAGCAAGTTAGTATGCTCTCCACAGTACATCTGATTCAGATAGATTTTAGAATTGTTTATCTCATATTCATGAAAACATAGAGTAAAATGAGCTGTTTGCATTAACAAACAATATACTCAAGGATGTGGTAGGGGCAGCCTGCAAGTGTTGCCTCATTTCCAGGCGCCAACTTATTCCCCTGTTATATCTATTTGTTTTAAATGATCTTTTTTAATGAACCTTCCTGAAATAATTAAGCATGACATTCAATGTACTTTCATTGCCAAACATATTAACATTACTTGGGATGACTCAGACAGAAAAACCAGCTTTAAGGAGCCAGGCTTTTGGTTAGCAACAAGTCTAGACATTGAATATTTACCTATTTCCAGTCAACAGACAAGCCTTTTGGATGAGTAAACTCTTCAGAGGTTCCTGGAATGCGAAAACATCCGTATGCAAAGAAAGAAGCAGGAAATGTATTTATTTCCAATTTTTTTCTGCGGCTTCCTGAATATGTTTTGTACTGTCAGAAATTACAAAAGAGCATCAAGGTACCTTAGGGAACTTTGTGGCTGTCAGTGCAGCTACTTTTGCAGGAGAGGTGCTGGAAGAAATCATCAGTATAGAACATCAAACGCTAAAGCACCATACAGGCCCTTCAGCCCACAATGTTATGCCAACTTTTTAACTTACTCTAAGATCAATCTAAATCTTCCCTCCTGCATAGCCCTTCATTTACAGTACTCTGCAAAAGTCTTATGAGCCCTAGATTTTTTATATGGTTTTAGAGGGTATGGCCTCCAAACAGGCCTGATTTCAACATTATAGAGGCTGTCTCGGAGGCCGACAAAGTCTGTTGAAGAACTGTGGCAAGTTCTCCAAGATGCTTGGAACAACCTGCTAGCCAATTTTCTTATAAAACTGCACTACTGTGTACCTAAGAGAATTGAAGCAGTTTTAAAGTAAAGGGTGGTTACACCAAATATTGATTTGATTTGTTTATTTTACTGTTTATTTCTCTTATAGTAATTTTTTTGATATTTTAAAATTTTTCTTTTCATTATTTATGAATGCGTCTTTGCTTTAAACATTTTTTTTACATGTGCTGAAGACTTTTGCACAGTACTGTATCTGCCATCCATGTGCCTATGCAAGACCTTCTCACATATCCATAATGTACCTGCCTCTATCATCAACTCTGGTAGCATGTTCCATGCACCCACTCTGTGTAAAAAAATACTATCTCTGACATCAAGTTTACTCAATAGAACCAACAGCAAGGATGGTATTATTCAATATGGCTACTGGAAAAGGCAATCCCACTGTCATAAGTGTGCAGGTATCCTAATCGTGGATAGTGCAGGGAGTACTTTTTCCATTTATTTATTTGTTTGTCTATCTGTCTGTCTATTTAATCTTGTCTATTGATTTGTTTGTCTATTAATTAATTAATTAAAGATCCAGCCGCAGTAATAGACCCTTCTGGCCCAACAAGCCCGTGCCACCCAATTAGCCTCCTAGCCCGTACACCTGTGGACTGTGGGAGGAAACTGGAGCACCCAGAGGAAACCCACATTTTCACGGGGAGAATGTACAAACTCCTTACAGACAACGGTGGGAATTGAACCCAGATTGCTGCACTGTAATAGTGTTACACTGACTGGTACTTCACCATGCCATCCTTAATTAATGACCGATCATAATCCTCAAACGGAGAATAATGAAAGGCTATTAGAACAATTGAAACACGTTGATTCAACTTTAACTTCACTCTGCACATGCATATAAAGCATATTTATACATTATACGTACATTTGGATGAACTGCATTGCTTTACCCCTTTGGAGAAGAGTGATTCATGTGCTAATGCTATTTACAGTTTTAGCCATCCATGGGTTGTCTAAGAGTTGTTCAAAGTTCAAAGTAAATTTATTATCAAAGTACATATATGTTACCATATATGACCCCGAGATTCATTTTCTTGCAGGCATACTCAATAAATCCATGATAACCATAATAGAATCAACTTAGGCATTCAACCAGTGTGCAAAAGACAACAAACTATGCAAATACAGAAATAAAGAAATAATAATGGCAAATAAATAAGCAATAAATATTGAGAACATGAGATGAAGGATCCTTGAAAGGGAGTTTATAGGTTGTGGGAACATTTCAATGAAGGGGTTCCTACAACCTATAGAGTTTTGACCCTTGATCTTCTGAACGGAATTTGTTCTTTTGATGTTATATTCATTTGTCAATTTCAGGAAAACCTCACTTCTTCACCCAGTTTAACGGAATCATGTGTCATTTCTTCCATCAAATATACCATATTCACTTAAAGAATGCACTCATTAATTACGGTTTGGTAGCTCAATCACTTTAAAGCACCAGCAACCAGCTATCTGAGTTCTATTCCTATCACTGTTGTTAAACAATATGTACATTCTCCCCATGACCCTGTGGCTCTCTGCTGGATGCTCCAGTACCCTCTCACATTCCAAAGCTGTACAGTTTAGGACTAGTGAGTTGTGGGCCAGCTATGTTGCCACTGGAGCCATGGAGACATTTGCAGGCTGCCCAAACTGTGCTGGTCTTTGGCACTAAAAAGAGCACTTTGGGCTTGTGCTGGGAGCTGGAAAGCACTGGGCTCCAAGGTTTTTAGAGCCACTGAATCGGATAATTGTTATTTAATGGAGTCGTCAATCATTTAGAGCTCTTCATGTTTCTTCTCAAGTAATGCTTTCTATTTAAACTTATTAAGTTTATTTTGATAGGCTCAGGGATTTTGCATTACTTGTATTTTTGAAGTAGACGTCTGATTAGTAGTAATTGCGGGGTCTTTGTTTTGAGAATGTTATGTCTTGGGGTGTCGCTCGGCCAAGCCACTGATGTTGGGTTGTGTACAGTCATGCACTTTGGTAAGAAGAAATGAAAGGGTTGACTTTTTTAAATGGAGAGAAAATACAAAAAACTGAGACACATAAGAGTTCTTGTGCAGAATTCCCTAAAGGTTAATTTGCAGGTTGAGTCTGTGGTGAGGAAGGTAAATGTGATGTTGGCATTCATTTTAAGAGAACTAGAAAATAAAAGCAAGGATGTAAAGTTGAGACCTTAGAAAGCACTGGTGAAGTCTCACTTGGAGTATTGTGAGCAGGTTTGGGTCCCTTATCTTAGAAAGGATGTGCTGAAATTGGAGATAATTCATAGGAGGTTCACGAAAATGATTCTAGGATTGAATGACTTGTCATATGAAGAGCATTTGATGGCTCTGGGCCTGTATCCACTAGAATTCAGAAGAGTGAGGGGTGACCTCATTGAAACCTATCAAATAGTGAAAGGCCTTGATGGAGTGGATGTAGAGAGGATGTTTCCTATGGTGGGAGAACCTAAGACCAGAGGACATAGCCTTAGAATAGAGGGTCGTCTTTTAAGAACAGAGGTGAGGAGGAATTTACATAAAAGTTGCTGGTGAACGCAGTAGGCCAGGCAGCATCTCTAGGAAGAGGTACAGTCAACGTTTCGGGCTGAGACCCTTCGTCAGTACAAAGGTCCCTGCCCGAAACGTCGACTGTACCTCTTCCTAGAGATGCTGCCTGGCCTGCTGCGTTCACCAGCAACTTTTATGTGTGTTGCTTGAAATTCCAGCATCTGCAGATTTCCTCGTGTTTGCATTATGAGGAGGAATTTCTTTAGCCAGAGAGTGGTGAATTTGTGGAATTCTTTGCCACAAGCAACTGTGGAGGCCAAGTCTTTATGAATATTTAAGGCAGAAGTTGATAGATTCTTGATTGGTCAAGGCCATGAACTGATATGGGGAGAAGGCAGGAAATTGGGGCAGAAAGGAAGATTAGATTAGCCATGATGAAAATGTGGAACAGACTTGATGGGCCAAATGACCTAATTCTGCTCCTATATCTTATAGTTAGTCTCTCCTGAGCCTTGTAGGCTCATCAGGCTGGTGCTTATGCTGGTTTCCGTGGTGTGAAGCAACTGAATGTACGAGACTCCCCCCCCCACCACCCCCGGATAGGATGCCAGTCTATCGCGAGGTTAGCCCCCAGCATTTTGCCAGTACCCGTTCTCAGACTGGAGTATTGTGTGGTTAAGTGCCTTGCTCAAGGACACACACGTTGCCTCGGCTGGGGCTCGAACTCATGACCTTGTGGTCTTATGTTCTGTTTGAAATCTTAGGAATAAACTTAGATTCTCAATTTACATGGAAGTCTGTCTTTCCTCTGCACTTGAATTTCAACATTGCCTGCACATATTGTGACAGATTCAAAACATTTTACTGCATGTTTTGATGTATATGTCAGAAATATAGCTAATCTTAAACCTTCAGTATATCTTATCTGCTCGCATGATTTTTGTATATCTCTTGCTAGATTAAGTTGTGGCGTGCACAATGCTAATTATGACTCCTATTTTCACATGTTATCTCTTTGTCCAGTACAGTTCAAATATCATTCCAACAGCCTTTTCCCAATCTCAGGGCTGAAACTTTTTGTGGCTACTGGCCTGACCGAGCTCACAATTTTGGTTGTTACTCATATCCCAAGAGTAATAAAGGTGGCCTCCCATCTCTAAAGCAATGGATACTTGTCCAAACGTTCCTTGGTAGGATAAAGGCTCTGGTTAGTTAGCAAGTTACATTTGGTACTGTATGACTTGTGGTCCACACAGAGAGGCACGCCATCAAATGTTTGAGCTGCTATAGCTTCTAGGGGTTGATTATGTTCCAGAAACAGATGTGAGATTTCAGACAGATGCGTGTTTCTCCTTTCATGGTTCTTACATGGCGGAAGTGCCGCGTTTTTATTTATTTATTTATTTATTTAGTGATCCCATGCAGAACAGCCCTTTCCGGACCAACGAACTGCACCAACCAGCAACCCAAATATTTAATCATAGCTGAATCACTGGACAATTTACAATGTCTAATGAACCTACTAACTGGTTTATCTTCGGACAGTGAGAGGAAACCAGAGCACCTGGAGGAAACCCACACACTCACAGGAAGGAATGTTCGAGCTCCTTACAGTTGGCATTGGACTTGAACTTCGAACTCGGACGCCCAAGCTGTAATAACATAGCGCTAACCACTAGGCTACTGTAGCACCATATTTTTGTGCACTGAGTTGCTGCCACATGATTGGTTAATTAGATATTTGCATTAACGAGCAGGTGTACAGCTGTACCCAATAAAGTGACGGCTGAGTGTATAAAGTGACTTTATAGTTGTGATAGTGGGGTATGTCACAGTAATAGTAAATTCAGACTGAAAGCATGGAACTTGCTTTTCTGGTTCCCGACCATAAGACCATAAGACATAGTAACAGAATTAAGCCAATTCAGCCCATCGAGTCTGCTCTGCCATTCCATCTTGGCTGATTCATTATTATCCCTCTCAGCCCTATTCTCCTGCCTTCTCCCCATGTTGTCCACAGCAGGGGTGATTGATAAGTTCGTGGCCTAAGGTAGAAGGAGATGACTTATTAACTTCAAACTTTCTGCATAATCACTCAAAGAGTTGAACTGCACGTGCATGTAACCAGAGCTGAATAACTCATCTCCTTAGGCCACAAACATCAATCATCCCTGCTGTGGAGCACTTTCTGGAGGTTCAAGACGCCGACTTCTACAAAGAAGGGATCCGTATGCTCCACGTCCACCGGACTGTGTGTGTAAATGTAGGAGGGGACTATGTTGAAAAATAAATGTGCTATGTTTTCTAAAATTGACTCCTTCTACCTTAGGCCACGAACTTATTAATCACCCCTCGTAATATCATAATGGCAGACCCTTTGGCCCAATGAGTTTGTCGTATCCATCAAACAGCTATTCATGCCAACCCTATACTAATCCCATTTTATTCATCCTAATTTTCTCATCAAAACTCTGCCAAGCCCAGCTGCAAAAGGAGGAGGATTGGGCATGGAGCTAGCAACCCCATCCTGTGAATACCCAGTGCTACAGAAATGGCAATAAAGGTTTTAAAGACCTCATCGTTGGGAAAGGAAGGGTACACCGAGAAGATGGTCTATAGCAGGGGACCAAGTGAAAGACTGACCCAGCACAGAGGGCTCTAGTGTTGTCAGGGAGACTGGTGGCAGCCTATGCCCCAGTAGGGGTGATGGACTTAAGAAAGTTAGCAATATTCTCATCTTCTCTGCCCTCAGATCTTAGTACTCACCTATACAAGGGGGCATTTTTTTACAGAAGCCAAATTACCTACCAGCTTGCCCATCAATGTGAGGTGGGAGGAAGACATGTCACCAGGAGAAATTTCATGCAGTTCCAGGGAGAACATGCAAATTCTGTGCAGATCACATTAGAGGTCAGGATGAAACCCAGGTTGTTGAAGCAGTGAGCAGACTCAGGCTCAATTCCCATCACTGTCTGTACGGAGTTTGTACGTTCTCCCTATGACTGCATGTGTCTCCTCCATGGCGCCTTTGGAGTAGGTTAAAAGGTCAACACAACAATTTGGGTCAAAGGGCCTGTACTGTGCTGCAGTGTTCTATGTTCTATGTTCTAAAACCTACTTGTTTGGTGGGTTAATATCGCAGTCCAGTCAGGTTGAAAACGTTACTGCAGATGAATTTTGTGTTGTATAAAATACCATTTGGGAGCACTTACTTCCAGAAGAAAACAGCGAGAATGAAAATCCCCAGTAAAAATGGGAAAATGAATTTCTTGATGGGAACTTATGCAGTCAGGTATGTGTGCAAAATCACTGTGCTATCGGCTCATAGCAGTGTAGCTGTTAGCGCAACGCTATTACAGATCAGCGCGTAGGAGTTCAGAGTTCAATCCCGGTGCCACCTGTACCGGAATGCCCATGTATGCTCTACCCAAGAGCGTGTCTGGTTTCCGCCAGGTGCCCCGGTTTCCTCCCACAGTACAAAGATTTACTCTTTTACGTGTTAATTGATCATTGTAAATTGTCCTGTGGTTAGGCTACGGTTAAATAGGTGCAGGTTGTTGCCTCAGAAGGGCCTGTTTTACAGCGTTTTTCTAGATAAGTAATGCTAATTTCCAAAACTGCACTGTTACTTTCTCATGATTGTGTGAATGAATTTCTGGCCTTTTCCTTTCTGTCTGCACCTAAGTGGACCTGTAGATGGTGCAAGAAGGTAAGTTACATGTACATCTAGTTGAATGCTACCACCTACATCCACTCAGTGGCCACTTTATCAGGTACACCCGCACACCCGCTCATTAATACCAATCATGTGGCGGCAGCT
Organism: Mobula hypostoma; assembly: GCF_963921235.1. Taxonomy (NCBI): domain Eukaryota; kingdom Metazoa; phylum Chordata; class Chondrichthyes; order Myliobatiformes; family Myliobatidae; genus Mobula; species Mobula hypostoma. The sequence continues at coordinate 12,131,017 of NC_086099.1, read as the reverse complement.
CAATGCATAAAAGCATGCAGACATGGTCAAGAGGTTCAGCTGTTGTTCAGACCAAACATGAGAATGGGGAAGAAATGTGATCTGAATGATTTTGACCATGAAATGATTGTTGGTGCCAGACAGGATAGTTTTCTCCTGGGACTTTCATGCATAACAGTCTCTAGAGTTTACAGAGAATGGCGCGAGAAACAAAAAAACAATCAGTGAGTGGTGGTTCATTAAACGCCTTGTTAATGAATGAGGTCAAAGGAGAATGTACAAGCTGACTGAGAGATGACAGAAGTCTAATAACCACATGTTACAACAGTGGTGTTCAGAAGGGCGTCTCTGAATGTATAAACTCATCGTACCTTGAAGTTAATGGGCTACAGCAACAGAAGACTATGGATATACACTTTCAGGCTGCCTCCAGCATAACTTTGGATCGTGCTGGTCATTGACACAAACAATACATTTCACTGTATGTTTCAATGTTTTGATGTACATTTAGTAACACACACAGAATGCTGGAGGAACTCAGCAGATTGGGCAGAATCTCTGGAGAGGAATAATGGGTTGATGTTTTGGGGTGAGACCCTTCCTCAGGACTCAGTAACCTTTAACCTTTAATGGGTTGTAGAACTGAAGGATGTTGGCTTATCACGTCACTAAAAAGAAATACCTTCCTCAATGCTACACTGAAATACCAGACATGATTAATAGAATAAGGTTAACCTATTTGTCTGAGGTGATAACTTCAATGTTTCTACATGAGAATTACACTCAGTAGCCACAGGAGGTACCTAATGAAGTTGGGTGGTGGGTAGAGATACATCGCTACCAAAGGAGGTGTAAGGCTCTCCTTCCCTCCACGAGCCTGCGGGCCACACTTGGGCAAGGTGTAGCATTTGCTTAGCACCCGCACTCCCATCCTTCGATCAGTGTCGTTGAATTAATGGGAGCAGGTGGTGGATGGTCATATGAACAGCTGATGCATATCACATGTCCTCGTTATGTGACTACTGACCCCAGACAGACAGTCTCTGAAGAGAATTGATAATGGCTGGGGTCACCGCTCTTATAAAACACTGCCCAGAAGAGGTAATAGCAAATCACTGTAGAAGTATTTTTAAGAGCAATAATGGTTATGGAAAGACCATGATCGCCCACATCATATGACATGGCAGATAATAAAGGATCGAAATAATGAAGTGGCCACTGGGTGTTTAAAAGCAATATGTGGACAATGAGCTTGCTTCCAGATTTTTTTCAACTCATCACCATCCTTTCTACTGCTAAATTTAGACTGAGGTCTCTTAAATTCCTTTTGATTATTGCTATTAATCTTCGTCCTAATCTTTTTGCCAATTTTCTTCAACTTGATACTCAAAGACCTTTGCCAGTGATAACTTTCTCTCATCTGTACGGGAATGCATGGGAGATGTGTATTTTGATAAAGATCTCTTTTTAAGGCATGAACTTCCATGACTTTGCAACTATGATGACCACCTTCCAAATTCCATTCAGAGCAGAAATTCCGCTGTAGGAATGCTGGAGGAAGCATCGATAGAAAGGGATGAAGTTCAAAGTTCAACGTATTGCAGAGTAAATATTATCAAAGTACATATATGTCACCATTCGTTGTCTTGCGGATATTCACAGTAAATACAAAAGAACACAATATATTCAATGAAAAACCACACACAATCAAGATAGACAAACAACCAACGGTGTAAAAGACAGCAAATTATGCACATACAAGAAGAAACAGATAATAATAATAAATAAATAAGCAATATCTATAAAGAACCTCAGATGAAGAGTCCTGTGAAAGTGAGTCCAGAGATTGTGGAAACAGTTCAGTGATGGGGTGAGTGAAGCTGCCCGCTCTGGTTTAAGAGGCTGGTGGTTGAGGGGTATAACTGTTCCTGAACCTGGTGTCGATGTTTCAGGCCAAGACTCTTCACCAGGACCGAAGTATCGCTGATGTGATGCAGATTTGCAGCAGATTTTCAATATTCTAATGCAATGTTGGCTTAGTGTTCCCTGCATCAAAGTTCATATAATTTACATATAAATATGAATGGATCAAAACTCCTCTAGCTAAGTCACAAAGAGCAATTTACTTACTGATAATCAGCGAGTCTGTGCTCATCAAATTCAATTGTAAAGCTCTTGTGCATTTCAAAAGTCTTGACATCTGTCTCTATTTTCTGCATTCTTGATTCAATAATTCTGTAAATCCCTCTGAGAATGAATACTGATGTATTGTGTGCCAAATATAGAACCATTTTTATAAGGGAAGTTGAGACTACAGAAGTGGGCACTTAATTATTTAAGCTGAAATTTATTGTGAATTTTCATCACAGATGTTGATCACATATAAAATACTGAAGGAACCAAGCCGATCAGGCAGCATCCATGGAGAGGAATAAACAGTTGAAATTCAGGTCGAGACCCTCCACCAGGACTGAAAAGGACGGAGGATGAATGCAGAATACGAAGGTGGGGGAGGGAAAGGAGTACATGCTCGAAGGTGGTAGGTGAAACTCAAAAACCTGGCCTTCTGTACCCACCTCTGCATCTGTATCCTAGATTTCCTCACCAGAAGACCATAATCTGTGCAGATTGGGAATAACATTCCCATCTCGCTGACAGTCAACACTGGCACACCTCAGGGATATGTGCTTAGCCCACTGCTCTATTTTCTCTACATCCATGACTGCGTGGCTAGGCATAGCTCAAATGGCATTTATAAATTTGCTAAAGACACAACTATTGTTGACAGAATATCATATAGTGATGAGAAGGCATACAGGAGCGAGATCGATCAGCTGGTTGAGGGGTATCACAGCAGCAATTGGTGCTCAATGTCGGAAAGACCAAAGAATTGATGGTGGACTTCAGAAAGGGTAAAACACGGGAACATTCTGGAAAGGAAGAGGGAAGAAGCCAGATTAAGAAGGAGGGGGGAAGGGAAGGAGTACATGCCGACTCTGATGTAGAGGCAGTGACTGAGAGTTCATTTATAATAATTCCAAAAGAAGATTCACAAACAAGAGACAATCTGCAGATGCTGGAAATCCAAGTAACACACACAAAATGCTGGAGGAACTCAGCAGGCCAGGCAGCATCTATGGAAAAGAATACAGTCGATGTTTCGGGCCAAAACCCTTCGACAGGACTGAACTGTCGACAGTTGGCCTGAAACATCGCCAATACTCTTTTCTGCAGATGTTGCCTGGCCTGGTGAGTTCCTCCAGCATTTTGTGTGTGTTGCTCCGAAAGAAGATTGTTTCCTTGGCTAAATGACATTGCAAGAAGTAACATTCTCAAAACTCTGCCATTATCACTAATTGAGCATCCGCTTAAATAACGCTTAAGTAACACAGAATCCCCAAGCCTATCAAAATAAACTTAATAAGCTTAAGCAGAAAGAACCAGGAGACCACATTGCATAAAGCGAGTTGCTTGAAAAAGTGCAAGGAACTCTAAACGATTAAGGATTCTTATTAAACAACAATTAAGTAATTCAGGAGGTCTCAAAACCTCAGAGCCCAATGCTCTCTGGTGCTCTGCACAGGCCTGACGATCTCATGACACAGGTAGTACCTATGGAGGGAAATGGACAGTAGACGCTTTGGGCAGAGACCCTTCTCAGCCTGAAATGTCGACTCTTTATTCTTTTAATTATATTTAAGTTTACTGATGACACCATTTTCTTTGACTGAATCAAGAGTGGTGACGAATCAGCATTTGTGAGGGAGACTGAAAATCTGGCTGAGTGGTGTCAGAACACCACCTCTCAGTCAATGTCAGCAAGACCAAGGAGCTAATTATTGACTTCAGGAAGAGGAAACTGGAGGTCCATGAGCTAGTCCTTATTGGGGGATCAGAGGTGGAGAGGGTCAGCAACTTTAAGTTCTTCGATGTTGTCATTTCAGAGGTTCTCTCCTGCGCCCAGCACATTTAAGTGCAATTGTGAAGAAAGCATGTCTGTGTCTCTACTTCCTTAGAAGTTTGTGAAGATTCAGCATAATATCTAAAACTTTGACTAACTTCTATAGATTTGTGATGGAGAGTACATTGACTGGTTGCATGTTGGCCTGGTATGGAAACACCAATACCCTTGAATGGAAAGTCCTACAAGAAGTATTGGTTATGGCTCAGTCCATCACAGATAAAGCCCTCCCCACCATTGAGCATGTCTACAAGTAGTGTTGTCGCAGGAAAGCAGTATCCATTATCAAAGATCCTCACCATCCAGATCACTGAACTGTTCCCACACCAATGGACTCACTTTCAAGGACACTTCATCTCCTGTTCTCAATATTTATTGCTTATTTATTACGATTATTTTTTTTAAATGTTTATCTCTTTTATATATTGGTTATTTATCTGTCCTGTTGGGTGCGGTCTTTCATTGATTCTACTGTGTTTCTTAGATTTACTGTGTATGCCGGCAAGAAATATACAGTGTATGGTGACATATATGTACTTTGCTAATAAATTTACTTTGGACTTTGAACTCTAGCATTTTGTATGTTGCTTTGGATTCCCAACATCTACAAATTCTCTAGTGTTTATGTTTCACCATGTGTTACGGTTTCACCAGACCGACATCTCATTTTGATCTGCACCTTGTGTTGTTCTCACCTCACCTTCCTGCAATTCACACCAGGGCGGGCAGTGGTAGATCGTTATGTGTGATTGTGGACTTTGGGGTTGTACACATCAGATGATTTGTCCAAATTCCCCTCATAGCCAATAGTCTCTAATTCAGGTAGCATCCCTGTGAACCATTTCTGCACCTTCTCCAAAGCCTCCACATCCTTCTTGTAGCGTGGTAACCAGAACTGCACATGATACTGTAAATGTGGCCTGGCTGAAATTTTACGCAGTTGTTACCTAACTGTGGCAGAAAAGTAGTGTGGTTAGTGTAACGTTATAGTGTCAATGACCCACATTCAACTCCGCCGCTGTCTGTAAGGAAATTGTGTGTTCTCCCAGTGACTGTGTATGTTGTCCTCAGTTTCCGCCCACATTCAAAGGACATACGCATTAAGGTTAGTAAGTTGTGCGCATGACACGTTGGCGCTAGAAGCATGGTGACACTTGTGAGCTACCCGAGAACATCTTTGGACTGTGTTGCTTTGTAACACAAGACACATTTCACTCCATGTTTCGATATTTCAATGTACATGACTATAAGACATAGGAGAAGTATTAGGCCATTCAGCCCATCAAGTGGCTACTCCATTCCATCATGGCTGATTTATTATCCCTCTCAAATTCATTCACTTGACTTCTCCCCATAAACTTTGATGTCCGTTGATGCCAAGAACCTACCAAACTTCGCTTTAAATATATCTAGTGACTTGGCCTCCACACCCGTCTGTGGCAATAAATTCCACAGTTTCACCATACACTGGCTAAAGAAATTCCTCCTCATCTCTGTTCTAAAGGGATGTCCTATTCTGTGACAGTACCCTCTGCTGCCAAGAGCTGTGACCAATGATCTCAGATACATCCACGCACGTTCCCTCTGGTCCAAGACTCACTCACTGGAGGAAACACCCTGTCCATATCTACTCTACTAGGTCTTTCAGTATTCGATAGGTTTCAATGAGATCTCCCCCCTCCCCCCGCCATTCTAACCTCCAGCAAGTACAGGCCCAGAGCCGTCAAACATTCCTCACAAGTTAACCCTTTCATTCCCCAGATCATTCTTGTGAACCTCCCCTGGACTCTTGTCAATGCCAGTGCATCTTTTCATAGATAAGGGGCCCATGCTATAAATGTAACTAATCTTTAAATCTTTACTCCTTGCGATTTTACTTCCTTTTGATAATAAAATTGAGCAAAATTATATTGATATCAGACAGAGTTAAGGCTTAGGAAATGGCAGAGCGGCTGAGGTATTTGCTACTTCAGTTGTTGATCTGTTGTTCCCCTTCCTCACACCCATTATCAGTTCTATTGGTCTGGGTCTTCTTGGTCCTGGTCTGAAACCTGGAGCTGCTGCCTACCAATCCCATACATCCCATTAATATTTATTATTTATGGTGCAACTGTAACGAAAACCAATTTCCCCTGGGATCAATAAAGTGTGACTATGACTATGGCTATGACTATGACTATCCCCAACGACCTGAACCAGATGCATAAGATCATAGTGAAAGGGAGTGGTGTACCGATAACCTGGCCTCCAGTGATCACCAGTAAAGGCCTTGCACCATATAAAGGTCCTGGAAAACTTGAAAATGTTAAACTAAGGATGGGTCTTCATTTTCTATTTAAACTAGCAAGGACTGTCAGAGGTCTACCAGCTCTAACATTCTGATGAAATATTTAAATACTCTTAAAATTTAATTAATTTCAAAATTTCATTCAAATATTTTGTAGTTAATTACTATTTATTATAATATGAAGTCAATTAGCATAGTAATAGGTTATGGGTGAAAGGTGAAATGTTTAAGGGGAATGAGGGGGAACTTCTTCACTCAGAAGGCAGTGAGAGTGTGGACTGAGTGGTGCATATGGGTTTGATTTCAAAATTTCAGAGGAGTTTGGATAAGTACATGGATGGGAGGGGTTTGGAGGGCTATGTTCCAGGTGTGGGTTAATGAGACTAGGCAGAATAACAGTTTGGCACGGACTAGATGAATAGAATGGCCTGCGTCTGTGCTAAAGTGCTCTATGACTCTTACAATACATCATAACACAGAAATAGTTAAGAGTATTAGATTGAAGTCAAATAATCCTTTAAAAATTACATGTTTTTTCAGTTGGCTCCCTATATACAGGCTGAGAATTACTGCTGAAATAATTGGGGCAAAGCTAAGAAACCCCAGCAAGACTGGGCACTGACGTCAGATTCCATATGGACTCCATATGGAGGAGTCCACTAGGGTCTAAAATTGGAAATAGTAGTGACTGTGGAACTGCATGTAACCCAGTCAGTCTGTGACTTCCATGCCTTGTGATGCACTCATGCAGCTTAAAGACTTGCTGGTTTCATAGCAGAAAATGGCACTTCCAATTGGAAACACCAACAACCAACAAACGTATTCCAAAATTACATGTCGTATAAGGGAGCTTGGGATTTTCTCTTTTTGAACAAAAGAGGATGAGATTAGAATCAGCTTTAATATCGATGGCGTATGTCATGAAATTTATTGTTTTGTGGCAGCATTACAGAGCACTACATAAAAAATTATAAACTATAGTAATAAATACATGTAATTATATGTATAATTTCAAAGAAGCAGAATCAGGTTTAATTTCAATGGCAGATGTCGTGAAATTTGTTAACTTAGTGGCAGCAGTACAATGCATTGCATGATAAATATAGAAAAAATAAATAAATGAATTACATTAAGTATATATATTTATATGTATATTAAATAATTAAATTAAGAATAGTGCAAAAACTGAAATAATTCGAATGAAAGTGAGGTATTGTTCATGGGTTCAATGTCCATTTAGAAATCGGATGGCAGAGGGGAAGAAGCTGTTCCTGAGTCATTCAGTGTGTGCCTTCAGGCTTCTGTACCTCTTTCCTGATGGTAACGACGAGAAGAGGACATGCCCTGAATGATGGCCGTCCTTAATAATAGATGTCACCTTTCTGAGGCATCACTCCTTGAAGATGTCTTGAATATGATGGAGGCTGGTGCCTATGATGGAGCTGACTAATTTTACAACTCTCTATGGCTTCTTTCAATCCTGTGCAGTAGCCCCCACCCCCCCATCAGATGGTGATGCAGCCAGTCAGAATGATCTCCACAGAACAGCCGTAGAAGTTTCCGAGTGTTTTAGGTGACAAACCTAATCTCCTCAGACTCCTGATATCATATAGCCACTGTCCTGTCTTCTTTATAGCTGCCCATTTTGGGCCCAGGTTAGATCCTCAGAGAGATCGACACCTAGGAACTTGCAATTGTTCACTCTCTCCAATTCCAGTGAGGATTGGTGTGTGTTCCCTCGTCTTACCCTTTCTGAAGTCCACAATAAGCTCTTTGGTCTTACTGACGATGAGTGCAAAGTAGTTGCTGTGACACCACTCAACTAGCTGGTATATGGACCCCAGTTGTTTACAATATATATTAATGACTTGGATGAGGGAATTAAATGCAGCATCTCCAAGTTTGCGGATGACACGAAGCTGGGCGGCAGTGTTAGCTGTGAGGAGGATGCTAAGAGGATGCAGGGTGACTTGGATAGGTTAGGTGAGTGGGCAAATTCATGGCAGATGCAATTTAATGTGGATAAATGTGAAGTTATCCACTTTGGTGGCAAAAACAGGAAAACAGATTATTATCTGAATGGTGGCCGATTAGGAAATGGGGAGGTGCAACGAGACCTGGGTGTCATTATACACCAGTCATTGAAAGTGGGCATGCAGGTACAGCAGGCGGTGAAAAAGGCGAATGGTATGCTGGCATTCATAGCAAGAGGATTTGAGTACAGGAGCAGGGAGGTACTACTGCAGTTGTACAAGGCCTTGGTGAGACCACACCTGGAGTATTGTGTGCAGTTTTGGTCCCCTAATCTGAGGAAAGACATCCTTGCCACAGAGGGAGTACAAAGATGGTTCACCAGATTGATTCCTGGGATGGCAGGACTTTTATATGATGAAAGACTGGATCAATTAGGCTTATACTTGTTGGAATTTAGAAGATTGAGGGGGGATCTGATTGAAACGTATAAAATCCTAAAGGGATTGGACAGGCTAGATGCAGGAAGATTGTTCCCGATGTTGGGGAAGTCCAGAACGAGGGGTCACAGTTTGAGGTTAAAGGGGAAGCCTTTTAGGACCGAGATTAGGAAAAACTTCTTCACACGGAGAGTGGTGATTCTGTGGAATTCTCCGCCACAGGAAACAGTTGAGGCCAGTTCATTGGCTATATTTAAGAGGGAGTTAGATATGGCCCTTGTGGCTAAAGGGATCAGGGGGTATGGAAGGAAGGCTGGTACACGGTTCTGAGTTGGATGATCAGCCATGATCATACTGAATGGCAGTGCAGGCTCGAAGGGCCAAATGGCCTACTCCTGCACCTATTTTCTATGTTTCTATGTTTCTATAATGTAGGCTCTCTCATCTCCACCTGAGGTTCTGCCAACAATGGTTGTATCATCAGGAAATTTATAGATGGCATTCGAGCTGTGCCTAACCACATATTTATGGGTGTAGAGACAGTAGAACAGTGGGCTAAGCACACACCCCCGAGGTGCTCCAGTGTTAATGAAGGAGATGTTATGACCAATCTGCACACATTGTGGTCATCAAGGATCCAATTGCAGAGGGAGATACAGAGTTGCATAAGATGATAAAGTTCAAAGTTCAAAAGTTCAAAGTAGATTTTATTAGCAAAGCACTAGCATGTCACCATATAAGGTTCATTTCCTTGCGGGCATACCCAATAAGTCTATCGGATAATACCATAACAGAATCAATAAAAGACCACCCAAATAGGGCATTCAACCAATGTGCAGAAGATAACAACTGTGCAAATACAAAAAGAATTAATTAATTAATTAATTAATTAATATCTAGAACATGAGCTGAAGAAAGTGAGTTAATTGGTTGTGGGAACATTTCAATAATGGGGCAAGTGAAGTTGAGTGAAGTTATCCCCTTTGGTTCAAGAACCTGATTGTTGAGGGTTAAACATTGTTCCTGAACCTGATGGTGCGAGTCCTGATGCTCTTGTACCTTCTTACTGATGGCAGCAGCAAGAAGAGAGCATGTTCTGAGTGGTGCAGGTCCCTGATGCTGGATGCTGCTTTCCTGTGACAGTGTTTTATGTAGATGGCTGAGAGGGCAATGGTTGATAGATAGAGTGGACAGTCAACGAATGTCCTCCAATTAAAACTACATGTCTTATGGTGAACGGCAAGGAAAGATTATTCTCTTTGGAGCAAAGAACAATGAGATATGACCTCATAGAGGCGTATAAGATGCTAAGAGGCATAGCTAGAGTGGACCATTTTTCCCAGGATGGTACTGGCTAACACCAGAAAACCTCCTGTTAAGGTGATTGGAAGAAAGTTTAGGGGAGATGTCAAAGATAGATTTTTTACCCAGAGAGTAGTAGGTGCCTGACACGCACTGCCGAGCGTATTGGTAGTGGTTGATACAGTAGGAACATTTGATAGACTTCTAGCAGTTACTAATAAACAAACCAAAACTGTTGAGAGACTGAGTACAGGAGATGACACTGCATGATGCGCTTCCAAAATAATGGCGTTCTCAAGTTGAAAAATGTACATTTGATCCTTTACTACAAAACCAGCAAAGACAAATGATCTTATGTAGTGATAAAAACTAATGGAACTAAAATTAGTGAGATAGAGATATTAATGAAATAAGCGTCCAATTAGCAAAATTCACTGTCAACAAAAAAAATATATCACCTCCCCCCGCCACTTGGATCACCCCTCTCCACTTTCTAAACTGACTATCTAAGTCAAAGTGAAAACACATAACTTTACTCAGTTACTTCTAACATGCCCCAACCCATGTGACAATTGCCCATAATAAATATGCAACACAAAATACAATGCAGATAGACAGAAACTAGATTCATGGCTCATACAAGACTTAGCTATGCACGTGAATTGATGAAAACTGGAGAATTAGTAGGAGGGAAGGGTTTGATATATATAGCCTGGCACAGCATCATAGACTGAAGGCCCATACCGTGCTGCATTTTTCTACGTATGTTTTGTGTTCTGTTTTCTAAACTTAAAATAAGCAGACTCATACTTAAGTAAGTGATTTATTTTGAGAAAACAGGTTAGTTGCTCCCAGCCTACAAGCCACTACTGTTAAAATCTTTGGAATTCCAACCTGTGAAATTAGTTGGAGATTTTAAACTTTGAAATTTTAACCTGTAGTTGCCCGAATTCTGCCTGCATTTCAATCCTAAAAGTCCCTGCTTTTGGGACTATTCGTGGTTGAGGCAGATACATTTGCAGCATTTAAGAGGCCTATGGATAGGTACATGGAGGGGAAGGGCTTGGAGGGTTATGGGCTGAATGTGGGCAAATGGAACCAGCAGCGAGGCTTCTGTGGTTGGTATGAGTGGGAGCAAACTGAAAGATCACACGGAGTTGGTGCTTGAAATAATGGGTGATTTATGAAAAACTGGTGCACACCAGGACACCAACCAAAGCTGATCTACCCTAGAATGAATTTGGTACAGCTTTTACAGTCTCTGTTGGTGAAATCACCAATAAAAATACACTTTGATAACAGAATAGTGGCTACTGGAAGACTTAATTAAGTAACAGACGGGGTGCTGATTCTTCCAGTGGGACCACAACCTTGTTATGCTTTGGAGGCTTGCATGTCTCAATGATTCAGAGAGCAAAGTTGGCTGGAGTCGGGGCTTTAGGCGTTCTATAGTTCACCTATGGCAAATAGGTCAAAGGGCAGAGGCCAGACTAAGAGAGGTCCACTGATCCTCCAGGTTTGGGGGTTCAGCTCAGGGCTAACAACCCTGGTTTAGCCGGCTTGTCGAAGCCGTTGCCCGGGGTGTGGCCGCTGTCGCATGCAAACAGCTACGGGGAGCCACAGGTGAGAGCTGAGTGCCAGGTGGGGACCAAAGATGGACTAACCGCCCTGAAAAGGACGCGACATGTTCCCCCTCCAGAGGTGCTACCCCTCCCTGACACCCCATATACCCCGGCTAAACCAGGTGAGGGTAGCCGACGGGTCTCAATCCCTCGGTGAGACAGGGAGTTGTCTATCCCAGCATGTGAAGACAGACTCCGGTGGATTGAGCGGACGAGACCAGCGGAAGGTCCAACGGTCAAGAAGGCGGTCTCTGCAAGCGTCGTGGAACGTGTAGAGCAGGACAAGACACAGAAGACGTCCTGGTCATCCACTGCGCCTAGTCCCATCTCCAGCCGTCTAGACTCTGTCTTGCCACTGGATCCAGATGGGAATTGGGAAGAGAGAGTGAGGCTGACGCTGCGCAACTCTCCCCCACTTAAACCCAAATCACGCGCTAGTCTCGACACCATCATTATGGTGTCGAGGTCCTCTTCGACATCAACGATGGACGAACAACAACAACAACCCTGACTGGTAAAACAAAATGGTTACAGAAACAGCTATGAAGATTCCTTCTGCATCTGAGTGCGATGGTATTCCTGAGTCTCCATCCAGGACTTGTATGATTGACTGTAGTGAAACCCAGAGGAAGCTACTGACATGATGAAGGAAGCCCTGAACACCACCAGCGGTGGAGGACCTTCATTGCTGCCCTCAATGCCAGTGGCAAAACAGGCAGTAAGTAAGTAAGAGGAGAAGATGGCGGCGTGACGCAGCGCTCAGCGGCCACTCCGGTGGTGATGTCTGTTATCTGTCAAGTAGGGTGCCGTGCACAATCCTGATTTGATGGAAACAGACGCGAGAGCACATCTGGGGAAACTTCTGAAATGCCTGCTTCGCTGCTGCTGCTACTGTGTGATCCAGAATCTCCAGAGGGGAAGGCCCCGAGTCCTCGGCTTTGCGTGTTTCAGCGGCCGGGGCGAGGTCGAAGGCACTCGGCGGAGGATGGTGCTCGGGAGGCTGTATCGGAGGGGCTGGTCGGAGGCTCGAAGTTTTCGGGTGGACTTAGAGTCGGCTGTGGTCGGGTGCTTCCAATGCTTCGGCAAGTTGTCGGTGCCTGGAGGTTTATGGCAGGGAGAGTTTCTCCCTTTTGCCACCTGCTATCAGGACCATCGGGAGCCGATCGGAACTTTGAGACTTTTTTTTACCGTGCCCATGGTCTGCTCTTTATCAAATTATGGTATTGCTTTGCACTGCTGTAACTATATGTTATAATTATGTGGTTCTGTCAGTGTTACTCTTTGGTTTGTCCTTTTTTTTGTGATATCACTCTGGAGGAACATTGTATCATTTCTTAATGCATGCATTGCTAAATGACAATAAACGAGGACTGAGTTTCCTCATAATTTAAAGTAGGTCCTGATTACAGAATAAAATGATCATTCACAGGTCTAACAGTAAGTCCAAGTTTCTATTAAAACACGATAACACAATTAATGAAATTTCAGAAACTTGGGCATCTTTGCTGTTGCATTCCTTGTCTCCGGCTGCTCTAGGATCTGTGTCTGAGGGCTCCGTGACACTTACCTGTCTCTGCGCTGAACTGAAGCTGAGGCTGTGGCCTGCTTCGGGCTTCATGGCTGCGGAATCACTTTTGTTCTGGACGCTATCTGTTTACTTTTACTGTTTGAACGATTTGTTTCTTTTTCTCTCTGCAGGTGGGGTGTTTGACGATCTTTTTCAATGGGTCTTTTTGGGTTTAATTGTTTTGTGGCTGCCTATAAAGAGACAAATCTGAAGATTGTATATTGTATACATACTTTAAGAATAAATGCACTTTGAACTCTACTTTTGTCTCCGATTCCCTGTTACCACATTAGTACAATCCACATCCCTATTTACTAGTTATTAGCCCTCACTATTCTTTCCCCTAGAACAGTATGTACCAGTTTGGCCTGTTTCTGTGTTGGATTTCTCTGTAAGTCACTGATTATTAATTCTGTGATATCTCATTCTATCCACCAAACATATCATTTGGAAAAATATAAAATAAAGTTACTCTGACTCATTTCTGTTTGAACTTACTTGTATTTTTGGCTTAAGAGTAGACATACTTTCAACATTTGCTTTCCTTTCTGCTCTCTGTAAAGACTAAAAACTGTCACCACCCTTTAAAGAAATATTTAAACGCCAGCACTCGATTCCCTTGCTAAATGCTTGCATGGCTTCCATATGTCGGCTGTGTACCTACCCTGATGACTGATGGTCTGCCATCCCACTGAAAAAAAATGTTTCATCCTGTTGATTTACGTTTCTGCTTGTTGACAAAATGGATGCACTGGTCAAGTTTGAAAAATGATTAAAATCACGCACGATCTCGGAGATTTCAGAAACGGGATATTGTGTGGGAGTGATATAAGAGTGTTTTTAGACTTCAACGTGGAAGCGGGCTGATACAGGGTCGGGACTGGCAATTTGACATTTTTATGGATTTTCAATTAAAAAGCTTGTTGGAACATTCCATTGGGAGGATGTGTATTTAATATTTCAAATGAATGATAAAACTTTTCCCAGCTCTGGAATCCATGGTCCACATACATGTTGCATAAATTGAGAGAATATTTACATAGATGCAAGTCCTTACAGACAACAGCAAGAATTGAACTCCCCCACCCCCCGCCGCCTCCAATCTTATGGCTGCTGTAAAGCATTCTACTAACCGTGATGCTGGGATGTTGCCAGGACTGAAGGAGCTGAGTTAGAGGGAAAGGTTAAGTAGTTGAATAGGTTGGGACTTAATTCTCCAGAGTCTAGGAGAATAAGGGGAGATTTGATAGCAGTATACAAAATTATGAGAGGGTAAATCCTGCCAGGCTCTTTCCACTGAGGTTGGGTGAAACTGGAACTACAGGTCATAGGTTAAGGGTGAAAGGAAAAAATATTTAAGGGGAACCTCAGAGGGAGGTGAAAATGTGGAACTAGCTGCCAGTGGACGTTATAAATGTGGGTTTGATAGCAACATGTAAGATGTTTGGATAGGTACGTGGATGGGAGGGGTATGGAGGGCTATAGTCCAGGTGCAGTTTGATGGGACTAAGCAGAATAACAGTTCAGCATGGACTAGATGGGCTGAAGGGCCTGTTTTTGTGCTGTAGCTGTCTTCGATTCTAAACTTCATCAGATCCTTACATCAAGGTAGTATAAGTGAAAAGCAATAATGGAGTTATAGATTCATAGAATACTTCAGTGCAGAATCAGGCTATTCAGCCCATCTAGTGTATGCTGAACCATCACTTATCCTAGTCCCATCAACCTGCATGCAGACTATAGTCCTCTATACCCTCCCATCCATGTGTCTATCCAAATTTCTCTTAAATTGATTCCACATGCACCACTTGCCCCAGCAGCTTTTTCCACGTTCTCATCACCGTCCGAGTAAAGAAGTTCCACCTCATGATCCACTTTACCCTGTAGACCCACCCAACCTCAGTGGCAAAAACCTGCCTGCATTTATCATATCTATACACCACGTAATTTTGTATATCTCTATCAAGTCTCCACTCGGTCTTCTTTATTTTAGGGAGTGATTTAACCTTTTATTTAACCTTTCTCTATAATCAGCTCCTCAAGTCTTGGCAACATCCTTGTAAATTTTCTCTGCACTCATTTGATCTTCTTTTCATCTTTCCTGCAGGTAAGTGACCAAAACTGCACACAATACTCCAAGTTAGGCCTCACCAACGTCTTACACAACTTTAACATAACATCCCAACTTCTGTATTCAATTTATTGATCTACGAAGACAAGTGTGTCAAAAGCTTGTGATATGAATGCATAGTGTAATGGGGATGGTTAAAGTGTTTGCAGAGTACCATATTTGTGTACCATCCTCCTTCCCTTATCTGCTGTCATAGAGTATTAGAGAAGTATAGCCCTTTGGCCCAACTAGTCTATGCTGGAACATTTAAACTGCTTACTCCTATTGACCTGCACTGGGAACCTACCGAAAGTTGAAAGGACTAGGTAGGGTGGATGTGGAGAGGATGTTTCCTATGGTGGGGGTATCCAGAACTCAAAATTGAGGGTTGACCTTTTAGAATGGCGGTAAGGAGGAATTTTCTTTGGGCCAAGAATAATGCATCTGTGGAATGCTCTGCCGCAGAATGCAGTGGAGGCCATGTCCGTTGGTATATTTAAGGTAGAAGCTGATCATGTTCTGGTCAGTCAGGGCATCAAAGGATATGGCGAGAAGGCAGATGTATGGGGTCGAGTGGGATCTGGGATCAGCCATGATGGAAAGACGGAGCAGACTCGATGGGCTGAATGGCCTAATTCTACCTCAATGTCTTGTGGTCTTGTGTACTTATGGACCATAGCGCTCCATGCTTCTACTATCCATGTTCCTTCAAAGCTTCTCTTAAACATTGAAATCGAGCTCTCCTCTTTGATCAGATTTCCTCTTCTCCAGCCCTTGACCTTTCCCACCCATATGGATTCACCTATCACTTTCCAGCTAGACTCCTTCCCCTCCCCACACCTTTTTATTCTGGCATCTTCTCCCTTCCTTCTCAGTCTTGAAGAAGGGTCTTGGCCCAAAACATCGATTGTTTGTTCATTTCCATGGGTGCTGCCTGATCTGCTGAGATCCACCAGCGTGTTGTGTGTGTTGCTTTCTTACATGCTGTGTTCCACAATGCCAGGTCTTGTTTTCACGCACGTTCCATGCTTCGTAGTGTGTACTGCGCACCTGTTTACTGTACGCTCCTTTCTGACATGCTAATTTCTTGCATGCTGCTTGTGTGTAGCTATTGATGAATATGGAAATGAGACCACAATAAGACCATAAGACATAGGTGCAGAATTAAGCCATTTGGCTTATCAAACCTGATCCGCCATTCCATCATGGCTGATTTATTATCCCTCTCATTTCCACCCTCCTGTCTTCTTCCCATAACCTTCGGTGCCCCTATTAATCAAGAACCTATCAACTTCCACTTTAAATATACCCAATGACCTAGCCTTCACAGCCATCTTTGGCAGTGAATTCCTCATATTCACCATCCTCTGGCTAAAGAAGATCCTTTTCATCTCTATTCTAAAAGGATGTCCATGTATTCTAAGGCTGTGCCCTTTAGTCCTAGACTCCTCCACTGTAGGAAACATCGTCTCCACTTCCACTTTATCTAGTCCTTTCAATATTCAATATGTTTTAATATTTCACATCCAGAGCCATAAAATACTCCTCCTATATTAACATTTTCATTCTCGGGGTCACTCATGTGAACCTCCTCTGGATCCTCTCCAATGCCAGCACATCCTTCCTTAGATAAGGGAAGAGCAAACTTGAAACTCATACCTCATGCAATGAGCAGCCTATGCTCCCATTCACTTTTAGGAATCATGTTGTAATTCAATTCTATCCTATAAATGTGATAGCTGGGCTGAGAAGTGGCAGATGGAGTTGGACCCTGGAAAAATGCGAAGTGATTGACATTGGAAGGTCGAATTTGAAGACAGAAATCAAGGTTAATGGGAGAATTCTTTGCAGTGTGGAGGAACAGAGAGATCTTGGTTTCAATGTCCATAGATCCCTCAAAGTTGCTGCACAAGTTGATAGGGTGGTTAAGAAGTTGTATGGTGTGTTAGCCTTCATTAGTTGGGGAATTGAGCTCAAGAGCCGCGAGGTAATGTTGTAACTCTATAAAACCCTGATTGGATGACACTTGGAGTATTGTGTTCAGTTCTGTTTGCCTCACTATTGGAAGGATGTGGAGGCTTTAGAGAGGGTGCAGAGGAAGCTACTTTGATTGGAGACAATAATTTACAAGTTTGAGTGAGCTAGGGCTTTTCTCTTTGGAGGGAACAAGGATGAGAGATGACTTGATAGAGGTGTGTAGGATGATAACAGGCATAGATCAAGTGGATAGCCAGAGACTTTTTCCCAGGGTGGAAATGGCCAATATGAGGGGCATAGTTTTAAGGTGATTGGAAGGAAAATGTAGGGGCTATTTCAGAAGTGAGTTTTTTGAACAGGGGGTGGTGGGTGTATGGAATGTACTGCCAGGCAGATACATTAGGGACATTTAAAAGACTTAGAAAGGCACATGGGTAGAAGAAAATTGGAGGGCTCTGTAGGAGAGAAACCTTAGATTGATCTTAATAGGTTAGAAGGTCAGCACAGCATTGTGGGTTGAAATGCCTGCACTGTGCTGTTCTCTGTCCTATAGTCTATGTTCTAAATACATCACTAGTCACAACTGGACTCAATTTCAATACAGTTGCAGCCAATTTCCTTCACCCGATCTCCTCCTAAAACATGTCACCTTATTTGGGGCAGTAGTTCTTGCCTCTAAAGCAGCCAGTAAACAACTTCCTATCAGGTCGGGAACAAGATTTGTTTTATTTGGAAACCGTCCCCTGCACAGCCGGCTCGATCCATAGATTGTTGGCCCCCAGAACTCAATCCACGATGCTGTTACCCCCACTGCTTTACTTTACCATCTGTCCAATTCTGAACTTGGCAAAAAGTGTCCGTCCTAAAGTGGAAATGTTTCTTCATGGAGGAAGAGGACTCATGCAGCTTTCCTTTGTCGAATGAGAATTCAAAGCCACTTTAACGCAACCAGTATTCTGGAATTGGCGCAGAGCAGTTTTAAAACATTCCTACAGTGCCTTAGCTTCACACCGAGTCTGCCAATGTCTCACAGCCCAATAACATGATCACATTCCTGCTTCCTGCAGGAATAATCCTAGTCACCCGTTATAGAAAGTTTCATGTATTTCTGTGCAACGCATCCCTTCTTATTTTTTTCTTGGACAAAATTCAGAAGTCCGAGGCGCAAAGGGACTTGGGAGTCCTTCTGCAGGATTCCCTACAGGTTAACTTGCAGGTTGAGTCGCTGGTAAGGAAGTCAAGTGCAATGTTAGCATTCATTTTGAGAGGACTAGAATATAAAAGCAAAGGTGTAATGCTGACTATAAAAGCGGTGGGTGTAATTTTAGAAGTTATTGGTCAGACTTGGAGAAGGAAAGCTCTGACATTAACCCTCCGCTGCCTTGCGGCCATACCCACCCATGGGAAAAGCTTCCGGAGTAAACCCTAAGGAAGAAATCCGGAGCCAGGATCCCTAAGGCAGTTTGACGTTGTTTACAGCTTCACACTTGCAGCCTCTGTGACGACACTGGTGCCAAGCTGTATCGGCACTTGCCCTTCCCTTGGACTACATCAGTGATGTGGAGAGGGGGAACCCGCTGCACGGGCAACAGCCGGTTCTTCAAATCTTCCCGCTCAGGCTTGCGCCCTGGAGAGGACACAGTCCACCAGAGGCGCAAACCCATGATCCCCTAGAGGTCAACAGCTGCCAGAATCAGACCGCACTTGGAGTATTGTGATCAGTTTTGGGCCCCTTATCTAAGAAAGGAAATACTGGCATTGCAGAGTGTCCAGAGGAGGTTCACAAGAATGATCCCGGGAATGAAAGGGTTAAAGAACAAGAAGTGTTTGATGGCTCTGGGCCTGTCCTCGCTGATGTTTACAAGAATTTGGAAGTATCTCATTGAATACTGAAAGGTTTCAATTGAGTGTACGTAGAGAGGATGTTTCTTACAGTAGAGTAGTCGAGGACCAGAGGGCAGTACACAAGGATTTTGCTTCAGAACAGCGATGAGGAGGAATTTCTTTGGCCAGAAGGTGCTGAATCTGCGGAATTCTTTGCCATGTATAGCTGTGTAAGTCAAGTCATTGGGTATTTTTAAAGTGGAGGTTGATAAGTTCTTGATTAGTCAGGGTGTTAAAGGATACGGGGAGAAGGCAGGAGAATGAGGGTGAGGGGTAAAATAAATCAGCTATGGTGGAATGGTAGAGCAGACCTGATGGGCCGAATGACTCAATCATGATCCTAAGTCTTAGGTCTGTCTCCATTGTGAAACACTATGCAGTTTTTGGTATCACATGAAGAACAGCTGATCCTGAAAAATCCTAACTCAGCCCCTTCAAACAACATTTGGAAGTGATAGAAGCTGCAGCAATTTGAGTCCTAGGTCAGATTCTTTCTTTGAGGTTCATGAGCTAGTCCTGATTGGAGGTACTGGAGGTGGAGAGGATCAGTAACTTTAAATTCCTTGGAGTTACCAGATCAGAGGATCTGTCCTGGAACCAGAGAGTAAGTGCCAGCACAAAGAAGGTGGCCAGTACCTCTACTTCCTCACCAGTGTTCATAGATTCAGCATGTCATCAAAAACTTCGACAAACTTCTGTAGGTGCACAGTGGAGAGTATCCTACGTGGTTTCATTATAGCCTGGTCTGGAAACCCTGATGCCCAGGAACAGCAAAGACTACAAAAAGTATTGGATACAGCCCTGTCTATCATAGGCAAAGCCCTCCCCACCATTGAACACATTTACATGGAGTGCTGGCACAAGAAAGGAGTATCCATCATTAAGGATCTCTACCATCCAGGCCATGTTAACTTCATAAATTCCATTGTATTTCTTTATTTTCCTGTAAATGTCTGCAAGAGAATAAATCTCAAGGTAGTATATTGGAACATATACATACTTCGATATAATAAATTTTACTTTGACTCTGACTTTGATATTCTTGGTGTTTTCTCCCTCCTTGTCCCCACTGAACTGCCAGAAATTGCTCAGCTAATGTTAATTCATCATAAGAACAGTCTGTGCTCAACTTAGAGCATAGGTTTCCCCAGCAAAATGGAAAAAAATACCTAGAGATACAAAAATATATGAAAGATATAGGGATAATCCAGAGATATATGAACATCGGCCAATCTGGATGAAGGGCTTTGACCTAAAACACGGCCTTTTCCATTTCCCTCCATCGATGCTGCATGACCTGCTGAGTACCTCCAGCACTTCTGTGTGTGACTGAAAAATTGGAATTGGAATATTATTGTCACATGTACTGAGATACAGTGAAAAGCTTTTCTTGCATACAGTTCAAACAGATTAAACAGTGCAACCAGGAGGTACAAGGTAAGACAATAACAGTGCAGAATAATGTGTAACAGCTACGGAGAAAGTACAATGTAGGTAAACAAAAAGGTGCAAGATTATAACAAAGTTCAAAATTCAAAGTAAATTCATTATCAAATTACATATATGTTACCATATACAATCCTGAGGTTCATTTTCTTGTGAGCATACTCAGTAAATCTATAATAGAATAATAACCATAATAGAATCAATGAAAGTCTGCACCAACTTGGGACTTCAACCAGTATGCAAAAGACACGAACTCTACAAATACAAAAAGAAAGAAATAATAGTAATAATAATAACTAAATAAGCAATAAATAATCGAGAACATGAGATGAAGAGTCTTAAAAGTGAGTCCATAGCTTGTGGGAACTTTTCAATGATGGGGCAAGTGAAGTTGGATTGTGAGGTCAAGATTCAAACTTAATGCACAATGGAACAATTTAATTGTTTTATCACACCAAGACAGATCGAGTTCAAATAGGTATGGTGTAATTTAGTTATTGACAACAGCTTCCAGACCTAGAGCAACACATACAAAATGCTGGAGGAGCTCAGCAGGTCAGGCGGCTATGCAAATGACTGCTCTATGGAAACGAATAAACAGTCGGTGTTTTGGGCTGAGACACTTCATCAGTGCTGAGCAGTTCCTCCAGCAGTTTGTGTGTGTTGCCCTGGATTTCCAGCGTCTCCAGAATCGTTTGTGTTTATGAGCTTCCAGACCCACTCTACCAGGAGCAAGTCAGTCCATACAAGCTTACTATTTATTTATTTGACATTCTTGCTGACTGCAGACTGAAGGGCAGCTGTAAAGATGTGATCAATGACACCTTGTATTTTTGGGATTTCTTTCACTTGATAGAAACCAACGAGTCTCTAGTTTCCATGGGGAAATCCACATAGCCATTATGTCTAGCTAGCAAGCCATCAATCACGTACAGTCTGTAGTGATGCAGTGCAGGCTGACTGATGGTAGCCCCTAGAAAGAGCTTGAGAAACAGAAGCTGCTGCGACTAGCAGTATCTTTATTCCCATAGGCTGCATCTGCAGGTTATCTCTTACATGAATCGAAGCTACTGAAGAGTTGACTGTGAGGATTGTGTGAGAAGGCACCTGTACTCTTTCTTGAATGAAGAATTCGCTGCAGAGAGAGAGAGCTTGAAATGAATAACACATTAGAGGGTATCTCGGTAATGCAGAGGTTATCACAGTGTGTGACAGTGCCAGCAGTCTGAGATCAATTCCTACAACGGTCAGTAAAGAGTTTGTACATTTTCCCTGTGACCACGTTGGTTTCCTCCAAGTGCTCTGGTTTCCTCCCACATAATAAATGCATACGGATTAGTAGCTTAGTTGGGCACATGAATGTAATTAGGTGGTGCGGGCTCCTTGGTTCAGAAGGGCCTGTTACCATACTTCTAAATAAAAATCTCGGAGGTTTATTTTAAATCTACTGCCTGATGTACTTTTCCACAGGTGTCTGTAAACATCCAATGTCTTACACCACAAATGACTGACTATTTGCAGACAAGTGATAGACATTGCGAGATATGGTAACATACAAAGTGCTGGAGGAACTCAGCAAGCAGGGCAGTTCAGCTGGGGAGGCGAATAAAGAGTCTGAAATTTGGGAGTCCTTGTGCAGGATTCTCTGCAGATTAATTTGCAGGTTGAGTCTGTGGTGGGGAAAGCAAATGTGATCAACACACATCAAAGTTGCTGGTGAACGCAGCAGGCCAGGCAGCATCTCTAGGAAGAGGTACAGTCGACGTTTCGGGCCGAGGCCCTTTGTGAGTCCTGATGAAGGGTCTCGGCCCGAAATGTCGACTGTACCTCTTCCTAGAGATGCTGCCTGGTCTGCTGCTTTCACCAGCAACTTTGATGTGTGTTGCTTGAATTTCCAGCATCTGCAGATTTCCTCATGAAAGCAGATGTGATGTTGGCATTCATTTCAAGAGGACAAGATTATAAAAGCAAAGATGTAATGTTGAGGCTTTGTAAAGCTCTGGTGAGGCCTCTCCTGGAGTATTGTGAGCAGTTTGGGGCCTGTTTTCTAAGGAAGGACATGCTGAAATTGGAGAGGGTTCAAAGGAAGTTCACAAAAATGATCCTGGGATTCAAAGGCTGGTTATATGAGGAGCATTTGATGGCTCTGGGCCTGTACTTGCTAGAATTCAGAAGAATAAGTGGTGCCCTCATGGAAACCTATTGAATATTGAAAAGCCTTAATAGAATGGAGTGGAAAGGATGTGGAGGCTAAGTTGTTGGGTATATTTAAGACAGAAGTTGATAGATTCCTAATTAGTCAGGGCATGAAGGGATACGGGGAGAATACAGGAGAGTGGAGTTGAGAGGGAAAATTGATCAGCCATGATGAAATGGCAGAGCAGACTCAATGGGCCAAATGACTTAATTCTGCTCCTATATCTTATGGTCTTATGGAAATGTTGATTGTTTATTCCCCTCCATAGCTGCTGACTGACCTGCTGAGTTCCTCCAGCATTTTGTGTGTGCTGCTCTGGAATTCCAGCTTCTGCAGTATCTCTTGTGTTTGAGATGTGAGTGTTTCCATTTCCTGCATTTTGCATGGCTAGTTATTCCTAGTACTTCGTATTTGAATAACTTCTATATTCTGTTCAATCTTCCAGCTGCAAAGTAGACTCCTTGAGGGAGAATTTGCTCACGGAGTATATCTGAGTGGAATTTAAAGGACTCCAGCAGCATTTTAAATAACTGGATTCTCACCTTTAATGCAATTGTCAAAATCCTTCCTACAAATACCAGATTCACTGATGCGTCACTGAAACACATGCTGTCTGTAGCGTGTGAACAACTGCCCTCTAAGGAACAAACAAAATGTACAATTATCCCAGTGTTGCTTAAAATATCCAGCCGACTTGGCTATAAATGAAAGGACCCAGCTTTTAGATGAGATTAGATTAGTTTTATTTGTCATATGTACATCGAAACACACAGTCAAATGTGTCATTTACATCTCCGTTTGCAATGTGCTGGGGTCATGCCGTAAGTATCATCATGCTTCCAATGCCAACATAGCATGCTCACAACTCACCAACCCCAACTATACATTATTTGGAATATTGGAGGAAATCGGAGTAGCAGGAAGAAACCTACCCGATGACAGGGACTATATACAGACTCCTTACAGATAATGGCAAGAATCGAGTCCCAATCGGAGACTGTTGACGCTGTAAAGCCATTGTACTAACCGATTTGCTAGCGTGCTGCACAGTGATAAAACTGTCGTAAAAATTGCCATGGCTTTGAGTACTACTTGGTATTGTCTAAACCCAGCACCAAACGTCCAAGACCACAAATATCCAGTGAAATATGGAAATGAAGAAGCTGTGCTCTGAGTTATTCTCCCATTCTGTGAGATTCACTGTATCCACATTCTTGGACAGAGAACAGCATGAAATTAATAAATGCGACTTATTCATTCCGATGTGCTTTTAGTTTCAGCCAGGTATCCCCTCTGGAAATGAAAATTAGCTTTTTTTTCATTTTATTAATTGAAACCCAAGAACTAAAGACAAGATTTAGTTTTTCTGCTTCTGTCTTTAATACCACCTTTTATTCCTTCTACTTTACAAGTTAGTATTCTTATTTCATAAAGATTAAAAAAGAAGCTGGCCATTGGTAGCTCACACCACAGACGACAGGTTGCTGCAGCTACTGTGCTATACAAAATGCACACCAGCCACAGCCGTGCAGACCTTCGTGCCACGCTGCCTTCATCTTATGAGAGACGGCCACCACACAATCAAGTTTATCTATACCTGCTCATGCTGTTTCTATGCCCGATGCAAGAATCTACACACTGGATAGAAGCTTCCTTCACTGTGCTATCAGAATTTGGAACAGCCTTCCAGATGCTGTGGTTGGAAACATCTGTGACGATGGGGTCCAAGCCTTCAAGAGTTGAGTGCACAGATACCTATCATCTCTGGGAGGGAAGTCACATGTTTCTTCATAAGCTGTCATGAAGGGGACCAGGATGGCAATGCTTGGTTGTTGGCAGGTAGGGTTAATACCTGACTTTAAAGAGCACTTCTGAGTTATGTTCCGGCTGGACTTAGTCCTTAATCTGCTGGAGAACGGTGTGGAAAGAGTAGGTGCTGTTTTCTCCCGGTAGGGATTAGTTTTTAGTTCCAAGTGCTTCTGCCAAGTTTTGTCATCCTGCAACTTATCCTTCAATCTCTTTGAATTATGGAGGACAGCATGTGTATAAATCTGTCTCTCCAGCAGACCTCATCATGACTCCAATATTTCTACTATTCTTTAATGTTTCTTAATTGTACATATGATTTTTTTGTGTTCTATCGCTGAGCAGTAGTGAACCATCTGATTGGCCTATTAGAGTTCTCTTTGGGAACTAGTTGATTTGATCAGCATTTCTGATCTGGCTATTGTTCACGATTGCACTTAATTAAAAAAAGATTATAGATGCAAGAGGTGCGGCCAGTGCTTGAAATCGAGTGCAATACACACAGTGTGCTGGAGGAGCTCAGCAGGTCAGGCAGCATCTATGGATGGGAATGAACAGTTGACTTTTCAGGCCGAGACCCTTCATCAGGACTCAGTTGTTCACTAAAGATCAACTTTATTTGTCAATGGACATCGAAACATATAGTGAAATTCATCAGTTTTGGCAATGACCAACACAGTCCGAGGATGTGTTGGCGTGATGCGAAGCAGCCCACAAGTTTCACCACACTTTTGGTGCCAACAAAGCATGTTCACAACCCACTAACCTTAAATGTACATCTTTCTGAAGATGGGAGAAAACCCAGGAACATAGAGGAAAAATATATTCTCATGGGGAAAATATTCAAAGTACATTTATTATCAAGGTATGTACATATTATACAACCTTGAGATTTGTCTCCACAGGTAGCCTCGAAACAAAGACACCATAATAAAAGACCATCAAATACCCAATGTGTAGACGGAAAACCAACAAATAGTGCAAGCAATGAAAGTACATTTCGACCCTCGACTCACCCACACGGTGATCGTTTACCACAAATTTTACAAGAAAAAGGGTTATTAATAAATTATTCAGTTGTACTCTTTGTTTTGTTTGCCACCAGTAAGTAGTTGTTGGGCGTCCCAGCACCATCTTAAACCAGAATGTGCAAACTCCCTACAGATAACGGTGGGAATTGAACCTGGTTCAATGGCGCTGTAAAGTTTTACACTAACTGCTACACACAGGGTTAGATTCTTTGCTGGCTGACAACTATTTTTCACTGAATGGTGAAAGTGTTACATAGTAACCTAATCTGAGGAAAGACATCCTTGCCATAGAGGGAGTACAAAGAAGGTTCACCAGATTGATTCCTGGAATGGCAGGACTTTCATATGATGAAAGACTGGATCGACTAGGCTTATACTCGTTGTAATTTAGAAGATTGAGAGGGGATCTGATTGAAACGTATAAGATCCTAAAGGGATTGGACAGGCTAGATGCAGGAAGATTGTTCCCGATGTTGGGGAAGTCCAGAACGAAGGGTCATAGTTTGAGGATAAAGGGGAAGCCTTTTAGGACCGAGATTAGGAAAAACTTCTTCACACAGAGAGTGGTGAATCTTTGGAATTCTCTGCCACAGGAAACAGTTGAGGCCAGTTCATTGGCTATATTTAAGAGGGAGTTAGATATGGCCCTTGTGGCTAAAGGGATCAACAGGTATGGAGGGAAGGCAGGTACACGGGGTTCTGAGTTGGATGATCAGCCATGATCATACTGAATGGCGGTGCAGGCTCGAAGGGCCGAATGGCCTACTCCTGCACCTATTTTCTATGTTTTCTATATCTGCTAACAGACAGAAGGGATGGTTAATGCTAGGTATTGATACTCGCAAGTACAGGACTGTCCCAAAGACTTAGGCACATATATGTAGATAGGGTGTCTGAGACTTCTGAACAGTACTGTAGTTGTCAATGTGGAGTGGAGAGCGAGTTTGTATATCTGGCTGGAGCAAAGGATTTTGGGAATGGCGAGGGTGGAGCGCCATGGGAGGGGTGACAGACAAGGAGTGCTGAGGCAGGGGGCTTGGCACAGATTCACCACTCTTTGCCTGAAAGAATTCCTCCTTACTTCTGTTCTAAAAGGTCACCCCTCAGTTTTGAGGCTGTGACCTGTAGTCCTGGATACCCCAACCAGAGGAAACATCCCCTCCACATCCACCCTATCCAGTCCTTTCAACATTCGGTAGGTTTCAATGAGATTCGCGTACATTCTTCTAAATTTCAGTGAGTACAGGCCCAAAGTTGTCAAGCACTCCTCATATGTTAACCCCTTCATTCCCAGAATCATCTTTGTGAACCTCCTCTGGACTCTCTCCAATGACATATATAAGAACATAAGAAATAGGAGCAGGAGGAGGCCATCTACTTCTGCTCCCCATTCAATAAGATCATGGCTGATCTGACCATGACCATGAGGCTGCCTGGGATTACCTGGAGAGACAGAAGCAAGTGAGACTACCAATGTCAGCAGAAAAAACTGTGGCAAGTTCTCCAAGATGCTTGGAACAACCTGCCAGCCTATTCTCCTATAAAAATGCACAACAGTGTATCTAAGAGAATTAATGCAGTTTTAAAGGCAAAGGGTGGTCGCACCAAATATTGATTTGATTTAGTTTTTTACTGTTTACTACTGGAGAAGCTAAAGATAGGCGCCAGAAGTTTTTGCAGACCTGGGTGACTTCTTCCAGTTATCTATGAAACAGTTTAATTTCTTCTCTTTTAGTGTGTCTGTCATTCTTTTCCAGATGGCTGTGGTCCTGTCAGAGTCCTTGAGCTACAGCTGCACTCAAATGGCAGTTCTTCATGGCAGTGGGTCTCGCTCTCAGAACTTGCCAAGCAGCCTGGCATTTTCAATATTTCCAGGTGCAGGCTGGAAGACATAAACCTTTGGGGTGTGGTCCCATGAATCACCCAAGTTCATGCTAGTGTTGCCAACCAAAGCGTCGCGGGAGATTGAAACATTGAGACAGCCGTGTACACTACCGTCGAAAGAAAGAAGGCCCCTGCACCCAAGCAATCTCTCTCTCTCTCTATCTTGATGGTGAATGAGGGCCGACTGGCCATCGAGTCGGGGAAACTTGAATTAGTGACGCTGCAGATCGTAACATCAAAACTGCGAGCTGTTGGTCTCCCTCTCGTCTGTTGTAGGAGCAATGTCTCTCTCTCCCTCGCTAGTGAGGGAGAGTGCCTTTCTGAGACATTGGAGAGAAATGGGATGGGCAGTAGTTTTTGATAGACTCTGGATCACGGTCTCTGGGGTACCTTGCTATTATTTGCATGGTGGGTGGTGCTGGTGTTGTTACTTTTGCTGGAGCAAGTTGGGGGAGAAAGAGGAGGAGGGGAGACGGTTGATGCCTTTGCTGTTGCCTGTGCGTGGGGGTAAGAGTGAGCTTTGGTGTTCTAACATTTTCTGTCATTCATCCTTTGGGGTGTTTCTTCTGTTTTGTGAATGTCTATGAGGAGTAATGATTTCAGGTTGTATACTATATATATTCTCTGTTATTAACCTGAGGGCACGTGGCCAAGTGGTTAAGGCATTGGACTAGTGACCTGAAGCTCGTGAGTTCAAGCCCCAGCCGAGGCAGCGTGTTGTGTCCTTGAGCAAGGCACTTAATCACACATCGCTCTGCGACGACACTGGTGCCAAGCTGTATGGGTCCTAATGCCCTTCCCTTGGACAACATTGGTGTCGTGGAGAGGGGAGACTTTCAGCATGGGCAACTGCTGGTCTTCCATACAATCTTGCCCAGGCCTGCGCCCTGGAGAGTGAAGACTTTCCAGGCACAGGTTCATGGTCTCGCAAGACTAACGGATGCCTTAATTTAAATTAAACTGAACCATTGAAATTAAATCACCTTTATAGAAATTTTTTGATCTTTAGAAACTTTCCATTTCATTATTTTTGAAAGCATCTTCGCTTTAAAGAATTTTTTTTACTTATGCCTAAGACTTTCGCACAGCACTGTATCTCAATGGAACCATTTGTTAGACATAAAATATTGAAGTCATTGTAATGATTGAAACTGCATTGAATCACATTACCTTTGTTCTTCAGCATATAAAAGCTTGATTATTCCAGATTCAGGGAGACTCTGCTGAGAAGTTCTCCAGGAGAATGCCTGCCTGTTGTGAGGAAAAAAGACCTTTTACATTTCTCTGCTTCACTATACTGAACGGCTCAGTTCTCATCTTTACTTGCAGTGAATTTGGAGGAGATTAAAGGAGGCATCATTAGTCATATTGAGGTGCCTATCATAGATAATCCTGGTCTCAAATCATATAAGGGATCATTGCTGTCATGAGGTTAGTGCTAGGTGTGAGCTCTTGATCCTCAAACAAGTTTTTATTCAATCAATCAAATTTACCATCGGCGACTCATACACTGGGAGGGTGATACATGGAATCATTAAGTCATATTTTTCACCGGCAAATTTGTAAGCTCTGACAAAATAGAACTGTTACAAGCACAGACTCTGCCAGTGAGTCTGGGTGCCCTCGCAAGTGGCCAGCTGAACGGGGTCGGCAATCGTGCCTGTGAGTATCCACCTTCCGGGCAACTAGTGTTGAGTTCTGGTTGTATTTCAATCCCTTCTTTTCATTTCAGTCTTGTTGGGTTTTGACCACAGCACAGCAGCGACAATGCTCCCTGCTTATCTTAGCCCTCAACCTCTGATCTGTAGTTCTAGTCTCACTCAGCCTCTGTGGAAAAAGCCTGCTTGCATTTCATCATATCATCATCAATATGCGCCATGCACATGACCATGATTGTTCTTGGAAATTTCTACAGAAGTGGTTTGCCATTGTCTTCTTCTGGGCAGTGTCTTTATGAGGTAAGTGATCCCAGCCAATACCACTGGTATCAGTGGTTGTATTACCAGGACTTGTGATATGCACCAGTTCCTCATACGACTATTCACTACCTGCTCCTGTGGCTTCACGTGACCCTAATTGAGGGGCTAAGCAGGGGCTACACCTTGCCCAATGCTGACCTTCTCGTTACTGGAGGGAAGGAGCACCTTACACCTCCTTTGGTAGAGAGCCCCCATCCTACCACCCACTTACCCAATCTATATCCCTGTGATTTTGTATAGAACATAGAACATAAAACATAGAAATTTACGGCACATTACAGGCCCTTCGGCCCACAATGTTGTACTGACCATGTAACCTACTCTAGAGACTGCCTAGGATCTCCCTAGCGCATAGCCCTCTATTTTTTCTAAACTCCATGTACCTAGCTAAGACCCTATTGTATCCGCTTCCACCACCACCACCAGCAATGCATTCCATGTACCCACCACTCTCTGTGTGAAAAACTTACTCCTGACATCCCCCGGTACCTATTTCCAACCGCCTTAAAACTATGCCCCCTCATGTTAGCCATTTCAGCCCTGGGAAAAAGCCTCCAGCTATCCACACAATCAATGCCTCTCATCATCTTGTACACCTCTATCAGGTCACCTCTCATCCTCCGTTGCTCCAAGGAGAAAAGGCCAACTTCACTCAACCTACTCTCATAAGGTACGCCTTCCAATCCAGGCAGCATCCGTGTATACCTCTATCATTTCCTATGCTGCAGAGAAAAATGTCCTGACCTATTCAAACTTTCCCTATAACTCAGGTCCTCAAGGTGAGGGTCTATAGAGTGTGGCTATTCAGCTTGAATGAGATGGAATGTGGCATCTGAAAACATTTGTTTACCTCACATTTTTTAAAATCTTCCTAATGTGCCTGCAGCTTGTCAAGATTCAAGCTGAAGTTCAAAACTTGTAAGTTCAAAGGACATGTGAGGGGCAAGCTCTGTACACAGAGAATGATGGGCGGCTGGAACTGACTTCCTGGGATGTTGGTAGAGGCAGATACATTCGGGATTTTTAAGAGATGTTTAGATAGACACATGGATGTGAGGAAACTGGAAGTATATGGACATTGTATAGGCAGAAAGTATTAGATTAATTGACCATTTGATTACAAGTTTGATTGGTTTGGCACAACATTGTGAGCCAAAAGACCTGTTCCTGTGTTGTTCTGCTCTATGTTCCATGTAAATCAGACATTCTGAATAACTGTCTGTGTAAGCATAAGAGCTTCTCATTGTGATCTACAAAAAAAGATATATGTGCATCTGACTAAACGTGCCAGGGTTTTTTCATGTATTCAAAGTTCAAAGTGCATCTAAGATCAAAGAATGTATAAATTATACAACCTTGAGATTTGTTTGCTTACAGGCAGTCACGAAGCAAGAAACCCAATAAAATCCAATTTAAAAAAATAAGATCAACAGCTCCCCTCCCATGCCCACAGAGAAAGTTAAAAAAAAACACAAAACAAATCATATAAACAATAGAAGCAAGCAACAACAGCATTCTGAACCAAGCTGAGTCCTTAGATTCAAATCCTGCTCGCCTGGAATAGGCCAAAGGCTTGGTATTCAGTTCCTCATTTTAGCAGGGCATTTCACCTCAAAGTTCACAGCAGTTGGAGGAGTCCCACAGCCTTGGCATTGTGGAGGGAGGAGCCCCAGACTATCTAGGCTGGCGTTTAAGTTGTCCGAACCTTGCACTAGGACTGACCCCTCATTGCTGAGACTTGATGCAGATTGGGAGACTGCTTTGTAAAGCACCTTTGCTCTGTCCACTCACAAGATATCCTGGCAGATACCCAGTTCAATTTGTCTTCCCATTCCCATCTTGACATGTCAGTCCATGGCCTCTTCTACTACTAAGATTGGAAGAGCAGGTTGGAAGAGCAACACCTCATATTCTGTCTGGGTAGTGTCGAACCTGGTGGAATGAACAATAATTTCTCTAACTTCTGGTAATTTCTCCCCCTCCTCCTTCTTTCTTTTTCGATTCCCCATTACGGTTCCCCTGTCACTTCATCACTTTTCCTCTCCTCCTTCCCTTTCTCCCATGGACACCCTCCTCTCCCAGCAGATTCATTCTTTTTCAGCCGTTTACCTTTTCCACCTATCACCTTCCAACTTCTTACTTCACCCCACCTTCCCCCTCCCCTCTCTTGCAAGCTTGTACTCCTTCCCCACCCCCACCTTTCCTTATTCTGGCTTCTTTCCTCTTCTATTCCAGCTCTGATGAAGGGTCTTGGCCCAAAATATCATCTGTTTATTCATAGAGTCATGAGTCAAAGAAAAGTACAGCACAGAAACAGGCCCTTCGGCTTAAATGGTTCTGCGCCGAACCATTTAACCCACCTACTCCCATTGACCTGCACTAGGCCCAAAGCCCTCTATTTCCTCTTCATAGATGCTGCTTGACCTGCTGAGTCCCTCCACCATTTTGTGGGTGTCTCTTATTCCCTTGTTCTCCTGTGGGCACAGTTCACAGCACTTAGAATCATGGAGTCATAGAAAAGTACAACAAAGAGCCAGGCCCTCAGTCCCTCTAGTCCACACCAAACCATTTAAACTTTACTCCCATCAGCCTACATACACCCAAACCATAGCCCTCCGTGCTCTATGATCCACTTATCTATCCAAACTTCGCCTAAGCGTTGAAATCGAGCTTGCATGCACCACTCATGCTGGCAGCTTGTTCCACACCCTCACCACCTTCTGAGTGAAGAAGTTTCCCCTCATGTTTCCCTTAACATTTTCACCTTTCATCCTTAACCCATGACCTTTAGTTGTAGTCTCACCCAACCTCAGTGGAAAAAGACTGCTTGAATTTTCCCTTTCTATATGGGAACAAAAGAAAAGTCCTTAAATTATACTTCATTAAAGATTGAAACGTAATTTGAAAATTACTTTTAAACAAACTGACAATTGTTTAAACTAGCAATTTAGACATTAAATAGTGGTAATGAGTACATAATGAAGTGATAACCTGCCTGGTGTAGATAAAAAAGGAATGTTATTTGGGAAGGAATGTATAAGGGAGGAACTGCACATGTTGTCAATTTTGTGTTTTGTAGAAATTAACTGGAAAGGAGTATTTCAGTTTGATTTATAAATAGATCTACATCCTCATGAACAGACTTTCAAAGTTTGAAATAAAGTAAATATATGTCACCGTATACTACACTGAGATTTGTTTTCTTGCTGCCATTTACAGGAAAATAAAGAAATAGAATAGAATTTATTAAAAATATAAATAACATAAAGCATAAAAAAGAGAAAATCTGCAGGTGCTGGATATCTAAAGCAACACACACAAAATGCTGGAGGAACTCAGCGGTCAGGCAGCATCTATAGAGGTGAATAAAGTGTCGACGTTTCGGGCTGCGACCCTTCTGCAGGACCGAGAATAGAATGATACTCTATTTTGAGGATAAGTAATGATCAATTTTGTGGAAGATAGAGACTTGACTTGATAGAGGTGTACAAGATGATAAGAGGCATAGATAGAGTGGACAGTCAGAGACCTTTTCTCAGGGCAGATTTGGCTCATACAATTTAGCATCATTTTAAAGTGATTTAAGGAACGCTTAGGTGTCAGATGTACAGTGCTGTGCAAAAGTCTTAAGCACCCTATATGGTTTCAGATGGTATGCCCTCCACAGGGCTCTGATCTCAACATCATCGAGGCTGTCTGAGATTACCTGGAGAGACAGAAGCAAGTGGGACAACCAACGTCTGCAGAAGAACTGTGGCAAGTTCTCCAAGATGCTTGAAACAACCTATCATCCGACTTCCTTATAGAATTGCACATCAGTGTATCTAAGAGAATTGATGTCATTTTAAAAGGTGGTCCCACCAGATATTGGCTTGATTTAGTTTTTTTACTGTTTACTGCTCTTTATAGTTTTTTTATATTTAGAAATTTTCATTTCATTATTTTTGAAAGTATCTTCACTTTACAGATTATTTTTACATGTGCCCAAGACTTTTCTACAGCACTGTCAGTATTTTACACAGAGTAGTGGGTGCACTGAATGTCCTGTCCGGGGTAGTAGTAGAGGCAGATAGGATTGGAGCTTTTAAGAAACTCTTAGATTGACACATGAGTGATAGAAAAAAACTGGAGGGCTATGTAGGAGGGAAGGGTTATATTGATCTGAGAGTATGTTAAAAGGTTGGCACAACATCATAGGATAAAGCGCCTGTACTGTTCTGTATTCTGTGTAGCAGACACAGACTGCTGGAGGTGTCACAGTGGTCATGGGTAAGACTGGACCCAAGTGTGGAGGAATGGCAGATTCTGTCACAGTGAGCACTGGCAATGACTCAACCCAGGTGTGGAGAAATGGTAAACTCCCACGCAAAGGAGGGAACAAGAGGATTGGACAAAGGAATATCAACAGAGGCACAACCGAGCGACACCACAAGACAAATAATTCTCCACAGACACAAGGGCTCTACACAAGAGCTCCCTATAAATGATCACAGAATGCAGGAAACCAGTGCCAGTCACAATTAACTTGACAAGATTAAACCGAAAGCACAAGGGCTTATCAGCTCTAACATAGAACATAGAACATAGAATAGTACAGCACAGGACAGGCCCTTCGGCCCACAATGTTGTGCTGACCCTCAAACCCTGCCTCCCATATAAGCCCCCACCTTAAATTCCTCCATATACCTGTCTAGTAGTCTCTAAAACTTCACTAGTGCATCTGCCTCCACCACTGACTCGGGCAGTGCCTTCCACGCACCAACCACTCTCTGAGTAAAAAACCTTCCTCTAATATCCCCCTTGAACTTCCCACCCTTTATCTTAAAGCCATGTCCTCTTGTATTGAGCAGTGGTGCCCTGGGGAAGAGGCGCTGGCTATCCACTCTATCTATTCCTCTTATTATCTTGTACACCTCTATCATGTCTCCTGTCATCCTCCTTCTCTCCAAAGAGTAAAGCCCTAGCTCCCTTAATCTCTGATCATAATGCATACTCTCTAAACCAGGCAGCATCCTGGTAAATCTCCTCTGTACCCTTTCCAATGCTTCCACATCCTTCCTATAGTGAGGTGATCAGAACCGGACACAGTACTCCAAGTGTGGCCTAACCAGAGTTTTATAGAGCTGCATCATTACATCGCGACTCTTAAACTCTTTCTCTCGACTTATGAAAGCTAACACCCCATAAGCTTTCTTAACTACCCTATCCACCTGTGAGGCAACTTTCAGGGATCTGTGGACATGTACCCCGAGATCCCTCTGCTCCTCCACACTACCAAGTATCCTGCCATTTACTTTGTACTCTGCCTTGGAGTTTGTCCTTCCAAAGTGTACCACCTCACATTTCTCCGGGTTGAACTCCATCTGCCACTTCTCAGCCCACTTCTGCATCCTATCAATGTCTCTCTGCAATCTTTGACAATCCTCTACAACACCACCAACCTTTGTGTCGTCTGCAATCTTGCCAACCCACCCTTCTACCCCCATATCCAGGTCGTTAATAAAAATCACGAGAAGTAGAGGTCCCAGAACAGATCTTTGTGGGACACCACTAGTCATAATCCTCCAGTCTGAATGTACTCCCTCCACCACCACCCTCTGCCTTCTGCAGGCAAGCCAATTCTGAATCCACCTGGCCAAACTTCCCTGGATCCCATGCCTTCTAACTTTCTGAATAAGCCTACTGTGTGGAACCTTGTCAAATGCCTTACTAAAATCCATATAGATCACATCCACTGCACTACTCTCATCTATATGCCTGGTCACCTCCTCAAAGAACTCTATCAGGTTTGTTAGACACGATCCGCCCTTCACAAAGCCATGCTGACTGTCCCTGATCAGACCATGATTCTCTAAATGCCTATAGATCCTATCTCTAAGAATCTTTTCCAACAGCTTTCCCACCACAGACGTAAGGCTCACTGGTCTATAATTACCCGGACTATCCCTACTACCTTTTTTTGAACAAGGGAACAACATTCGCCTCCCTCCAATCCTCTGGTACCATTCCCGTGGACAACGAGGACATAAAGATCCTAGCCAGAGGCTCAGCAATCTCTTCTCTCGCATACGTGGAGCAGCCTGGGGAATATTCCGTCAGGCCCTGGGGACTTACCTGTCCTAATACATTTTAACAACTCCAACACCTCCTCTCCCTTAATAAAAACATGCTCCAGAACATCAACCTCACTCATATTGTCCTCACCATCATCAAGTTCCCTCTCATTGGTGAATACCGAAGAGAAGTATTCATTGAGGACCTCGCTCACTTCCACAGCCTCCAGGCACATCTTCCCACCCTTATTTCTAATCGGTCTTACCTTCACTCTTGTCATCCTTTTTCTCTTCACATAATTGAAGAATGCCTCGGGGTTTTCCTTTACCCTACTCGCCAAGGCCTTCTCATGCCCCCTTCTTGCTCTTCTCAGCCCTTTCTTAAGCTCCCTTCTTGCTTCCCTATATTCCTCAATAGACCCATCTGATCCTTGCTTCCTAAACCTCATGTATGCTGTCTTCTTCCACCTGACTAGATTTTCCACCTCACTTGTCACCCGTGGTTCCTTCACCCATCCATTCTTTATCTTCCTCACCGGGACAAATTTATCCCTTACATCCCGCAAGAGATCTCTAAACATCGACCACATGTCCATAGTACACTTCCCTGCAAAAACATCATCCCAATTCACACCCGCAAGTTCTAGCCTCATAATTTGCCTTTCCCCAATTAAAAATTTTCCTGTCCTCTTTGATTCTATCCTTTTCCATGATAATTATAAAGGCCAGGAAGCGGTGGTCACTGTCCCCCAGATGCTCACCCACTGAGAGATCTGTGACCTGACCCAGTTCATTACCTAGTACTAGATCTAGTATGGCATTCCCCCTGGTCGGCCTGTCCACATACTGTGACAGGAATCCATCCTGGACACACTTAACAAATTCTGCCCCATCTAAACCCTTGGAAGTAATCAGGTGCCAATCAATATTAGGGAAGTTAAAGTCACCCATGATAACAACCCTGTTCTTTTTGCACCTTTCCAAAATCTGCCTCCCAATCTGCTCCTCTGTATCTCTGCTGCTACCAGGGGGACTATAGAATACCCCCAGTAGAGTAACTGCTCCCTTCCTGTTCCTGACTTCCACCCATATTGACTCAAAAGAGGATCCTGCTACATTTCCCACCCTTTCTGTAGCTGTAATAGTATCCCTGACCAGTAATGCTACCCCTCCTCCCCTTTCTCCGCCCTCTCTATCCCTTTTAAAGCACTGAAATCCAGGAATATTGAGAATCCATTTCTGCCCTGGTGCCAGCCAAGTCTCTGTAATGGCCACTACATCATAATTCCATGTATGTATCCAAGCTCTCAGTTCATCACCTTTGTTCCTGATGCTTCTTGCATTGAGGTACACGCATTTCAGCCCTTCTACCTTACTGTTTTTACACCGTTTATTCTGCTTCTCTTTCCTCAAGGCCTCTCTGTATGTTAGATCTGGCTTTACTCCATGCACTTCTTTCACTGCTCTATCGCTCTGTGTCCCATCCCTCTCGCAAATTAGTTTAAACCCTCCCAAACCATGCTAGCAAACCTACCTGCAAGGATATTGCACATCTAGCTAAGACAACAACTAGTAAATAGAGGTGCTCGAGAAACCTAGCAGGCCAAAACTCTACAGCAAACTGCAGAGGCCCACAGAACTCCTGGCAGGAGGAACCCAACAGGTCAGGCAGCATCGATGGAAATGAAGAATGTCGACGTCTTGGGCCGAGACCCTTCTATGTTCTATGTCTATGTGATAATAAACTCAGTGCAGCGTTACTGCATTTCAAGAACAG
The DNA here is from genome assembly GCF_963921235.1 of Mobula hypostoma. Classification (NCBI taxonomy): domain Eukaryota; kingdom Metazoa; phylum Chordata; class Chondrichthyes; order Myliobatiformes; family Myliobatidae; genus Mobula; species Mobula hypostoma. The sequence continues at coordinate 12,093,744 of NC_086099.1, read as the reverse complement.
GTATTAGTTCATTCACTGACATTGAATACATGCATTTAAGAGGTTAACAGTTTGAGGTGCAAGCAAAGAATCCAACCAGAACCTGCCAGCCAGTTTGGACCAAAGTCCCGATTCAGTGAATTGCACTTTCGAGCTGTACATGGTAATCGATTTGACAGATTGGCATTGATGTAAACACTCTAAGCCTGTGGCACAGCACTGGGACAGATCTTCTCCTACATACCACCGAAAGCATTCTCTGGGGGGCCTGAACAAACTCCTAACGCTGCCTATCAAAGACAATTGCTAATTACTGAAGGATAAAAGGTACAAATTCATTAAAACAATGCACTGACCTGTGAGTCTGACATCCTTCCCCAAAGAGGAGAACGTTACAGCAACTGACAGACAATTTGCTTTTAAACACTCGAAAGTAATATATGAACTAACATCTTGACAACCATTTACCCCCTAAAGAACTATTGAAGTCACTTAAAAGGCCAGTCATCTGCAGGAAGAACCATTTAAGTCACTCAGAAGAGGTATTTGCAGGGGCTGGAGAGGCAAGCGACAATAGAAATTAAAGGCAAAACAGAATCCAGTTTAAAGTAGATTGGAAGAATTGGACCGGCATAATATTCAAAAAGCTGATGATTTTTTTTATTATAAGGTGGTACGGTGGCGTAACAATTATGTAGTACCAGAGACTGGGGTTCAATTCCTGTGCTCCCTGTAAGGAGCTTGAACATTCTCCCCGTGATCATGTGGGTTTCCTCCGGGTGCTCCGGTTTCCTCCCACAGTCTGAAATCAAAAGGTGTACGGATTAAAGCTGGTAGGTTGTGGGCATGCTATCCTGGTGCCGGAATTGTGACAACGCTTGCAGGCTGACCCTGGCACATCTTTAGACTGTATTGGTCATTGACACGAACAACATATTTCACTCTTTGGTTTGATGGTTCAATGTACATGTGACAAATAAAGCTCTTTTTTAAATTTTTTGATGTAGAACACAGAACATTGCATCATAGTGCATGCTCTTTGACCCAGTAAGTTGTGCTGACCTTTTAACCTACTCAATCTAACTCTCCCCTTTAGTCTTGTATAATCCATGTACCTAGCTAAAAAAAGTGTTGGTGCGTAGCCAAGTGGTTAAGGCGTTCGTCTTGTAATTTGAAGGTTGCTAATTCGAGCCTTGGCTGAGGCAACGTGTTGTGTCCTTGAGCAAGGCACTTAACCACACATTGCTCTGTGACGACACCGGTGCCAAGCTGTATGGGTTCTAATGCCCTTCCCTTGGACAACATCAGTGGCATGGAGAGGGGAGACTTGCAGCATGGGCAACTGCTGGTCTCCCATACAACCTTGCCCAGGCCTGCACCCTGGAAACCTTCCAAGGTGCAAATCCATGGTCCCATGAGACTAATGGATGCCTATTAGATTATTAGACCTAAGGAAGAGGCATAGGGCGGCAACATTGTCCTTTCTTTAGTGTTTGAATGTTTTACACCAGATAGCTCGATGCTCAACCCAGCACAGGTGGAACTTGTATAAGAAGCCAGCCAGATTTGAACCCAGGACCTCCTGTTCTGAAGTCCAGATGTGGATGGCACTACACCACCAGTACCTATCAAAGAGTTTCTTAAATGTCCCTAATGTATCTGCCTCTACCACCACCTCTGGCAGAGTATTCCACGCACTGACCAGTCTCTGTATAAAAAAATTACCTCTGACATCCCCCCTGCACTTTCGTCTAATCACTTAAAATCATGCCCCCTCATATACGAATATATTGAAACATGTTGAAGTATATTGAAATTAAATAATCTGTGAGAAAAGAATGGGTTCTTGAGACCGATGGTCTCTACCTACTCCTATGTTGTCTAGCTCCAGATTAGTTTGAGGGTTCCATCTGTAGCTTGAACAGCAAACGTATGAAACCCCTAAAGAAATGGAGAATGCTCACTTGTGGAACTCCAGTCCGGGTGAGTGATTGTCCAGTGTAGAACTTCTATCCTAAAATCCCGGGACCTGGCCATGGCAACAGGGCATGGTGACACTCACGGGTGGAAACCTGGAAAATGAGAAGATTGAAGGAAAGAACAGCGTTCTGCAGGGATCTTTTCCAGAACCCCTGCTCTTTGTGATTTTTATAAACGACTTGGATGGGGAAGTAGGAGGGTGGGTTAGTAAGTTTGCGGATCACATGCAGGTTGGTGGAGTTGTGAACAGTGTTGTTGTAGGTTACTGGAAATTGGACATTGATAGGCTGTAGAGCTGGGCTGAGAAGTGGCAGATGTAGTTCAACCTGGAAAAGTGTGAAGAATTTGAAGGCAGAATACAGAGTTGATGGCAGAATTTTTAGCAGTGTGAAGGAACAGAGAGATCTTGGGGTTCACGTATATAAATTCCTCAAAGTTGCTGAACAAATTTAAGAAGGTATATGGTGTATTCACCTCCTTTAGTTAAAGGAATGAATTCAAGAGCCAGAAGGTAATCTTGCAACTCTATAAAACCCTGGTCAGACCATATTGGAATATCATGTTCAGATTGGTTACCTCATTATAGGAAGGATGTGGATGCTTTAGGAAGGGTACAGAGGAGATTTACTAGGATGTTGCCGGGATTAGAGAGACTGTTTTATGAGGATGGGTTGAGTGAGCAGGGGCTTTTCTCTTTGGAGCGAAGGAAGAGGAGGATATTCTGTTCTTAACAATGCACATTTGTAGAGAAGGCCAACAAAGTGTTTTATTCTTTGTGTAGGTGCAGCAATTCAGGCTGTTGCCAAAATAGAAGGGAATGAAATGAAGACAGATCCAAATGGAATTGATATTTCCTAAAATTTCCCACCTCAGTGATTTCCAAGGTGCCTCTCCATGTATAGATAGTTTTACTCTATACTTTCCTACAGTACCTGTAACATATAAGGCACAAAGGATGTATTTTTGGCTTGGAAATAGACTTTAAGGAGGGTGACAAAGAAGAAGAGATCCCCACAGCCATTTGTGGTAATGAATTCCATAGATTCTTCACCCTCTGGCCAAAACAAATTCCTCCTCATCTCTGTTCTAAAGGGGTTCCTTCTATTCTAAGAATGTGTTCTCTGATCCTAGATCCCCCCACAATAGGAAACATCCTCTCCATGTGCACTTTATCCAGACCTTTCAATGTTCAGTAGGTTTCAATGAAAACCTTCCGTATTCTGCTAAACTCTAGCTAGTATTTGATTAGATTAGATTAGATTCAATTTATTGTCATTGTGCTGAGTACAGTTACAAAGCCAATGAAATGCAGTTAGCATCTGACCAGAAATGCAAAGAATAGTGTTATTTATAAAATAACTGTGAATAAAAAGTAAGTGCTACAGCACACAAATATAAAAGTACTGAGACAGTACAATATGGGCACAATACTGCTTAATGCTGTGATGTGAGGTTCAGCAGGGTCACAACCTCAGGGAAGAAGCTCTTCCTGTGCCTGCTGGTGCGGGAGCGGAGGCTCCTGTAGTGCCTACTGGATGGGAGGAGAGTAAAAAGCCGATGGTTAGGGTGAGATGCATCCTTGATAAAGCTTTTCGTATAGGCACAGAGCCATCAACCGCTTCTCATAGCATTAACCCTTTTGTTCCGAAATCATTCTCGTGAACCTTCTCTGGAGCCTCTCTAACGTCAGCACACCCTTTCTTAGAGAAGGGGCCCAAAACTGCTCATAAATGCAATCTGTTCAAATCCTCAGCCTTTTCAGCTTTACATCCTTGCTTTAATATCCTAGTCCTCTCGAAAAGAATGCTGACATTGCATTTGCCTTCCTTGCTGCCAGTGTGGGCAGGCCTCAAATGGTGGGGTTCCTTCATGATGGATGCCATCTTCCTTCTTCCTATTTTAAATGTATATTTATCATTATGCACCAATAGTACTAAGAGTAATCATTGACACAAAAGAGGCTTACTGAATAAAGCATCAAGCAAATCCTTTGCATCAGAACTCATTTGTCTTAACAATAAGGTAATAAGATCCATTTTAATGAAGAAGTAAGTGCACTGCTGGCAAACCTAATAACCATCACATAGTTAAGTCAAGTCAAGTAGCTTTACCTTTCACAGGCGTTCTCCAGGGTCATTTTGATAACAGTATACATTCCACCTCAGGCCAATGTCAATCAGGCTTTAGATGATCTGAGCAATGGGATCAACATGCATGAAACAGCGCACCCTAACGCCTTCACCATCGTTTTGGGAGATTTTAACCAGGCCAGTCTGAAAAAAATCACTAAGCAACTACCATCAACAGATCACTTGCAATACCAGAGGAAACACCACACTGGACCATTGCTACACTGTCATCAAGAATGCCTACCGTGCTATTCCACGCCTTCATTTCGGGAAGTCTGATCACCTGGTTGTACTTCTACTCCCTGAGTATAGGCATTGACTGAAGTCTGCAGCACCCGTAGTGAGGACCAGGAAGGTATGGACAAGGGAAGCACAGGAGCGCCTACAGGACTGCTTTGAATCGGTGGACTGGACTGTATTCAGAGATTCATCTTCGAACCTGGATGAGTATGCTGCAGTTGTTACCGACTTCTCTAAAACTTGTGTGGATGAGTGTGTGCCCACAAAGACTTACTGTACATTCCCAAACCAAAAGCTGTGGATGAACCAGGAGATACGTCGTCTGCTGAAGGCTAGATCTGTAGCATTCAAGTCTGGCAACCCAGGCCTGTACCAGAAAACTGGGTATGATTTGCGGAGGGCTTATCTCAAGGGCGAAGAGACAATTTTAAACGAGGTTGGAGGCGATATCGGATGCACAACAACTCTGGTAGGGCTTGAAAGACATTACTTACAGAAAGCAAAACCCAATTGCCTGAATGGCAGTGATGCTTCACTACCAGATGAACTCAAAGTCCTCTATGCCCAGTTTGAAAAGGAGAATACAACTGCAGCTGTGAAGATCCCTGCTGCATCTGATGACCCTGTGATCTCTGTCTCAGAGGCCGATGTTAGGCTGTCTTTAAAGAAGGTGAACCCTTGCAAAGTGGAAGATCCCGACGGAGTACCTGGTAAGGCTCTGAAAACTTTGCCAACCAACTGGCCGGAGTATTCAAGGATATTTTCAACCTCTCACTGCTATGGACGGAAGTTCCCACTTGCTTTAAAAAGGCAACAATTATACCAGTGCCTAAGATGAATAATATGAGCTGCCTTAATGACTATCGCCTGGTAGCACTCACATCTACAGTGATGAAATGCGTTGGTCATGACTTGACTGAACTCCTGCCTCAGCAAGGACCTGGATCTGTTTCAATCTGACTGTCGCCACAATAGGTCAATTGCAGATGCAATCTCAATCACTCTCCACGCGGTTTTAGACCACCTGGACAACACAAACACCTATGTCAGCATGCTGTTCATCGACTATAGCTCAGCATTTCATACCATCATTCCCACAATCCTGATTGAGAAGTTGCAGAACCTGGGCCTCTGTACCTCCCTCTGCAATTGGATCCTCAACTTCCAACCGGAATCTGTGATGATTGGTGATAACATATCCTCCTCGCTGACGATCAACACTGGTGCACCTCAGGGGTGTGTGCTTAGCCCACTGCTCTTCTCTCTATATACACATGACTGTGTGGCTAGGCATAGCTCAAAAACCATCTATACATTTGCGGACCATTAATTGGTAGAATCACAGATGGTGTTGAGAGGGCATACAGGAACGAGATATGTCAACTAGTGGAGTGGTGCCGCAGAAACAACCTGGCACTCAACGTCAGTAGGATGAAAGAGCTGATTGTGGACTTCAGGAAGAGTAAGACAAAAGAACACATATCAATCTTCATAGAGGGATCAGAAGTGGAGAGAGTGAGTAGCTTCAAGTTCCTGGGTGTCAAGATCTCTGAGGATCTAACCTGGTCCCATCATATCGATGTAGTTATAAAGAAGGCAAAACAGTGGCTATACTTTATTTGGAGTTTGTAGAGATTTGGTATGTCAACAAATACACTCAAAAACTCCTATAGATGTACCATGGAGAGCATTCTAGCAGGCTGCATCACTGTCTGGTATGGGGGGGGGGGGGGCTACTGCACAGGACCGAAAGAAGCTGCAGAGGGTTGTAAGTTTAGTCAGCTCCATCTTGGGTACCAGCCTACAAAGTACCCAGGACATCTTCAGGGAGTGGTGTCTCAGAAAGGTAGCATCCATTAGTAAGGACTTCCAGCACCCAGGGCATGCCCTTTTCTCACTGTTACCATCAGGTAGGAGGTACAGAAGCCTGAAGGCACACACTCAGCCATTCAGGAACAGCTTCTTCCCCTCCGCCACCCAATTCCTAAATGGACATTGAACCTGTGGACCCCACCTCACTTTTTTTTAATATATAGTATTTCTGTTTTTTGCATGATTTTTAATGTTTAATATACATATACTGTATAAAGTATACTGAGTAAGATTTATTTATTGAATTATTATTATTTTTTTTTCTTCTATATTATGTATTGCATTGAACTGCTGCTGCTAAGTTAACAAATTTCACAACATATGCCGGTGATAATAAACCTGACTCTAATTCTGATTCTGATATATTGTCATTTAACAATAGACACTTATATAATGTATATAACCATATAATGTATATAGAAACGAGATGTTTCTCCAAAACAGGGTGTAAAGCACAGTAGTACACATGACACACTTAACACATGTTAAGAAGAAAAGGATAAAAACTACAGATGAATTATGCATAAATAACAAACTAAAGTGCATAAATTAAATATTGTAAGGTACAGAACAGATTAACCAGTGACATTTTGAATGCAATGCGGCAGAGAGTTCAGAAGTCTAATGTCCTGAGGGAAGAAACCGTTTCCCATCCTAACTGCTCTTGTTTTCATACATCAGAGTCTCCAACATGATTATACAAAGTCAAAGAGGATGCCGGATGGATGAGTGGGATCCTTAATAATACTAAAGGCCCTGTGTACTCAGCACTCCTGATAGATGTCCCCAATGGATAGTAAATAAGAAAAGAGAATAAAATAGCCATTTGGTTTCCATCCCACCTTCTCCTAGAATCTTTGAATGCAGAATGTTTTTCTAGTTCAGGTTCATATTTGTTTATTTATCACATAGAGTTATGGAAAAGTATGGCACTGAGACAGACCCATTGGCTCAGCTGGTCCACGTGGAACCGTTTAAACTGCCTACACCCGGACTTCAGCCCACTATCCACATACCTATCCAAACTTCTCTTAAACATTGAAATCGAGCTCCATACACCATTTCCAATGGTAGCTCATTCTACACTCTCACAACCCTCTGAGTGAAGAAGTTTCCCCTCTTGTTCCCCTTAAACTTTTCAACTTTCACCCTTAACCCATGACCTCTAGATGTAGTCCCACCCAACCCCAGCAGAAAAAGTCTGCTTGCACTTACCTTATCTATACCCCTCATAATTTTGTATACCACTATCAAATCTTTTCTTAATCTATCATGTTCCAAGGAATGCAGTCCCAACCTATTCAATCTTTCCTTATAAAGTCCTCCAGACCCGGCAACATCCTGGTAAATTTTCTCTGCACTCTTTCAACCTTATTTACATCTTTCCTGGACGTGGATGACCAAAACTGCACACGATACTCCAGTTTAGGCTCACCAACATTTTATTCAACTTCATTATCAGCATGTACATTGAAACATACAGTGAAATGCGTCGTTTGTGTTAACAACCAACACAACCCAAGGATGTGCTGGGGCAGCCTGGAAGTGTTGTCCCACATTCTGGCATGCCAACATAAACACAAGAGATTCTGCAGATGCTGGAAATTCACAGCAACACGCATATGATGTAGGGTCCATATGAAGGATCTCGACCCAGAACATCGACTGTTTATTCCACTCCATAGATGCTGCCTGATATGCTGAGTTGTGTCAAGATGTTTGGATTTGGCCCAAGTGTGGTGGTGGTGTTGGTAGGGGAGGGGGAGGAGGGAGGGAGGGAGAGGGGGGAGGGGAGGGAGGGAGGGAGAGGGGGGAGGGGAGGGGGGTGGAGAGAGAGAGAGAGAGAGAGAGAGAGAGAGAGAGAGAGAGAGAGAGAGAGATTAGACCGACTCTGAAGCAGGCCAACAGTTCACTGACTTTAATGAGAACTGTTGTAGAACTTAAAAGAAAAGTGAAACAATAAACACCAGGCCAACATTTGTGAAGCATGTTGAGGCTTTGGAGAGGATGCAGAACAGGTTTGCCAGGATGCTGCCTGGTTTAGAGGATGTGTGCTCTCATGAGAGGCTGGACAAGCGTGGGCTGTTTTCTTTGGAGCGGCGGAGGCTGAGAGGAGATCTGATAGAGGTTTGTAAGATTCTGAGAGGCATAGACAGGGTAGACACAGAGTATCTATTTTCCAGGGTTGAAATACCAAGAGGCATGCATTGAAGATGAGAGGGGGGTAGGCTCGAGGGGGGTGTGAGGGGTAAGGTTTTTACTCAGAGAGTGGTGGATGCCTGGAATGCACTGCTTGGTATGGTGGTAGAGGCAACTACATTCGAGGTTTTTAAGAGGTGTTTAGATAGGCACATGAATGTGAGGAAGATGGAGGGATATAGACATTGTGTAGGTAGGAGGAGTTTTGATTTACCTTTTAGCTGGTTTGGCACAACATTGCGGGCCAAAGAGGTTGTTCCTGTGCTGTACTCTTCTACGTTCTATGTAGCAGGGCCATTAACAAAAACTCTCAAACTGAAAGTTAAATGCCAACACTGTTGTTGGAAGCAATAACTAAATACTAAGTGAATACTACTCCTTTCCAGCATCAATCCAAACGGTAGTCCTCTTTTCCAGACAAGGACGAGGGTAAGCAGGGAGAGTAAATGTTGCTGCGCTCTTGGCCAAGTCTCAACTGGAATGAAGAGAAGGGAGTTAAATAGCACCATAATGAAACAGTAATTAGCTGGAACATGCAATTGCCGAACCTGTTGCACAGCCCACCTGTGTGGCAACATAGACCCCGCAGCAGAGTTCGTGGTTGTGACAAGTCACGTGTGTGTTGCTTAGCATTCCCACCATGTTTAGCAGCAGGGGGTGCTTTCACAGCAGTCAACAGAACTGTGGGACTCATACCTTTCCTGATCTGAGGATTACATTGAAATTGAATGAGGTAAAGCCAATATAGAGAGCTGAGTATTGAGTCAGTTTGAATTGGGACCCCAGAGGATGTGGCTTTAATGAAGGGGAATATAGGTATTTATAGTTCATTAGTTTTTGACTAAATGATAATTTCTTCGGGGACTGAAGCAAACCAGTCTGCTTAAGTGCTAAAATCAGGTCAATTCTGAGTTTGTTACTGTTCGAGGCGATGTACATTCAAAAAGTAATTCCCATCATTTACATCCTGTTGGAGTTCCACAGTTCATTTGCACCATTTCTGCAGATCTGCCTTAACACACTATGTATGTCAGTGTAATTATCAAGCTTGTTATGATTACAATTACAATATCATTATAACTGCACAGCAAAGCTGAAATAAATGGGATTTTTCCACGGGAACTAGGAAGATTAAATGATGTTAAATTTAGCAATACACCAATAGACCTATCAGCCCAATCCTTACCAGTTCACCTCAGATTCACATTTACTCTTAGAACAGAGAACATAGAACATTACAGCACAGTACAGGCCCTTTGGCCCATGATGTTGTGCCAACCATTTAACCTGTTCTATAATTAATCCAACCCTTCCCTGCCACATTTTCATTTAATTGATGTGACTATCTAAGAGTCTCTTAATGGTCCTAGATGTGTCTGCCTCCACCGCCAGCCCTGGCAGCGTGTTCCATGTACCCATCGCTCTCTGTAAAAACCTACCACTGACATCCCCTCTATATATTCCTCCAAACACATTAAAGTTATGCACATTTGCACTAACCATATGTGTCTTGGGAAAAAAGTCTCCTGATGTCTACTCGATCTATTGTCTTCATTGTCTTTTACACTTTAGTTCAGAACCAGAATCAGGTTTAATATCAGTGACATATGCTGCGAAATTTGTTGTTTTGCAGCAGCAGTACAGAGCAATACATAAAATGTACTATTAATTACAATAAGGAATATAGATAGAAAATATTAAATGTAGTGTAAAAAGAGAGCAGAAGTACTGAGGTAGCAATCATTATCTGTTCAGAAATCTGATAGTGGAGGGGAAGAAACTTCAGTTCCTTTGTTCCTCAAATTTCTAAACTCTGATGTGCTTGAGCAGAAAAAAAACTCAAAGAAGTTTGATATCTAACTGGAAAGATAGAATATAAAAGCAGATATAGTCGGTGGTGCTGAGGACCCATATGTGTTACTCAGAATCAGAATCAGAATCTGGTTCATTGTCACTGACATACGTCATGAAATCCTCTTTTGCCAAGATGAGGCCAATCTCAGGGTAGAGGGGCAACATCTCATATTCCGACTAGGTAACCTCCAACCTGATGGTGTGAACATCGATTGCTCCCTCCAGTGAGCTTTTTATCCTCCTCTCCTTCCCTTCTTCTTCTGGTCTCCACTCTGGCCGCTTACTCATCTCTTTGCCTGCCTGTCACCTCCCCTTAGGACCCCTCCACTCTCCTTTCCTATCAGATTTCTTCTTCTGCAGCCATTTACCTTTTCCACCCATCATCTCCCAGCTTCCTACTTCATCCCCCCTCCCCCACCCATCCACCCACCCCTCTCACCCGGCTTCACCTATCACTTGAGCGGGGGGGTCATTCTCGCAATAGTCAAATACGTAGAAATTACACATCTAAATATTTTATTTGCAAAAACATCAATTTCTCCTGATAAAAATTGTTCTCCCTTCCCTTCCCTCTTCTTCTATTCGCCACTCTGGCCTCTTACATCTTCTCACCTGCATGATCACCTCCTCCTGGTGCCCCTCCTCCTTCCCTTTCTCCCATGGTCCACTCTGCTCTCCTATCAGATTCCTTCCTCTCCAGTCCTTTACCTTCCCCATTCACCTGGCTTTACCTATCAGCTTTTAGCTAGTCTTCCTTCCCATCCCCCCCACCTTATAACCATATAACCATATATAACCGTATAACAATTACAGCACAGAAACAGGCCATCTCGGTTCTTCTAGTCCATGCGAAACTCTTACTCTGACCTAGTCCCACCGACCTGCACTCAGCCCATAACCCTCCATTCCTTTCCTGTCCATATATCTATCCAATTTAACTTTAAACGACAACATCGAACCTGCCTCAACCACTTCTGCTGGAAGCTCGTTCCACACAGCTACCATTCTCTGAGTAAAGAAGTTCCCCCTCATGTTACCCCTAAACTTTTGTCCTTTAACTCTCAACTCATGTCCTCTTGTTTGAATCTCCCCCATTCTCAATGGAAAAAGCCTATCCACATCAACTCTATCAATCCCCCTCATAATTTTAAACACCTCTGTGAAGGCCCCCCTCAACCTTCTATGCTCCAAAGAATAAAGACCTAACTTGTTCAACATTTCTCTGTAACTTAGATGAAACACACCTTCTCATTCTGGGATCTACACCCTTCTTTTCCAGTCCTGAAGAAGAGTCTCAGCCCAAAATGTTGACTGTTTACTCATTTCCATGGATGCTGCTTGACCTGTTGAGTTTTTCCAGCATCTTGTGTGTGTGTTTTCATGAAATTTGTTGTTTTGTGGCAGCTGTACAGTTCAATACATAAAATATTACTTTAAGTTATTTTAAGAAATATATAAAAATAAATAAGTATTGCAAAAAGAGGCCAAAACAGTGAGGTAGTGTTCATGGGTTCAATGTCCATCCAGGAATCTGACGATGGAGGGGAAGCAGCTGTTCCTAAACTGTTGAGTGTGTGTCTCGAGGCTCCCGTACCTCCTCTTTGATGGCCTGGCCTCTGAAGCCTGTTGATTAGTGCTGAGGAGATGATGGTATTGAGCTGAGCTGTAATCAATAAACAGCAGCCTGACATAGGTAGTGCTGTTGCCCAGGTGATCCAAGGCTGTGTGGAGAGCCAATAAGATTGCATCCACTATAGATAAATAAATTGCAGTGGGTCCAGGTCCTTACTTAGTCTGGAGTTGATTCTGACCATGACCAACCTCTCAAAGCACTTCATCACCGTAGATGATCACCAGGTGACAGTCAATGAGGCAGCTCGTTCTGTTCCTCTTGGTGAACTCTTCCTTGGATTTGAGCATTGATGACAAAGCAAACACTAGCTGTTCCCTGCGCTGGTTGGGACGAACCATCTGACTGAAACTCTGAAATATTTCCAATGAGGTGGCCAGACAATGTTGTTAGGCAGGGAGTTCCAAGATCAGCACCTAACAACTAAAAAGGAATGGTGTTTTACACAAGCCAGGATGCAGGGAAATTTTGAAGTAATGATTTTCCTAAGCAGCTGTTGTCTCTGCCCTTCTATTCTGTGGGTATGATAGGACAAATAAACTCTTTCTTTCCAAGCCAGGCAGCATCTGTAGGAAGAGGTGCAGACGACGTTTCAGGCCGAGATCCTTCGTCAGGACTAACTGAAGGAAGAGTGAGTAAGAGATTTGAAAGAGTCTTACTCACTCTTCCTTCAGTTAGTCCTGACGAAGGGTCTCGGCCTGAAACGTCGACTGCACCTCTTCCTAGAGATGCTGCCTGGCCTGCTGCGTTCACCAGCAACTTTGATGTGTGTTGCTTGAATTTCCAGCATCTGCAGAATTCCTGTTGTTTTCTTTCTTTTCAAATCTTTTTATTGCTATATTATACAAAAGAAATAACATGAGTACATTGAAGTAACACTTACAATGTCTCAAAAAAGACATTATCTTAAAGATTGAAAAAAATTTTTGTGATAACGAAAAAAACCTACTAAGCAGAAAAAGTGAGAAAAAAAAGAACCCATTAGGTGTACAACCCCGGAGTCATGCGTCATACAAAAAGCTTCTAAAAATAAACATCAAACCACCAGCAAGAAAAGAAAATACCTGTATACTAAAAAATTTACAATTAGTTCGTGGAAAAAATCTACCAATTAGACAAATAAACTCCTTAGCAATACACACAAAATGCTGGAGTAACTGAACAGGTCAGGCAGAATCTATGGAAATGAATAAACAGTCAACATTTCAGCCCGAGATCCTTATTTAGGACCTTACTAAATGAACTCCTTTACTTTACTCAAGTCATTGCTAAGATCTACTCCTATGGCTTTCAAAAGAAAATTAAAATTAGATTAGATTAGCTTAATTTGACACATTTACAGTACATCAAAGCAACAATACATACAGGGAAATACATCTTTAATGTCAACAACCAACACAGTCCAAGAATGTGCTGGAGGCAGCCCACAAGTGTCACCATGCTTCCAACACCAACATAGCAAACCCACAATCTTCTAAACCTAACCCATTATGTCTTTGGAATATGCAAGGAAAGTGGAGCACCCAGATGAAATCCAGGTGGTCACAGGAGAACGTTCAAACTCCTTACAGCCAGCGACAGGAAGTGAACCCCAACCGCTGTTTGCGGGCGTTCAATAGCATTATGCTAACTACTGTGCTACCTTGCCGCCATGGTCATAGAAACTTGGCACTTATGGAAGGGAACAAACAGTCAACGTTTTGGGTTGAGACGCTTCACTGCGACTCCATCTGTGTATCTATCCAAACATTTCTAAAATGTCATATTTGAACTTGCATCTAGCAGCGCATTGCACATTCGGACCAGGAAATGCGTAGGCATATTAATTCATGAAGGCTTTGAATACTACTGCACAGAAACAGGCCCTTCAGCCCATCTAGACCATGCTACCTGACCTTCTGCCTAGTGCTATCTACTTGCATCTGGCCTTCCTAACCCCACAATCCATGTACCTGTCCAAATATCTCTTAAATGACATAATTGAAACCTCATCTACCACTTCTAAGGGCAACACACACAGAATACTAGAGGAACTCAGCAGGCCAGGCAGCATCTATGGAGAAAGGCACAGTCAACATTTCGGGCTGAGACCCTTCGGCAGGACTGGAGGGAAAAAAAGCTGAAGAGTAGATTTAAAAGGTGGGAGGAGGGGAGAAAGAAACACAAAGTGGTAGGTGAGACCCAAGGGGCAGGGGTGAAGTAAAGAGCTGGGAAGTGAAAGAGATACAGGGCAGCAGAAGGGGGAGTCTGATAGAAGAGGACAGAAGGTCATGGAAGAAGTAAAAAGGGGGGAGAAATACCAAAGGGAGGCGATGGGAGGGCAAAGAGATAAGGTGAGAGAGGGATAAAGGGATGGGGAATGGTGAAGGGGGGACATTACCGGAAATTTATGATATCGATTTTTATGCCATCAGGTTGGAAGCTACCCAGACGGAATATAAGATACACATCAAAGTTGCTGGTGAATGCAGCAGGCCAGGCAGCATCTCTAGGAAGAGGTACAGTCGATGTTTCAGGCCGAGACCCTTCGTCATGAAGGGTCTCGGCCTGAAACTTCGACTGTACTTCTCCTAGAGATGCTGTCTGGCCTGCTGCGTTCACCAGCAACTTTGATGTGTGTTGCTTGAAATTCCAGTATCTGCAGAATTCCTGTTGTTTGCGGAATATAAGATGTTGTTCCTCCAATCTATGAGTGGCCTCGTCACGACAGTGGAGGAGGCCGTGGATTGACATATCAGAATGGGAATGGGAAGTGGCCGCCGGAAGATCCTGCTTTTTCTGGCCTGAAAATGGAAGCCTGTTCCACATTTGCACCACCCTCTGAGTGAAGATGTTCCCCTTAAATGTTCCACCTTTCACCTTTAACCTATGACTTCTTGTTCTAGTCTCACCCAACCTGACAGAGATTAGATTTCTAAATGCGCAAAGACCCGTGAACGCTGTCATCTGAAACAGACAGGCCATTCTCTGACTTCTTTCATTAGCAAGATGGTTTCACCCACTAAACTGCTACTCACTGGATGTCCTTTTGTTTCTCTCACTATTCTCTGTAAACTCTGGAGACTTTTCTGCATGAAAATCCCAGGAAATCAGCATTTTCTGAGACATTTAAACCACCCTGAGTGGCACCAACAATCATTCCACGGTAAAAATCACTTGGAACACATTCCTTTCCCATGTTGATGTTTGGTTTGAACAACAACTAATTAAATAAATGTAATATTACGTATTATATATTCCCACTTAGGTTTCCCCTTAAATATTCCACCTTTCACCTTTAACCTATGACTTCTAGTTCTAATTTCACACCACCGATATAAATAATATTCTATAATATGTATAATAACATATATTGCACATGTTGAAGATTAGGATTGTTTCGGAGATTTTTGTTAGGTTACAGACCACAATCATTACATCTATGGATCACCACTATTTTACACTTCCCAGAAATAAGTAAAGTTTGCAACAACAAATTTCAAAGACTGCTTTGTCAGAGGTGCGTAAAATTACAAGCATCTTTTAAGATGAAGTGCAGGGCAATTGGTTCTATAGAGTTTATCATGGCTTTGCATGGAATCAGTGGTGGGGAATTGGTAAACCTTTAGTTAGCGTCTGAAGACAGGTAATTAGAGAGTGAAGATCGTTTAGAGAGCTGAAGATTAATTATTAGATAAAATCCACTAGGATCATGGTGTGGCAGTGGGACATTTTTGCCAATGTACAGATGAAGATCCCTTCAGGTAATTCCCAAGTCAATCATAAAGCAATGGAGATCTCCCTCCTCATTCTCCCATAAAATGTACATCAATTCCAACCTTTGCACCTCATAATATTGGCGTCCTCCGGCTTTATGACTGCAGAATTCACTTTGCCATCTGCTGCCCATCAGTAATTGCCAGGCTAATTACATAGAATCATGGGCTCATAAGGCACAGAAGGAAGCCATTCCCCCCATAGTGCCTACGACCGGCTGTTTGAAATAGCTATCCTATTAGTCCCACTTCTCTGCCCTGTGCTGGGTACCAGGTAAACATAACTGCTTTAGGTACATATTGCCTTCCCTTTTGAAAGTTAACACTAGATCTGTTTTCACTATCTTTGCAGATACCAAATTCCCGATCATAAAAAAACTCACAGTTTAAAATAATATCTCTTCTCATCTTCCTCCTGTTTTTTTATTAATTATCTTGAATCTGTGTCCTCTGGTTACCAGTCCTGTGGAGCTGATGCAAATGTGTCCCGAAGCAATTAGATGCATTAGTGGAGAGTGAAGAGAGTGAAGAGATATCAGTGTAAGTGAATGATGTGATATACAAGCCGTTCATGTTCAATTCAGTACTGGGAGGACAAATAATGTTGGCTTTGTTTGGCGCAGGTATTAATGCAGCAGTTGTCTGCAACTAACCCTTTTTCTTCAGTTGTATCTTTTATGTGACAATTTTAGATTTAAAACAGTAACTCAGTAAGGGGCACACACAGATTCTGGGGGATCTCAACAAGTCAGGCAGCGTCTATGGAGGGGAATAAACAGTCAATGTTTCTGGCCGAGACCCTTCATTAGGACCTGATGAAGGGTCTCGGCTCGAAACGTCGACAGTTTATTCCCCTCCATGGATGCTGCCTGACCTGCTGAGTTTCTCCAGCATTTTGTATATGCAACTCTGGTTTTCCAGCACGTGCAGAATCTCTTGCGTTTCTGATCTCAGGGAGGAAGCTTGTATTTCACATGGATTCATGATGCGTTTAATATGGATCAAAGTAAAGTAAAGGTATCCGTTAGTCTTGCGAGAGCATGGATCTGCACCTGGAAAGTCTTCACTCTCCAGGGCGCAGGCCTGGGCAAGGTTGTATGGAAGACCAGCAGTTGCCCATGCTGCCAGT
Organism: Mobula hypostoma; assembly: GCF_963921235.1. Lineage (NCBI taxonomy): Eukaryota > Metazoa > Chordata > Chondrichthyes > Myliobatiformes > Myliobatidae > Mobula > Mobula hypostoma. The sequence continues at coordinate 12,076,977 of NC_086099.1, read as the reverse complement.
CTCCCCTCTCCACGACACCAATGTTGTCCAAGGGAAGGGCATTAGGACCCATACAGGTTGGCACCGGTGTCGTCGTAGAGCAATGTGTGATTAAGTGCCTTGCTCAAGGACACAACACGTTCCCTCGGCTGGGGCTCGAACTCACGACCTTCAGTTCGCTAGTCCAATGCCTTAACCACTTGGCCATGTGCCCACACAGATATGGCTATCAAAGTTCAAAAAGTCAAAGTTCAAAGTAAATTTATTATTAAAGCATGTATGCAGGATATCACCATATATTACCCTGAGATTCATTTTCTTGCAGGCATTCATAGCAGAACAAAAATATGCAATAGAATTAATGAAAAACTATACATGAACATACGCTGTGAAGCAACCAATATGCAAAAAAAGATAAACAGAAGAAATACAAATTAATAATAATAAATAAGTAAATAAATAATACTGAGAACATGAGTCTATAGGTTGAGGGATCAGTTCAGTGTTGAGGTGAGTGAAGTTGTCCACACTGGTTCAGCACTCACATGATTGAAGAGAAATAACTGCTCCCGAACCTGGAAGCATGGGACCTAAGGCTCCTGTACCTCCATTAAGTGGCAGCAGTGAGAAGAGATTATGGATGATGGGGTCCTTGATGACTGATGCAATGGCCTATAGAAAATAGTTAGTGGGCAAGGCTGAATTTATAAAGGTTAGCTTTATTTGTCACGTGTGCAGTGAAACCTTGAAACATACAGGGAAATGAGCTGCTTCTGTTGAGAATGTGTGCGTGGGGGGGGGGCGGGGGAGCAGCCCACAAGTGTTGCCATACTTTCAGTGCCAAAATAGCATGCACACTATTTACTAAACCTAACTCATACATCTTTGGAAAACACCCACCCAATGCAGGGGGGACGAAGTAAGAGGATAGGAGGTGATAGGTTGAAATGGCAAAGGGCTGGAGAAGAAGGAATCTGACAGGAGATGAGAGTGGACCATGGGAGAAAGGGGAAGCAGGAGGGGCGCAAGGGGAGGTGACAAGCAAGTGAGGAGAAGAGGTAAAAGGTCAGAGTGAGGAATAGAAGAAGAGGGAAGAGGGAAGGGAAAAGTACTGGAAGGAGAAGTCATTGCACATGCCCTTAGGTTAGAGGCAACCCAGATAGAATATGAGGTGTTGCTCCTCCATCCGTAGTAGAGAGATAGCCTCACTGTAGGAGAGCGGTGGCCATGGATCGACATGTTGGAATGGGAATGGCTATTGGAATTATTCAGCAAGACAAACAAAATTCAAAGTAAATTTATTATCAAAGTACACATATGTACATAACAATACATTGTTAGAATGTGTGGGCAAACTGTAGCACTCGGTGAAACTCATATGGTCATGAAAAGAATTTGCTAGAGTGTGTTCAGTTGTGCATGAATACATGACATACTTGATTTTCTGTGCTGCTATTATTAATCTTCCTTATTCTTAGTTTCTTTGGAGTTTGCAAAGATCCTGCATAACATCTGAAACTTTGACAAACTTCTATAGATGCGTGCTGGAGAGTATATTGACTGACTGCATCACAGCCTGGTATGGAAACACCAAAGCCCTTGAATGGAAAATCCTACAAGAAGTGGTGGATATGGCCCAGTCCATCACAGGTAAAGACCTCTCCACCATTGAGCTCATCTATATGGAGCATTGTCGCAGGAAAGCAGAATCCATCATCAAGGACTCCCTGCCATCCAGGTCTTGATTGGTTCTTGCTGCTTCCATCAGGAAGAAAGTGCAGGAGCAGCCTTAGGACTCACACTACCAGGGTCAGGGACAGTTATTACCCTTCAACCATCAGGCTCTTGAAACAGAGGAGATATCTTCACTCAACTTCATTTATCCCATCACTGAATTCTTCCCACAACCTATAGAGTAGGTTTCAAGGACTCTTTGTCTCATATTCTCAATATTTCTTGCTTATTTATTATTATTGTTGTTTTTTTTGTATTCAAACTGTTGCACACTGATTGCTTTGTTGATGCAGTCTTTCATTGATTATATTACGGTTATTGGACTTACTGAGTATGCCCACAAGAAATGAATCTCAGGGTTGTACATGGTGACATATATGTACTTTGATAATAAATTTACTTTGAATTTTGTTTGTCTTGTTGACAATTGTTTAACTTTCTTGATCATTTTGTTTTATAATTTGAATGACTGTTCACTCTGATCCAATAGAACAGATAGCACCCTCAAATTTATTCTGTTCCAAGGAGTAGATAATTTGCAAAGAATTTACAAGAATAAGCAGGGACAAGTTGGTCTCATCTACTTTTACTAAACAAGTTAGATCTGTTGATCTCAACTTCGATATTTTCAAGATCATACTTCATTGCACAGATAATACAGAGTCTCTAAATGTCACTATATCATGTAGTCAAAACTATAAACTTCAGCTAGAATTGAAACAATTGCTTGACTCCAAAATTCATCCCTCTCTTGAAGTTTTAGCCAACTGATTTTCATTCTGATAGAAGATCAGTTACTTGAAATATTAACTTTGTTTCTGTCTCCAAAGATGCTGCCTGACCTGTTGAGTATTTCTTTGTTTTCTTTCAACCATCATCTATCAGATCAGTTGGGGAGAAGTGATGTGGCTCATAATGACAGAGGTTTCACTGCAATGTGTGATCACTCGAGTCGAGTATGATGTTCTCCTAACGGGTTATTCCCTTAATGGAAAATGCCTGTGCGTGACATCGTTTAACGTGGGGAGGCTGATGCTTGGGAAGCCACCGCATGGTCCTTGATAGATCGGGGTCAAACTCCAGTGGTATGGAGTGCAAGATGACTGGGGACCCTTCACTGATGCAACCTTCCTCCACCTTCACTGATATTGTGGTGTGTCATCATCTCCTGCCAGGTCCGCCATTGAGGTCTTAGTTGGATCGCCTCCCCCTTAAACTTACTGTCATGGGTGACCCTGCCAGGAGCTAAGTTCCAGACAGCAACGCTCTTGGGATCTCAGGAAATGTCAAACCTCTCCACCATGACAAGATAATGATCCTCAGAGAGTACAGGGAAGTAAGGAGAGGAAATGATAACTGTGCTCTTTCCCTGTAATAGCAGGAGCACAGGGTCATCATAAATTGTGTCCATTTACATGATCCTTCAACAACCTAATGACATGTATAAATATTCAAGCTCATCATTTAATGAAATTTTAACCAACAAGCACTTTGTAAAAATAGGTGCAGGACAGATAGTTAAGTAGATACTTAATAGATTCCAAAGGAAATATACAATGCACAGATATACAAATATTTGAAGAGAAGTAAGAAAGAATAAAAAATAAGTTACCTCAAACGGTCTAACAGGAGGGGGTCACCAATTCCCCAGCTATAGGTTGACTCATCATGGGCCGAGGTTGAGAATGTCCTCATACAGTGCTCTTCGGAGCAGTGCAGTTGTCTTAGTCTATTACTGAAAGTGCTCCTCTATTCAGCCAAGGTAGCATGTAGAGGGTGAGAAACATTGCCCAGAATTGCCAGGATTTTCTGGAGGGTCCTTTGTTCTATCACAGCCTCCAGTGTGTCCAGTTTGACTCCTATAACAGAGCCAACCTTTCTAATTACTCATTCTCATACAGGCATTAAGAGTGGCACTGTTTTTACAAAGGCTACCTGGATGGAGTAGATAGACAGTATGAACAAATGGTGTCCTCCGGTTTCAATTCCACTGCTCATTCCCATTCCAACATGTCAGTCTATTGCCTCCTCTACTGCCACGATAAAGCCACAATCAGACTGGAGGAGCAACACTTCATATTTCTTCTGAGTAGCCTCCAACCTGATGGCATAAACATTGATTTTTCTAATGTCTAGTAATTTATCCCTCCCACTTTTCTCTTTTTCCATTGACATTCTAGCTCCCTTCTTGTCACTTGCCCAACACTTCCCTCTGGTGTCCCTTCTCCTTCCCTTTCTCCCATGGTCCACTCTCCTCTCCTATCAGATTCCTTTCTCTTCCACTTATTGCTTTCCAACTTTCTGCTTCATCACCCCTCCTCCACTCATCTGTCTTCCTCCTCACCCGGTCTCACCAATCCTCTGCCAGCTGGCACTTCTTCGTCTCCCCTCAACCTTCTTATTCTCGGCTTCTTCCCCCTTCCTTTCCAGTCCTGACGAAGGGCCTCAGCCTGAAATGTCGACTGTTTATTCATTTCTGTAGATGATTCTTGAGTTCCTCCAGCATTTTGTGTGGGTTTACCCTGGATCTTCAGTGCCTGCAGAATCTCTTGTGTTTCTGGGAATGGTGGGCCCGCCATTTTATAGACAGGAATAATCATATTTTAATTTGAATTTGTTCACTGTCTTGTAAATACTTGATGTTTGTATTTCATATATTTTTGTGTGAATAAACTTTTGTAGTTCTGGGAAAAAGAGGTAGTACAAGGTAAAACAATTTCAGAATGCAGAATAAAGTGTAACAGCTACAGGAAAAGCATAATGCTGCTTCTTCTTCTTCTTCTTCGGCTCAACACACTTCCTGGGGCGTAGATTGCCTACAGCAGCTCATCAGAGTCTACCGTTCTGGGCCGATAGAAGGTCGATCAACCCTGTGGCTTCCACTTTCACGACATGACTTTGTACGTCTTCTAGGTGAAGATTCTACCCCTCCCAGGAATAAGGTCTTTGGAGCTTCTGTTGGCATTTTTATGGTGTGGGGTTGTTAGCCCCGTGCCCAACCCTCCTGCTTCCGCAGCCGCACTTTGGACCTTCCGTGGCAGAGTTAAAGAACAGTACAGGGAGACAATAAGATGTAGGGTAATAATGAGGTAGATTTGAGATCAAAAGTCCATCTTATTGTATTAGGAATCCATGTAACTATCAGAAGAGTAGAAGTTGTCTTTGAGCACAGTGATGCATGCTTTCAGGCTTTTGTATCTTCAGCCCGTTGTGGGAGGGGAAAAGCAAGGATGCCCAGTTATGCTGGCTGCTTTACTGAAGCAGTGAGAAGTATGGGCAGAGTCCATTGAGGGGAGTCTGGCCGTACCAAGCCGCCATTCATCCAGGATGCTTTCTTAGGTGCATCAGTAAAAATTGACGAGAGTCGATGGGGGCATGCCGAATTTCTTCAACCTCAAAAGGAAGTAGAGGTGTTGGTGAGCTTTCTTGGTTGTGGCATCAATGTGGGTGACCAGGACAGGTTATTGGCAATGTTCAATCTGAGGAACTTGAAGCTCTGAACCTCAGCACTATTGATAAAGACAGGAGTATGTGCATCATCTCTCTTTCTGAAGCAAATGATCAGATCTTTTTATAAGTGATTAACTGGCCTTCAACGTTCTCTCAGTCAGTACCAGAACCACTATTTCATTCAGATTTTCTTGATCTCTTCTGAATCGATGATCTTCCTTCGTCTTCTCCACCATTTATATTTTTATTTATATTGCACACCTTTGCAGGATTTCCCATTGGCCAACCATTTCAATTCCAACTCCCATTCCTATTCCATCATGTTAATCCATTGGCTCCTCTTCTGCCTCATATTCTGTCCAGATAGCCTCCAATCTGATGGCATGAACATGGATTTCTGGTATTACTTCTCCCCTCCACCTTCCCTTTTCTTCATTCCACAACTTTGGCCCCTGTCTTACATCTTCTTCTCACCTGCCTATCACCTCCCCCTGTGCCCCTCCTCATTCCCTTTCTTTCATGATCCTCACTCCTGTCCTATCAGATTCCTTCTTCTCCAGCCCTTTTCCACTTAAGACCTCCCAACTTCTAACTTCATCCCCCTCCTCCCATCCACCTGGCTTCACCTATCACCTTCTAGTTTGTACACTTTCACCTCTCCCCACCTTCATATTCTGGCACCTCCTTCCTTCACTTCCATTCGTGATGAAGGATCTCAGACCAAAATGTCAATTGTTTATTAAGCTCCATAGATGCTGCCTGACCTGCTGAGTTCCTTAAGCATTTTGTGTGTGTTGCAAATTATCACATTTGCTTTCTAACTTCTTTCTTGTCCGGAATAAAGATCATCAGCACAAAACATTAACTTGGTTTCTCTCTCCACAGATGCTACCAGACTTGCTGAGTGTTTCCAACAGGTTTGTTGATATTGCATTAGACAGTGGTTTCAATTAAGTGACAAATGTTCCAACAGCAGCAACAATTATGAATATATTTAAAAGAATCTGATGTTCAGTGAATGTTGGTGCTCTGTTATGTGAAGTCAGGTTTGCGGGTTCAATGAGTGGGAACAGAAGGCTATATCGTGACATATGTATTTTTGATAATAAATTAGCTTTGAAAATATTGAACTTCAAAACTTTATTCTGCCTAGGCCATCTACCTGCACCTGCAAGCCCTCCCATAAATAGTTAACAGTTTATTTACAGGACAAGGCGGACAATAAACATCAGATATTCAGCAAAGCCTTCAATTTACACACGGTTACAAATACTTATCTAAACCAAGTGCTTGAAGTGGCAGAACAAAACAGGTACAGAGTGTGACTGGGTCCTCTTTACTACAGAACACCGACACTATTTACTGTTTCCACGGCAATGCAACCCCCAGCCTATGGCAACTTGGACAGCGAAAAGAGAGCAAGTGCTTTCAGCATGGTAAATTTAAACTTTACTGGCCCTGTGACGACAGCAGCTACTGAGAGTGTCTGCAATGTTCCTTAAATAGGCCAATCCCTAGCTAGCATGAGGGAGCTGCTTTTGATGGACAGGTAAGATGGCCACTTATCGCAACACACTCAGGGTAGCATGGCAGCGTAGCGGTTAACGTAATGCTTTATAGTGCCAGCAACAGGACGATTGGGGTTCAATTCCTGGTGCTGCCTGTAAAGAGTTTGCATGTTCTCTCCATGTACACATGGGGTTCCTCTAGGTGCTCCAGTTTTCTTCCACATTCCAAAAACGGAATCATCACATTCCAAAGGTGTACGGGCTAGGGTTAGTAAGTTGTGGGCAAGATAAGTTGGCATATGTCGGTGTCACTTACGGCCTGTCCCCAACACATCCTGGCCATTGACGTAACTGAGGCACTTCACTGTGTGGGTCGATGTCCGTGTGAGAAAAAAAGCCGATCTTTTCTGGAAATGAACAGCATGCAAATCAGCATTCATGAAAAATTTGCCAATTAGCTGGTTGAGAAACCTCGGGCAGCAGTTAATGTTGTTGGATGTACAACAGGAACTTCAGCCCCAGAGAGATTTCTGTAGCCATCAGATCACTTAGTTCGGATTGTACAAGCTGGAACCTTCTTATCACCACAAATGTCTCAGTACACATTTACTGCCGTGAATCATGTAAATGCAAGCGCTGATGGTTTTAAATTAGCCTTAGCCCAACAAAAGAAATGTATTTCTGCTTCCTTCACGGACCCTGGTATCCAATCAGAAATAATGAGCCAACTTACTAACAATAACAATCCCTCATATGAACATACCTCTTCCTGTACACTTCATTACAATAGTGGCTTGCTATAATGAAATGGTATTAGCTTGTTGATTAGTTTTCACTCTGTGAGACAACTTAATTGAATAGTTTGCCTCATAATTACATTGCAAATTAATAACATGATCTGCCATTATGCGTTTCGCTGATAGCCTGTACAATGCATTATGTGCTTACTGCGGCTTAACTATGATATACTGATTGAGGAGGAAGTTAAGCAGTAGGTGACAATTTTAATATCTCGGCACAAAATGACAAGTGACTGATAGATTGAGAGGTGCAATAAATGTCCATCATAGTGTGAAAGATTGTCACTTTTCCAAATTGATGACAGTTGCCTAATGTGGATTTTTTTTTGCAATGTTTAACCATGAGCATCTTTTAAGGCGAAGGCTTTTCAACATGGATTGGGGTAAAAATCTATTTTTTGTTCAACACCAGTATTACGTTCAGTACAAATTTGTGGAAGTTTGGTGAATAAAGTCATCGGATACTACAGCACTGAAACAGGCCCTTCGGCCCGTCTAGTCCATGGTGAGCTATTATGCTGCCATTGAACTGCACCTGGACGATAGTCTTCCATACCACTCCCATCCCCTCCTGTCCATGTACTTAACCAAGTTTCTCTTACATGTTGAAGTCAAACACACATCTACCTCTTTCGCTGGCAGCTCATTCCACACTCACACCACCCTCTGAAGAGGTTCCCCCGCCCCCGTTCCCAGGTTCCCCTTAAACATTTCACATTTCACCCTTAACCCATGACCTCTAGTTCTGGCTTCAGTCAGCCTCAGTGGAAAAAGCCTGTTTGCATTTGCCCTATATACCCCTCATAATTTTATATACCCCAATCAAATTTCCCCTCAGTCTCTTACTCTCCAGGTAATAAATTCCTAACTTATTCAACCTTTCTGAATAACTTAGGTCCTCAAGTCCTGGCAACATCTTTGTAAATTTTCTCTGCACTCTTTGAATCTTATTGATAGGTCTGGACTTTAGAGCTGGAGGTTTTGGGTTAAGGGTGAAAGGTGAAATATTTAAGGGGAACATGAGAGATAACTTCTTCAGTCAGAGGACAGTGAGAGTGTGGACTGAGCTGCCAGTGGAAGTGGATGCAGGGTCGATTTCAACATTTAACAGTAGTTTGGGTAAGTACATAAGTGTGAAGAGGTCCATGCGCAGGTCGGTGGGACTAAGCAGAATAAAATTTCAATGTTCAAAAATTTCGAAGTAAATTTCTTATCAAAGTACATAAGTGTCACCATATGCAACCCTGAGATTTGTTTTTTGTGGTCATGCTCAGAAAATCTAAGAAACATAATAGATTCAATGAAAGACCGCACCCAATAGGACAAACAATCGATGTGCAAAAAAACACTTGTGTACATGCAATAAATAAATAAACAATAAATTTTGACAACAGGAGATGAAGACTCCTTGAAGGTGAGTCCATCGGTTGTGGGAACAGTTGAATAATGGGGCAAGTGAAGTTGATTGAAGTTTAGTTCACTTTGGATCAAGAGCCTGATCGTTGATTGGGTAGTAACTGTTCCTGAACCTGGCACTGTGAGTCCTGAGTCTCCTTCTTGATGGCAGCAGCCAGAAGGGAGCATGGACTGGGTGTTGGTGTTCCTTGATGATGGAATCTGCTTTTGTGTGACAAAGCACTGGGCAAATCTGCTCAATAGTGGGGAGGGCTTTACCCATGTTGGACTGGGCTTTATCCACTGTTGTTGGTCTAGTTTGGACTAGGTGGGCTGAAGGGCCTGCTTCTGTGATGTAGTGCTCCATGACTATGACTGGTGAAAGTAGACTGGGTGAACTGACTAGAGGAAAAAATATCTGAGAAGTGGGAGGTATTTAAAAATAAGATAGTAAGATTTGAGAGTCAGCAAATGCCAATAAGGTTAAAAAATGAAATGGCTAGAACATACGAACATAAAAAAATGAAAGCAGGAGTCGGCCATCTGGTCTGTCGAGCCTGCCCTGCCATTCGATAAAATTATGGTTGCTCTGGCTGTGGACTCTGTTGAGTATTTAATATTTCAGTAATATTTGAGTAATCTTGTAAATATATGGTTTGATTAAGCATTCTTGTTTGTTTCAATAATTCATTCTGGTTATATGTATAAATACATGAATTGCATACGTGATCATACTACCACGTGACACGTGAATGTCTCGCTTAAAGCAAAGCACAAAGTTAGACCAGGATTTTGGACTCCTGTGTCTTCCTTTGAACTAGTTTAATGCCTTGAAATCACAAAACAGAACAGACTCAACTCCATCCACTTGCCTTTCCCCCTTCAATGCAAAAATCTCACTGTGTCTTAAACATAATTAACGAGGTAGCCTCTACTGCTTTCCTGGGCAGAGAATTCCACAGATTCACTACTCTCTGGGAAAAGCAGTTCCTGCTTATCTCCGTCCAAAATTCATTCCCACGAGTATCAAGGGTATATCCACTAGTTCAACTTTACTGCCTTGATCTTTTTGATCTCTTTCATAATTTTAAATGTTCCAGTAAGATCCCTTCTTATACCTCTGAATTCCACCGAGTACTGTCTCAGGTAGCTCAATCTCCTTCATAGACTGAGCACCACTCGGCTCCCCACCCCCTCCCACCCACCACCTCATCTCCAGAATCAACCTACTGAGTTAAGGCACTTTGGTTAACAAAGGAATCAGGTTTGGTCTGGAAAGAAAGGAAGCTGAATGCCAGGTGATTGGTATCAAATGAGTCCTTTACAATTCATAGTGGAGATAAGAGAGAACTTATGAAGTCAGGAGTGTGATGAGGACATGAAATCCCAAAACTTTACACACCCAGTGGTCACATTATTATGAGCCTCCTATACCTAATAAAGTGGCCAATGAGTGTATCTTTGTGGTCTTATACTGCTGTAAACCACCCACTGCAAGGTTCGACATGTATGTGTTCAAAGATGCTCTTCTGCACACCACCCTTGTAACGCATGGTTATTTAATTACTGTTGCCTTCCTGCCAGCTTGAGCCAGTCTGGTCATCCTCCTCTGACCTCTCTCATTAGCAAGGCATTTTCGCCCACAGAACTGCGGCTTGCTGCATGTTTTTTGCTTTACGCACTATTCTCTGTTAACTCTACAGACTGTTCTGCATGAAAATCCGGAGATCAGCAGTTTCTGAGATACTGAAACCACGATCTTCACCTGAATTTAATAGGTCTGCAGGTCCTCACAAATTCATCAAGATCCACATCCACTCCTTCCTCTGGCAGCTCACCCCATTCTTGCACCACACTCTGAGTGAAGAAGTTCCCCTTCATCCCCTTCATGTTCCCCTTAAGTGTTTCACTTTTCACCCTTAACCCACGACCTCTAGTTATAGTCTCACCCAATTTCAATGGAAAAAAGCCTGCTTGCATTAATCCAATCTATTATCATCATCATCATCATGTGCCCTGTCAATGCAATCTATATCCCTCATAACTTTGTCTGCCTCTATGAACTCTCCCCTCGTTCTCCAGGGAATAAGGCTGTTGCTGGGACTTGAGGACCTAAGTTATAGGGAAAGGTTGAATATAACTCTGGTCTTTAATTCCCGGTAACATCCTTATAAATTGGTGCCATTAAATTTTATAGTTACCTAAAGCATTTATACTTTGATGAGGTAGCCAGCTTTAAGACCTATAATTAGATTAACAGAGATTTTCAAATTGTTTAATTAGTTTCATTAAGATGTATATAACAGAATAATAAGCTAAAACAAATGATTTTAAAGTGTCTTCCTAATTAGCTGGATATGATTGATGGATTCCTTCCACAAGTTATTTGATCTTCAACAAATGCCGTTCCTTGTTGAGAGGGTTTTTAATTGATGCCAAGAGTGGTATTAGTTGATGTTTAAATAATTGCTCAAAAATTATTCATGCACTCCACTGAATATAACAAATGGAAGTCCGACATCATATCTGGTAGAGTGGACGTGTGCTAATTAATAAAGAAGAAAAATAACTTTCAATAAAATTTAACTCAGTGTTTGTTTGAAAATATCAAAGTAATTATACACTATAATGAGGTTTTTGGCCAATCAGTAGGGAACGGCAATTCACCAGCCAGGAAAACCATTAAATCCTCTTGATACTGAAATTCCTATCCCCTGAATAAAATTTTAAATGTATAGTATGAAATGGGGGTACAATTACCAATGGACCCTGCTGTACATCTTCTAAATGATGACTCCCACCTTTCCCTTATGGAAAAAACACACAAAATCTGGCTGACAGGCCTGACTGCAGCTGAGAAGATTGTAGTCCAGCGTTGGAAACCTCCCCGTGATATTTCAAATACTCACTGGCTTCAGAGCTTTTTGGACATTTCTTACCTGGAACTTTCATCAGCAAGAGTAAATGATGCACGACCAGACACAAACACAGTCCTAATGTGGACAAATTTGATATCTAACTTAAAAGATCTTTTGTTAAAATAGGAATGCTTTGTCTGTGTATGCACTACTATTCAGTTGGTTGGTGGAGGGGAGAGGGATGGGGGAGAGAGAAGGGTGGGGGGGATGGCGATGAAGGTTGGGGGGTGGCTGGGTTAAATAGTCAAAAAGTAGTTGGCAATTGGTTGTATTGAATGTAATTTGTTAGTGTTGCAATAAAAAATAAGTAAAAAAAAAGAGTATAGTATGAAAGAGGAACAAAAATATATTTAACCAACCTGGTTTTCTAGCAATTAGGGATACATTAAAGATTACTTTCTTTCACTCATAGTTTAAGTTATCCACCCAGTGTAGATAAATTCACTCAGCTCAACTTTGAACTGGTTCTACAATGCTTACTTTCAAAGACTCTACGACCAATGTTTCTCATTATTATTTATTTATTTGTCTGTTTAGTTGTCTATGTATTTATCATTTGTATAAAGATTGTGAAGGTTGTTTCCTTTCTTACACTGGTTGTTTATCAGTCTTTGTGTGTAGTTTTTCATTGATTCCATTGCTTTCCCAGGGACTGCAGCGGTTCAAGAAGGCAGCTCATCACCACCTTCTCAAAGGCATCCAGGGATGGACAGTAAATGCTGCCTTAGCTGGCGATGCCCACATCCCAGAAATGAATAAATTAAAAAAAATCTTAGTTGTAATGTGAATGTTTGTAAGAAAAAGAATCTCAAGGTAGTATATGGTGACGTATCTGTGTTCAAAGTAAATTTATTTTCGAAGTACATATGTGTATGTTGGCATGTACAACACTGAGATTTATTTTCTTGTGGGCATACTCAATAAATCTATAGAATAATAACCATAACCGAATCAACGAAAGCCCATCCAACTAGGCTGTTCAACCAGATTGCAGAAGACAAAAATACTAATAAATAAATAAGAAACAAGTATCGAGAACATGAGATGAAAAGTGCTTGAAAGTGAGTCCATTAGTTGAGGGAACATTTCAATGATGGGACAAGTGAAGTCATCCTCTTTGCTTCTTTGATAATAAATTTACTTTGAACTTTACAAACAGAAAAAGTTAGAAATACTTGGTTAAAGTCAGAAAGTCAAAGTTCAAAGGAAATTCATTATCAAAGTACATATTACAACCTGGGATTCATTTTCTTGCTGGTATTTACAGGCAAATAAGGAAACACAATAGAATTTATGAAAAGCTATACATAAGTAAAAACTGGCAACCAACCAATGTGTAAAAGAAGACAAGTAGTGCAAATAAAGATATAGATAATGCTGAGAACATGGGTTGTGACGTTCCTGAAAGCGAGACTGTAGATTGTAGGATCAACTCAGAGGTGTGATGAGTGAATTCATTCATGCCAGTCAGGAGCCTGAAGGCTGTAGTATCATGACTGCTGATCCTACATCGATCATCTCTGCAGCTTTTGTAGAACTGCAGAGAAATTAAGCAAACTAGATAAACTTAGTTTACATTCACTTCTGAGAATAAATGTTGCCTCATTTAGGAGAACTTGCTTTAGCTTATGTAGTCACAGAAATTTTGGCAATCTAGTGGTAATGCACTTTTCAATCAACAGTGAATTAGAAGGAGCTTCTACAGGTGGATATCCAGTACTGTGCAAAGGTCTTAGGCACATATATGTAGCTAGGGTACTTTAATGTTTTGCAGAGTACTGTAGTAATCTTATATATTGCATCGTACTGCTGCAAAAAAAAACAAATGTGAGTGATGATAAATCTGATTTTGATCTGGGTCTCTATTGTGGACTGAGAGTGGGAAGGGGGCAGGGAGAGGGGAATCATGGTTGGGAAAAGGGGAAGGGAGAGGGAAGGAAGCGGGAAGCACCAGAGAGACATTCTGTAATGATCAAAGAACCAATTGTTGAAATTAAATTACTTTGCCTGGTGTCTCAGGGCTGGGTGTGTCTGCACCTGTGCCACCCCTCACCCCAGTGCTCCTTCCCTGCCACCTGTCCCACACCCCTCCTGCATCGCTCTGCTCTCACCATTCCCAACATCTTTTGCTCCCTCCAGATTTACAAACTCGCTCTCCACTCCACATTGATAAATATAGTACTGTACAAAAGTCTTAGGCACCCTAGCTACATACATGTGCTTAAGACCTTTACAACTGTACTGTACCCAACTGCCAATGCAGTGAATATAGAACATAGAACGTGACTGCACAGTACAAGCCCATCAGCCCATGATTTGTCGACCTTTTAAATTACACTGAGATCAAACAAACCCGACCCTCCTGCGTAACCTTCCATTTTCTACCATCCTTGTGCCTATCTAAGAGTTTCTTAACTCCATCTACTTTATTTGCCTTTACCACCTTTCCCAGCATGACATTCAATGCACCCATCTTTGTATAAAGAAATTGCCTCTGATATCCCCTCTATACTTCCCTCCAGTCACCTTAAAATTATGCCTCCTTTGATTAGCCATTTCACCCTGGTTAAGAACTCTCTGACTCTATCGATGCCTCTTTTCATCTTGCGCATCTCAATCAAGTCACCTTTCATCCTTGTCGATTCAAAGAGAGTAGCTCAGTCAACCTTACCTTATAAGACATGGTCTCTAATCCAGGCAGCATCCTGGTAGATCTCCACTGCACCTTCTCTAATGCTTCCACATCCTTCCTATAATGGGGGCCAGAACTGAACAAATGTGGTCTAATCAGGGTTTTTACAGAGCTGAAATATTACTTCATGGTTCTTGTGCTCAATCCTTTGTCTAACGAAGGCCAACATACCACATGCCTTTTAAAAAACCCTATCAACCTATGCATCAACTTTGAGGGATTGAGATAAAGCACAACATGACTACCGATGTGGAACTAACCCTGTTACACTAATAGCATAGAAGTTAGTCAGCCATGATAGAATGGTAGAAGAAAAAAAGGTATTGAAGTAATTTTTTTGCTAAGTTTATTGACTTTGTAAAAATGTGATATGAAACAGTATGATTTGTTTATTGTGGTATGGAAAAACACAAGTTTTAGATCGGAGAATATAGAACAGCCCAGCACAGGAACAGGCCCTTTGGTCCACAATGTTGTGCTCAACGAGCTAAAAAGCAAATCAAAAACACTAAAACACCAATTCCTCCTACCTACACCATGTGCATATCCATCCATGTACCCATCCAAATGTCTCTTAAAGGCCTGTAATGAATTTGCCCCTTCCACCATACCAGACATTGTACCTTAATGGGTTTTGAGGTGGGAGCTAACTTCCAGATAATTAGTGGAGAAAAGCATAGAGTAAGTCATTGAGAATTAAATCAAACTTCAACAAAAATCTATCCATCTTATGTTGGGGGTGGGAATGGGGATAAGCTCCCACTACCTTTTAAATGCTCCCAATGGTGTGCGTCTCAAATAGCCTCTGACAATCAAGTCTAGTTCCTGGCCTTCACGTATGGCTTAGCTACTAAGCCGGTAGAACTGTTTCTACTGATAGGAGAAGGGGAACGGGTGGGTTACTGGCACCTTAAAACCAGTCACTTTGGGCAGATGTGACTCGTCAGCCGGGTTTGCAACTCATGTAGGAGAAAGAAAACTCTGACCTCAAACCTCTGCTATCTTGTGGCTATACCCATTAGTGGGGAAGGTTTCAGGAGTAAACCCTGAGTGAAAAATCTGGAACTGGAGACCCCAAGGCAGTCTTACATTCAACTGAATGCTAACTGGCAACTCCTGTGGCACTATTGCTACCAAACTGTATTGGTTTCTGCCGTTCCTTTTGATTCATCAGCTGCGTGGAGAGGGGAAGCTTGCTGCATGGGCAACAGGTTGCACTCCATATCGTACTGAGCTGTCTTGTGTAGACAGCTACAACACAACATCCATGGTTGACCCTGGTTGTTGTAGGATCTACTACAGAGTAACAATCCTGAAGAATGGTCTCAGCCTGAAACATCAACTGTTTATTAATCTCCATAGATGCTGCCTGGCCTGCTGAGTTTGTCCAGCACTTTGTGTGTTGCTTCATATACATCCAGTGGCCTCTTTGTTAGGTACAGCTGCTCATTAATGCAAGTATCTATTCAGTAAATCATGAGGCAGCAACAATACCATGGCTGACAAGTGAAGTCAGAGCTAAAGTAAAAGCAAAAGAGAGGGCATACAAGGAAGCCAAAGCTAGCTGGAAGATAGAGGATTATGAAGTTTTTAAAACTTTCAGCAGGAAACTAAGAAGGTCGTTAGGAAGGAAAAGGTGAATTATGAAAGGAAGCTGGCGACTAATATCAAAGAAGATACTAAAAGCTTTTTTAAGTATATAAAGGGTAAGAGAGAGTTGAGGATAGATATAGGACCAATAGAAAATAACACTGGAGATATTTTAATGAGAGACACAGAGATGGCAGAGGAGCTGAATGCGTTTCTTTTATCAGTCTTCACAGTAGAAGACATCTGCAGTATACCGGACATTCAAGAGTGTCAGTGAAAATAACGACTGAGAAGGTGCTCAGGAAGCTTAATGGTCTGAGGGTGGATAAATTTTCTGGACCTGATGGAATGCACCCTCTGGTTCTGAAGGAAGTAGCTGGGGAGATTGCAGAAGCATTAACAATGATCTTTCAAGAATTGATAGATTCTGGCATTGTACCGGATGTTACTCTGCTATTTAAAAAGGGTGGGAGGTAGCAGAAAGGAAACTATAGACCTGTTAGCCTGACATCAATGGTTGGGAAGTTGTTGGAATCGATGAGATTACAGAGTACCTGGAGGTACATGACAAGATAGGCCAAAGCCAGCATGGTTTCCTGAAAGGAAAATCCTGCCTGACTAACCTACTGACATTTTTTGAGGAAATTACAAGCAGGGTAGACAAAGGAGATGCAGTAGATGTGGTGTACTTGGATTTTCAGAAGGCCTTTGACAAGGTGCCACACAGGAGGCTGCTTAACAAGATAAATTCTCATGGCATTACAGGGGAGTTACTAGCACGGGTGGAGTATTGGCTGATCGGCAGAAAACAGAAAGTGGGAATAAAGGCATCTTATTTTGGCTGGCTGCCGGTTACCAGTGGAGTTCTACAGGGGTTGGTGTTGGGACTGCTGCTTTTTACTGTGTATGTCAATGATTTGGACTATGGGACTAATGGATTTGTGGCTACATTTGCCAATGATACAAAGATAGGTGGAGGAGTGGGTAGTGTTGTGGAAACAGAGAGCCTTCAGAGAGACTTAGATAGTTTAGGGGAATTGGCAAAGAAGTGGCAAATGAAATACATGTTGGAAAGTGTATGGTCTTGCACTTTGGTAGAAGAAAAAAATGGGCAGACTATTATTTATATGGGGAGAGAATTCAAAATGCAAAGATGCAAAGGGACTTGGGAGACCTTGTGCAGGATACCAGGATACCCTAAAAGATAAGAGCCCATGGAATTACAGGAAAGTTACATATTTGGATAGAGCATTGGCTGATTGGCAGGAAACAGAGTGGGAATAAAGGGATCCTATTCTGGTTGGCTGCCGGTTACCAGTGGTGTTCCACAGGTATCAGTGTTGGGGCCGCTTCTTTTTACATTGTACATCAACGATTTGGATTATGGAATAGATGGCTTTGTGGCTAAGTTTGCTGACGATACGAAGATAGGTGGAGGGGCCGGTAGTGCTGAGGAAACGGAGAGTCTGCAGAGAGACTTGGGTAGATTGGCAGAATGGGCAGAGAAGTGGCAAATGAAGTATAATGTTGGAAAGTGTATGGTTATGCACTTTGGCAGAAAAAATAAACGGGCAGACTATTATTTAAATGGGGAAAGAATTCAAAGTTCTGAGATGCAACGGGACTTGGGAGTCCTCGTACAGGATTCCCTTAAAGTTAACCTCCAGGTTGAGTCGGTACTGAAGAAGGCGAATGCAATGTTGGCATTCATTTCTAGAGGAATAGAGTATAGGAGCAGGGATGTGATGTTGAGGCTCTATAAGGCGCTGGTGAGACCTCACTCGGAGTACTGTGGGCAGTTTTGGTCTCCTTATTTAAGAAAGGATGTGCTGACGTTGGAGAGGGTACAGAGAAGATTCACTAGAATGATTCAGGGAATGAGAGGGTTAACATATGAGGAACGTTTGTCCGCTCTCGGACTGTATTCCTTGCAGTTTAGAAGAATGAGGGGAGACCTCATAGAAACATTTCGAATGTTAAAAGGCATGGACAGAGTGGATGTGGCAAAGTTGTTTCCCATGATGGGGGAGTCTAGTACGAGAGGGCATGACTTCAGGATTGAAGGGCGCCCTCTCAGAACAGAAATGCGAAAAAATTTTTTTAGTCAGAAGGTGGTGAATCTATGGAATTTGTTGCCACGGGCAGCAGTGGAGGCCAAGTCATTGGGTGTATTTAAGGCAGAGATTGATAGGTATCTGAGTAGCCAGGGCATCAAAGGTTATGGTGAGAAGGCGGGGCAGTGGGACTAAATAGGATAAAATGGATCAGCTCATGATAAAATGGCGGAGCAGACTCGATGGGCCGAATGGCCTACTTCTGCTCCTTTGTCTTATGGTCTTAACCTCCAGATTAAGTCAGTGGTGAAGAAGGCGAATGCAATGTTGGCCTTCATTTCTAGAGGCATAGAGTATAAAAGCAAGGATGTGATGTTGAGGATCTATAAAGCACTTGTGAAACCACACTTGGAGTATTGTGTGCAGTTTTGGGCTTCTTATTTTAAAAAGGATATACTGACATTGGAGAGGGTTCACAGAAGATTCACGACAATGATTCCAGGAATGAAAGGGTTACCACATGAGGAACTTCTGGCAGCTCTTGGGCTGTATTCCCTGGAGTTCAGGAGAATGTGGGGGGATCTCATAGAAACATTCTGAATGTTAAAAGGCCTGAACAGATTAGATATGGCAAAGTTATTTCCCATAGTAGGGGAGTCTAGGACAAGAAAGCATAACTTCAGGATTGAAGGACGTCCAGTTAGACAGAAATGTGGTGAAATTACTTCAGTCAGAGGGTGGCAAATCTGTGGAATTTTTTGCCTTGAGCAACTGTGGAGGCCAAGTCATTGGGTGCATTTAAGGCAGAGATAGACAGGTTCTTGATTAGCCAGGGCATCAAATAGCATGGGGAGTAGGGATGACTGGGAGAATTGGATCGACCCATAATTGAATGGCGGAGCAGACTCGATGGACTGAATGGCCTACTTCAACTCCTATATCTTATGGTCTTAACTCAATACATAAGAACATGCAGACATGGTCAAGAGGTTCTCAGTTGTTGTTCACACCAAACATCAGCATGGGGAAAAAATGTAATCCAAGTGACTTTGGTCATAGAATGATGGTGCCAACAGTGGTGTGCAGAAGAGCATCTCTGAATACACAACACATCGAACCTTGAAGTGGTTGAGCTGCAATAGCAGAAGACCAGGAACATATACTCTGTGGCCACTTTATTAGGTTCAGGAGGTAGCTAATAAAATGAGTGTTGCTGAGGCCTTTTGGCCTACCAAATTCATAAAGGGGCATTCACTAATAATCCCATTTACAATATTTAGTGTATGGACTCTATGCTTTAGTGATTCAAGTGCTCATCAACAATATGACTTCTGGACTTCTGCAGTTTGCTTACCAACCATATTTGTAGTCAAGGTCACCATTATCTTCCTCCTTCAACGGGCTTACACCCATTTGGATGAGCTGTGAGGATCATGTTCTTTGATTTCTCAGTGCTTTAAACACCATACAACCTGCTTTTCTAGGGAGTGAGCTTACGAAGATGCAGGTGGATGCTCCACTAGTGTCCTGGATTACAGATTACCTGTCCAGACGGCCACAGTATGTGAGATTGCAGAGCTGTATATCAGATACTGTGGTGAGCAGCACAGGGGCACAAAAGAGGACTGTCCTGACCCCCTTCCTCTTCACTGTCTGCACCTCGGACTTCAGATACAACTCAGAGTCCTGCCACCTGCAAACACCTTCAGATGATTCGGCAGTTGTGGGCTGTATCAGCCAGGGTCAAGAGGCTGAGTACAGAAGAGAGGTGTGGGCTGAATCACCTGTAGCTCAACATCACTGAGACATTGGTGGTGGATTTCAGGAAGGTGAAAACACCTTGCTTTAACAGCTCCATCACCGGAATTGATGTGGCAGTCGTCCGGGACTGCAAAAACTGGAGAACTCACTTGGACAATAAACTGGACTGGACGAAAAATACAGGGACTCTGTACAAGAAGGGACAGTTGCTGATTGTACTTCCTGAGGAGGCTCCGGACATTCACTGTCTGCAGTACTGTGATGCAGATGTCCTACGACTCAGCGGTGGCCAGCATTCTATTCTACGCTGTAGTCTGCTGGGACAGCAGGGTGAGAGCAGCTGACGCCAAGAAGATCGATAAGCTCCTCAGGAAGGCTGGTCCTGTTCTGGGGGTGGAACTGGATTCCCTGGTGGTTGTGTCTGAGAGGAGGTTGCTGCAGGAGCTACGGAGCATCATGGACAATCCCTCTCACCCCCTCCGTGACATACTGGACAAAAAGAGAAGCACCTTTAATTACAGACTGATTCCACCGAGGATCACCACTGAATGCCACAGGAGATCCTTTCTCACTGCGACTATAAGACTCTCCTCCTCCTTAAGTATATAAGTATATGGTTTCATTGCACATCTGTATTGTGCACCACTACTGTTTAATGCACATTTTGTATTCTCTTTCGTACCTCAATGCTTACATTTTGTATTTCAAAGTTTATATTTCTGACTCAGTTACCTTGCAACAATAATTTCCTTTGGGATAAATTAAGTTTTATCTTATCTTGTCTTAAGTGTTGTGAGAATACCTGCCCACATCACCCCCTGCCCCCAGGATGTTCCAGATTCTAACTAACCTTCAGGTGATAAAGGTCATTCTCAGATCACCAAAAAACCTCTTACCTCATACCCTAAGATACCCTATTTCATCTAGTTTTTTGAGTATTTTTAAAGATAATGACACTGCTATTGGCCATGCACTTAGAAATAGAATTCAAGTCAGCTGGTCTGAGCAGCCTTTTAATGACCTCTATATTCTTGAATCACCAAAACACCTCAATGTTAAAGCTGGTGCAACACACCAAGTACTGGAGAACTCAGCAGGTCAAGCAGCGTCCATGGAATGGAACACTTGACACTTTGGAGCAAGACCTTTCATCAGGACTGGAAAGGAAGGGGAAAGATGCCAGAACAAGAATGCAGGGGGAGGGGAAGGAGCTCAAGCTGGCAGATGATAGATGAAGCGAAGAGTCATAGATGAGCACAGATTACTTAGAGCGAGCAGTGAGAGAGGGTCATATTGAACTCCTGTTGAAGAGAAGATTTAAACTTCTTCAGGGTGGCAAACCTTGAAGAAACTTTGCAATAGAGCAGCAAATCATAAACGCAAGAAGTTCTGCGGATGCTGGAAATCTTGTGCAATGGACACAAAATGCTGGAGGTACTCAGCAGGTCAGACAGCTTCCATGAAAATGAGCAATCAGTGTTTTGGGCCAACACTCTTCATTAGGACTGGAAACAACATTCCAGCTGTGTGGACCAACTATTGCTCTAAGTAGGAAATTTTCACACGGACTGAAAACTGCATGGCACTTTATATGTTTACTTTTGTAACACACACACTATGAATATTTAGAACAAAAATTTTAAAATCTCATACTTCTTATTTATTAATTGAATTGTATAATGAAATACAGCACAACAAAGAAATCTCTCACATTTTGTAAACTTTTAACCTTAGATAGTTTCAGCAGTCAGCGGGCTGGCGGATTATTAACAGTGAGCTACCAACTTCCATTCTGTGTTTATTGTTACAATTTGTAACAGTGTTGTAACTTGTAACACTGACAATGTAAATACATTGAAGCTCAAAGTAAAGGTTATGGTATGTTTATTATTTAGAAAATTTATGGATAATATTCATGAACACAATTAATTACATGGTACTTCACAATATATTAACATAGATTTCAAAATTATATTATCATCATATAAAAGAAAATTCCAGCTGTTCAGCAAGAAAGGCTATGTGCATGGAAGCATTTCAGTTACTGCGCGGCTGGGCACCTGTTTAGCTTAGAGGCAACAGTGACTAGAAAGTAAGGGAGACAAAGCCAGAATGAGAAGGTGGGCATGGGGAAGGAGTACAAACTAGAAGGTGATAAGTGAAGTTAAGAGTCAGCGAGCAGCAAAGTTCTGCAGAAACTGGTGTGCATATAATGTTAAAGCTTAATTGCCTTCTCCAGTGAGTATTGTAAGTAAAGTATTTATGTCACTAAATATAAGGCTACACCATGGGTTTGTTTGGATCCCCAGAAACTGATTATCCTCACATGTGATATTTAGCAACATGTTATTGAATACAGTTAACAGAGTAATTAACATTATGTATAACGATTCAAAAGAGAAACTCTTCAAAATTCATGCTTAATTATCTTTGCAATACCTGTACTTGTATGTGAGACTTTTAAAATTATATATCTGGAGTCAAAAGTCTGTAAAAATCACAGTTTGGAAATTACCAAAATAGCTTTAAAGCTAAAAATGATTTCATCTCCATTGTTATCTTCCACTTCATGAATATATAATAATCCCACCAATGTCTATAAAATGCACAGTCAGAAATCATATTTTAAAATCACCCTAGCATTTTGTGTATTCTGATGTCACAGCAAGCATTACCAATCTTATAATTAATGCCCCTTTTGCTGCAGCTCATCCATTTATCTTTAATTACAAACAATATTACTGTCTGCTCATTCAGAGATGTGCAATTGCTTCACTACATGTAAATATTGATGAGTTATTAAAGATTTTATCAAGCTGCCACTTAGATTGTCTTTGTGTCTATTTTTAACGCTGTTTTATTTGGAATTGTTCATGCTTATCCATCCAGTTGATGTACATAGTTAAAAAGAAACAAATCGATCTTATTAAGTGCATTGATAAATACATGTGCAATGCGATATGATGTTACTTGATGGAGGTCAGGACCAAAAGACCATAAGGTCATATGACACTGGAGCAGAATTAGGCCATTTGGCCCATTGAGTCTGCTCTGTCATTCCATCATGGCCGGCTCTCCCGTCCATTCTGCTCTCCAATGTCTGCTCCGTGGACAATAAATTGGACTACATCCAACTCTGACGGAATACTCAGCAGGAGTACAGAGCCTGCTGTGCGTATGTTTTCACAGAAACGTGACTCTCCGATGGAATCCCGGACGCCGCCAACCAGCTAGACGGGCTCGTCTTGTTTCGAGCGGACAGAGATGCAGCTCTTTCTGGTAAGACTCGCGGTGGTGGTTTGTGTGTTTACATCAATACGGAATGATGAAGGAACTCTGTGCTGGTTTCCAGATACTGCTCATCACTAGTGGAGTTTGTGACTGTTAGATGCAGACCATTTTATTTGCCACGGGAATTCACCACTATCCTTATAGTCGGTGTCTACATTCCCCCCAGCGCTAATGCTAAGGAGGCGCTTTGTGAACTGTATGGGGCTATTAGCAAACTGCAGAACGCACACCCTGATGGACTGTTTATTGTCGCCGGAGATTTTAACCACGCGAACCTTAAGTCAGTGCTCCCCAGATTCCATCAGAACGTGGACTTTGCAACGAGAGAGGAGAACGCGTTGGACTTTGTTCACACAAACATTCTAGACGCGTACCAGGCAGAGCCCCGCCCCCACCTCGGTTACTCAGACCACATCTCTGTTATGCTAATCCCAGCATACAGACCACTCATCAGATGCTACAGATCAGTTCAGAAGCAGGTGAAAACCTGGCCAGCAGGAGCCATTTCTGCTCTTCAAGACTGCTTTGAGCACACTGACTGGCACATGTTCAGGGAGGCTGCAACCAATGGTGACTCTACCAACTTAGAGGAGTACACGGTATCAGTGACTACCTACATCAGCAAGTGCATAAATGACATCACTGTGGCCAGGACCATCACTACACGCGCTAACCAGAAGCCATGGATGACCGCGGAGGTGCGTGCGCTGCTGAGGACGCAGGACTCTGCCTTCAGAGCAGGCGACAATGCATCCCTAACAACAGCGAGGGCCAAACTGTCCCGGGCCATCAGAGAGGCAAAGCGTGCACATGGCCAGCGAATCCACAGCCATTTCCAGGACAGCAGCGACACGCGGCGCATGTGGAAGGGCATTCAGGACATCACCAACTACAAGACAACATCACCTGCCTGTGCTGATGATGCCTCCCTCCCAGATGCGTTGAATAACTTCTACGCTTGTTTTGAGGTGGAAAATGACGTGGTGGCGAGGAAGACCACCCCTCCTCTAAACGACCAGGTACTGTGTCTTACCATGGCCGATGTGAGGAGAACCCACGGAAGGCTGCTGGACCAGACAATATTCCTGGCAGAGTGCCTAAAAGATGCGCAGACCAGCTAGCTGAGATTCTCACTGTCATCTTCAACAACTCCCTGAACAGCGCCATCATTCCTATGTGCTTCAAGGCCACCACCATCGTCCCCGTGCCGAAGAAGTGTTCATTGTCCTGCCTCAACGACTACCGTCCCGTTGCACTCACATCCATCATCATGAAATGTTTCGAGAGGCTCGTCATGAGGCACGTCAAGACCCTGCTGCCCCCCTCACTGGACCCCTGCAGTTCGCGTACCATCCCAATCGTTCAACAGACGACACCATTGCCATCACCCTCCACCTGGCCCTAACCAACCTGGACAAAAAAGACACATACGTTTGAATGCCGTTCATAGACTTCATTTCAGCATTCAACACAATCATTCCTCAGAAACTGATTGGAAAGCTGAGCCTACTGGGCCTGAACACCTCCCTCTGCAGCTGGATCCTAGACTTCCTGACTGGGAGACCTCAGTCAGTCCGGATTGGGAGCAGCATCTCCAACACCATCACACTGAGCACGGGGGCCCCCCAGGGCTGTGTGCTGGGTCCACTGCTGTTCACTCTGCTGACCCACGACTGTGCCGCAACACACAGCTCGAACCACATCAAGTTCCCCGATGACATGACCGTGGTGGGTCTCATCAGCAAGAACGATGATTCAGCACACAGAGAGGAGATGCAGCAGCTAACAGACTGGTGCAGAGCCAACAACCTGTCTCTGAATGTGAACAAAACAAAAGAGATGGTTGTTGAATTCAGGAGGACACGGAGCGACCACTCTCCACTGAAAATTGACGACTCCTCCACAGAGATTGTTAAGAGCACCAAATTTCTTCGTGTTCACCTGGCGGAGAATCTCACCTGGTCCCTCAACACCAGCTCCATAGCAAAGAAAGCCCAGCAGCGTCTCTACTTTCTGCGAAGGCTGAGAAAAGTACATTTCCCACCCCCCATCCTCACCACATTCTACAGAGGTTGTATTGAGAGCATTCTGAGCAGCTGCATCACTGCCTGGTTCGGAAAATGCACCATCTCGGATCGCAAGACCCTGCAGCGGATAGTGAGGTCAGCTGAGAAGACCATTGGGGTCTCTCTTCCCGCCATCACAGACATTTACACCACACGCTGCATCCGTAAAGCAAACAGCATTATGAAGGACCTCATGCACCCCTCATACAAACTCTTCTCCCCCCTGCCATCTGGCAAAAGGCACTGAAGTATCTGGGCACTCACGACCCGACTATGTAACAGTTTCTTCCCCCAAGCCATCAGACTCCTCAATACCCAGAGCCTGGACTGACACCAACCTACTGCCCTCGACTGTGCCTATTGTCTTGTTTATTATTTATGGTAATGCCTGCACTGTGTTTGCACTTTATGCAGTCCTGGGTAGGTCTGTAGTCTAGTGTAGTTTTGTGTTGTTTTTACGTAGTTCAGTGTAGTTTTTGTATTGTTTCATGTAGCACCATGGTCCTGAAAAACATTGTTTCATTTTTACTGTGTACTGTACCAGCAGTTATGGTCGAAATGACAATAAAAAGTGACCTGACTTGACTTGATATTGATATACTTGAGTCTGTCCTTCTGGCCCTTTGAGCCATGCCACCTAGCAATCTCCCAAGTTAATCTTAGCCTGATCACAGGAGAATTTACAATGACCAATTAACCTACCAACTGGTACATCTTTGGACTGTGGGAGGAAACCCACGCGGTCACAGGGAGAACATACAAACTGCTTACAGACAGCAGTGGGAATTGAAACCCGACCTCTGGTATTGTAAAGTGTTGTGCTAACCACTATACTACTGTACTGCCCCAACCCCATTTTTCTCAACATAACCTTTGATGCCCTTTCTAATAAAGAACCTATCAACCTCGGCTATAAATATATCCAACGACTTGGCCTTCACCACCGTCTGTGGCAATGAATTCCACAGCTTCATCACCAAGAGGTCCCATTTTGTTTTGGTTGAACTAATTCATCTCATTTTAAGTAAAATTAGCTTCGTTTATTGTGATTGGAGAAAGGGAAAAATAATCAAGTTTTCAACGTCTAATTATTTTGCCTAGAAAGAATAATGTGAGCTGCCTTAATGACTATTGCCTGGTAGCACTCACATCTACAGTGATGAAATGCTTTGAGAGGTTGGTCATGACTAGACTGAACTCCTGGCTCAGCAAGGACATGTAGCCATTGTAATTTGCCTATCGCCACAATAAATCAGATGCAATCTCAATGGCTCTTCATATGGCTTTAGATCACCTGGACAATACAAACACCTATGTCAGGATGCTGTTCATCAACTATAGCTCAACATTTAATACCATCATTCCCACAATCCAGATTGAAAAGTTACAGAACCTGGGCCTCTGTACCTCCCTCTGCTACTGGATCCTTGACTTCTTAACCAGAAGACCACAATCTGTGTGAGTTGGTGATAACATCTCCTCCTCATTGACGATCAACACTGGTGCACCTCAGGGGTGTGTGCTCAGCCCACTGCTCTACTCTCTCTATACCCATGACTGTGTGGCTAGGCATAGCTCAAATACCATTTATAAATTTGCTGATGATACAGCCATTGTTGGTAGACCCTCAGATGGAGATGAGAGGGTGTACAGGAGCGAGATATGTCCACTAGTGGAGTGGTGTCGCAGCCACAACCTTGCACTCAACGTCAGGAAGAGCTGATGGTGGATTTCAGGGAGGGTAAGATGAAGGAGCACATAACAATCTTCCTAGAGGGATCAGAAGTGGAGAGAGTGAGCAGTTCCAATTCCTGGGTGTCAAGATCTCTGAGGTCCTAACCTGGTCCCAACACATTGATGCGGCAATAAAGAAGGCAAGACAGCGACCATACTTCATTAGGAGTTTGAAGAGATTTGGTATGTCAACAAATACACTCAAAAACTTCTATAGATGTATCATGGAGAGTATTCTGACAAGCTGCACAGGACTGAAAGAAGCTGTGGAGGGTGGTAAATTTAGTCAGCTCCATCTTGGGTACTAGCCTACAAAGTACCCAGGACATCTTCAGAAAGGCAGCATCCATTATTAAGGATCCCCAGCACCCAGGGCATGCTCTTTTCTCACTGTTACCATCAGGTAGGAGGTACAGAAGCCTGAAGGCACATACTCAGCGATTCAGGAACAGCCTCTTCCCCTCTGCCATCTGATTCCTAAATGAACATTGAACCTGTGAACATTAGCTCACTTTTTAAATATATATTATTTCTGTTTTTGCACGATTTTTAATCTATCCAGTATAGGTATACTGTAATTGATTTACCTATTTAGCTGTTGTGTTGGCACGTGGCCAAGCGGTTAAGGCGTTCATCTAGTGATTTGAAGGTCGCTAGTTCGAGCCTTGGCTGAGGCAGCGTGTGTGTCCTTGAGCAAGGCACTTAACCACACATTGCTCTGCGACGACACCGGTGCCAAGCTGTATGGGTCCTAATGCCCTTCCCTTGGACAACATCGGTGTCGTGGAGAGGGGAGACTTGCAGCATGGGCAACTGCTGGTCTTCCATACAACCTTGCCCAGGCCTGAGCCCCGGAAACCTTTCAAGGCCCAAATCCATGGTCTCATGAGACTAACAGATGCCTATAATTCAGTTGTTATTATTATTTTATTATATTTTTCTTCTCCTTCTATATTATGTATTGCATTGAACTGCTGCTGCTAAGTTAACAAATTCCACGGCACATGTCGGTGATAATAAACCTGATTTTGATTCTGGTTGTGCAATACCAGCACTCTCACCTCCCGAGAAAGCAAATTTGCAGAGCACTGCTCTTCAAGAATCAGAATTAGGTTTAATATTACTGACATAAAGTATGTTGCGATTTTTTTTTGTTTTACTGCAGCAATACAGTGCAATTGGCATGTCTGGGTTATCCAAGGACAGGTAGCGTCTCTGGTGACGGGTGCTCGTCGGTCCATTCTAGGACAGCTCACTCACCTTTGGTCCCCACTAAACACTCAGCTCTCCAAGGAGCTGTTTGCCCGCAACTGCCGCCTCACCCTGGTACACCACTTCAACAGGCAGGCTAATCCAGGTGAAGATAGATGGTGGGCCTCATACCCTGATACCCCGGTAAGAAGGAACCTGCCTATCTCAGCTTGTGAAGTCAGCTCCGACAGACTAGGCAGAGGAGATCAACGGTCTCCAGAGATCTGGTAACAGCCAGCTTGTCCTAGACTCTCCCACCATGGGAAACATCCTTACCACATCTACTCTGTCTAGGCCTTTCAACATTCAAAAGGTTTCAATGAGATCCCCCCCCCCATCTTTCTAAATTCCAGTGAGTACAAACCCAGAGCCATCAAACGTTCCTCATATGATAACCCTTTCATTCCTCGAATTATCCTTGTGAACCTCCTCTGGACCCTCTCCAATGCCAGCACATCTTTTACAAGATGAGGGGCCCAAAACTGTTCAAAATACTCAAGGTGAGGCCTCACCAGTGCCTTATAAATCCTCAGCATCACATCCCTGCTCTTGTATTCTAGTCCTCTTGAAATGAATGCTAACATTGCATTTGCTTTCCTCACCACCTACTCAAACTGCAAGTTAACCTTCAGAGTGTTCTGCACAGATACTCCGAAGTCCCCTTGCATCTCAGATTCCTGGATTTTCTTCCCTTTTAGAAAATATTCTGCACATTCTACTACCAAAGTGCATGAACCACGCATCTTCCAACGTTATATTACATGTGCCACTTTCTTGCCCATTCTCCTAATCTGTCTAAGTCTTTCTGCATCCTACCTGTTTCCTCAACACTACCTGCGCCTCCACCAATCTTCATATCATCTGCAAACTTGGCAACAAAGCCACCTATTCTATCATCTAAATCATTTATATACAGCATAAAAAGAAGTGGTCCCAACATTGACCCTTGTGAAACACCACTAGTCACAGCCAGCTGACCAGAAGAGGATCCTTTTATTCCCACCCATTGCCTCCTACCAATAAGCTAAAGCTCTAACCATGTTAGTAACTTTCTTGTAATACCATGGGGTCTTAACTTGATAAGCAGCTTCATGTGTGGCACCTTGTCAAAAGCCTCCTGAAAGTCCAAATATACAACATCCACCGTATCCCCTTTATCTATCCTACTTGTAATCTCCTCAAAGAATTCCAACAGGTTTGTCAGGAAGGATTTTCCCTGAAGGAAACCATACTGAGTTTGTACTATCTTGTCCTGTGTCACCAAGTACTCCATCACCTCATCCTTAACAATTGACTCCAACATCTTCCCAACCACTGATGTGAGGCTAACTGGTCTATAATTTCCTTTCTGTTGCCTTCCTCCTTTTTTAAACAGTGGAGTAACATTTGCAATTTTCCAGTCCTCTGGCACCATGCCAGAGTCCAATAATTTTTGAAAGATCTTTACTAATGCCACCACAATCTCTAACGCTACCTCTTTCAGAACCCTAGGGTGCAGTTCATCTGGTCCAGGTGACCTATGTACCTTTAGGTCTTTCAGCTTTTTGAGCACCTTCTCTTTTGTAATAGTAACTACACCCCCTTCTCTTTCTTCACACACTACAACATCAGGCATACTGCCAGTGTCTTCCACAGTGAAGACTGATGCAAAATACTCATTTAGTTCATCAGCCATATCCTTGTCCCCCGTTATTATTTCTCCTAACTCATTTTCTAACAGTCCTATTTCCACTCTCATTTCTTTTTTACTTTTAGCAAACTTGAAAAGACTTATACTACCCACTTTAATATTATTTGCTAGCTTGCTTTCATATTTCATCTTTTCCTGTCTAATGATTCTTTTAGTTGCCCTCTGTAGGTGTTTAAAAACTTCCCAATCCTCTATCTTCCCACTAATTTTCGCTTTGTTGTATGCTCTTTCTTTTGCTTTTACAATAGCTTTGACTTTGCTTGTCAGCCATGGTTGTACTATTTCACCATTTGAGTATTTCTTCATTTTTGGAATACACATGTCCTACACCTTCCTCATTTTTCCCAGAAATGCACACCATTGTTGCTCTGCTGACATCCCTGCCAGCAGCTCCTTCCAATTTTCTTTGGCCAAATCCTCTCTTATACCACTGTAATTTCCCTTACTCCACTGAAATTCTGCTACATCGGACTTTACTTTCTCCCTCTTAAATTTCAAGTTGAACACAATCATATTGCGATCACTGGTTCCTAAAGGTTCTTTTACCTGAAGATCCCTAATCGCCTCCAGTTCATTACTTAGCACCCAACCAATATAGCTAGTGATGCCCTAGTAGGCTCAATGACAAACTGCTCTGAAAAGCCATCTTGTTGGCATTCAACAAACTCACTCTCTTGAGATCCATTACCTACTTGATTTTCCCTATCAATCTGCATGTTAAAATCTCCCATGACTCCCATAATATTGCCCTTTTCTATTTCCTGTTGTAATCTGTGGTCCACCTCCCAGCTACTGTCGGGAGGCCGGCATATAACTGCTATCAAGTTCCTTTTACCCCTGCAGTTTCTTTACTCAATCCACAAGGATTCAGCATCTTCCAATCCCATGTCACATCTTTCTACTGATTTGATGCCATTCTTTACCAGTAGAGCCACACCACCCCCTCTGCCTACCTCCCTATCGCTCCAATATAACATGCAATCTTGGATATTCAGCTCCCAATTACAACCATCCTTCAGCCACGAAGGACGTTATTTACTCGTAACTGTATTCAAACACAAGGAGAAAGAAAGACAGTTAAATAGAAAGAGTTAACTTCAGAAGGAAATAAAAGCAAGGATGTTGTTTCCCAGCGGGTTACGAGAGGCAGACGCACTGGAACAATGAAACTCTGAGAGGTTGATGGACTGCAGAAGATGGAAGAAGGAAGGACGAAGTTTTGCCCTCAATATGTGTAGACTATTTGAGATAAGACTGAGGAGAAATGTAAGTGAAAATCACTAAAATCACAGATGCTGGAACTGTAGATGCTGAAGCTGGGTGGCAAGGTAGCATGGTGATTAGCACAACATTTTACAGTGCTCCTGATCAGCGATTGGGGTTTGATTCTTGCCACTCTCTGTCAGAATTTTGTACATTCTCCCCTTGACCACATGGGTTTCCTCTGGGTGCATCGGGTTCCTCCCACATTCCAAAGAGACACTGGTTAGTAAGTTATGGGCATACTATATTGGCACCGGAAACATAGTGACACTTGTAGGCTGCTCCCAGCACCACCTTGGACTGTGTTGGTCATGGACACAAAACGTGACATGTCACTCTATGCTTTGATGCGCATGTGACAATAAAATAAATTTTTTAAATCTTTTTCATTAAAGACAAAAATAGCAAACTGAGTTGCTTGCCACAGCAAGCAAGACCAGTTGAAGTTCTATTATTATTATTTTAAATTTTTTGGAAAGACTCTTTACAATGATTTAAAAAACTATAAACCAGATCTGGTGATGAATGCTGTCTGACATTAACTGATAAAATTCATAAGAAGTATTTATGAACAAATGAATAGCACTCAGAAATTTTCTGACCTATTACAGGATATGGAGCAGCTCAGTAGCATAGTGGTTAGTTTAACACTATTACGCTGCCGACAACCCAGGTTCAATTCCTGTCACTGTCTATAAGGAGTTTGTATATTCTCCCCGTGACTGTGTGGGTTTCCTCCAGGTGCTCTAGTTTCCTCCCACAGTACAAAGACATATGAATTAGTAGGTTAATTTGGGTGTTTTGGGGCAGTGCTGGCTTATTGGGCTGGGAGGGCCAGTTACCATACTACACTTCTAAGCAAGTAAAAGATATCAATACATTATTGTAAATGAACATTAACTGTTCTTCATAAATATGTAATGTTGAAATCAGAGACAAATTAATATCTTGTTTTAATTATATTAATAACAAATATTTTAGAATCAATCTGTACAACTGCCTGTAATTAGTGTGAACTGCATGGTTTTCATATATTTATATCGGAAAAGATACAGGAAAGTTAAATTTTGGGAATGACAAGTTGCATAGCATTTCAAGTGCATTATGGTGAGTATTAATTCTACTGAGTGGCTGCCTCTGGGAGTGAATGGAAATTTGCATGTGGTGAAGATGACAGGACAATGGAAAGCCATGCCCAGCCAGACAACTTTTGCATTTTGCCGAGGGGATAGAAGTAAACCCTCTAAGTCCCCACCATTACACAACGTAAGAAATCCATCAGCCTTAGCTGAAACCCAGTCACTAATTGTTGCCTACACTTTCTCAGAATCCAGTGAGTTGTGGGTCACTACGTTGTCACTGGAAGCATGACAACACTTGCAGTCTGACTGGAAAGGAAGGGGGCAGTAGCCAGAATAAGGAGTTGGGGGCGAGGGGAAGGAGCGCAAGCTGGAAGAAGTATCTTTGGTTCCATTCCTCCTTCCCTTTCTCCTGTGGTCCACTGCCCTATCAAATTACTTCTTTTTCGGCCCTTTACCTCTTCCACCCATCACCTCCCTGCTTCTTACTTCATCCCCCTCCCCCACAGCCACCCACTTTCTTCTCATCCTGTTTCACCAGCTTGTACTCCTTTGAATTTGCATCCATCACCTCCAATAGCAGCTCATTCCACACTCACACCACCATCTGAAAGTTTTCCCCTCAGATTCCCCTTATATATCTCACCTTTCACCCAAATCTATGACCTCTAGCCCTAGCCTCACCTAATCTGAGGAGAAAAAGCCTATTTATACCCCTCATAATACTGTATACCTTGCTAAGATCCCTTGTCATTTACTTCCACTCCAGGGAATAAAGTTCTGCTCTATTCACCTTCTCCCTATAACTCAGTTCCTTTGGTCCCAGCAACATCCTTGTAAGTATTCTTTGCACTCTGTCAATCTTATCCTGTAGGAAGGAGACCAGAACGGTATACAATGCTCCAAATTCAGCTTCACCAATGCTTTATTAAGATAAGGCGTGGAATAGGTCTTCCAGCCCTTCGATATACGCCACCCGGCAACCCTAGCCTAATCACGTGACAACTTACATTAACCAATTAACTTACCAACAGTTACTTCTTTGGACTGTGGGAGGAAACTGGAGCACCTGGAGGAAACCCATGTGGTCGCGGGGAGAATATACGAGCTCCTTACAGACAGAGGCGGGAATTGAACTGGGGTTGCAGGTATTGTAAAGCGTTGTGACAACCACTATGCTACCACAGACCAAGTAAGTGTCAAAAGAACCAGGGGGGTGGAGGCTGATGTGAAAAAGAATAAATTAGAGGGGAAATAAGGAAAAGGTGAATGGGATTATGGGATTGCTCTGCTGCGAGCCAACATGGCCCAACCAGCCTTAATGGCTTCCTTTGTTGTCATAGTGAATAAACGGCTTCAACAGAGTTTTTAAATATATTCCCCTCTTCCTCTCAGCTCATATCCCAACCTTCCTGCTGATAACACTATGCTGAACAGCTTTCCTTCATGTGTTGCAGTCCCCTTAATAAGTCTGTGTCAAGGCATTGTGCGCACTCTGAGGAATATTTTACCCATCGCATTCCAATCTGTCAGATTGGTACCTCATGTGGAATAGTTATTAGCAAATAAATAACATTCAGAAATTTTCTGAAATCATGTCACTATGGGTCATTCACAGCCCATTGCATTTACTTGTTTCAGCTTTCTGGATGTTATTGTGAGATGTTCATTTCTGATATTCATGATTAATAATGCATATTCACTGCCAACCACTTTGTAAACAATGGCTACTTTCTTAATTGCCTCATGGGAGGTACTGGGCATGCTCAGAGCTGGACACACTCTTGAAAAAGAAATATGCTGTCTCTTAAAAGGGAAAGCACAATAAATAGTATAACATAATAATACTGATGCTCAGAAATTGAATTTCATGTTCTCTGGCACAATAGATATGTGCTGCATTATGTGCCAACAATCACAAAGAGTCATAAAGTGTCTTTGTCTATGTCTACGGCACTGTGCCAAAGTCTTGGACATATATGTCTGGCTAGGGTTCCTGACACTTTTGCACAGTCCTCTACTTGTCCATAAGGAGCGGCGAGCCAGTTTATAAATCTGGTGGGAGAAAAGGATGTTGGGAATGGCAAGGGTGGGGCATCTAGGGAGGGGTGGGGGACAGATGACAGAGAGGGAGTGCCAATGGGAGAGTGGTGGACACACCAGCCCTGAGACACCAGGCAAGGGCATTTGATTCCAAACAATTGGTTCATTGATCATTACAGAAAGTCTCTCTGGTGCTTCCCACTCCCCCTTCTCTCCCTTCCCCTTTCCCAACCATGATTCCCCTCTCCCTGCCCCCTTCCCACTCTCAGTCCACAATAAAGACCCATATCGCAATCAGGATTATCATCACTTACACATGTCATGAAATTTGTTTTTTTTTTGCAGCAGTACAGTGTAATATATAAAACTACTACACAACTGTGCAAAAGTCTTAGGCACCCTAGCTATATATATGTGCCTAAGACCTTTGCAAAATACTGTAGATCTCCAGGAAATGGCACACTAAATCCTTCACATAATATTTTGTCCAAGATGTTTTATAACATTTTTAAACAAAAATCGGCAATACATACACTTAATGTCAGAGAAATGTATACAATATTTGTCCTGAAATTCTTTTTCTTCGCAACCATCCATGAAAACAGAGGAGTGCCCGAAGAATGAACGACAGTAAAATATTAGAACCCCAAAGATATTGAGAGGAATAGATAGAGTGGATAGCCAGCGCCTCTTCCCCAGGGCACCACAGCTCAATACAAGAGGACTTGGCTTTAAGGTAAGGGGTGGGAAGTTCAAGGGGGATATTAGAGGACGGTTTTTTACTCAGAGAGTGGTTGGTGCGTGGAATGCACTGCCTGAGGCAGATACACTAGTGAAGTTTAAGAGACTACTAGACAGGTATATGGAGGAATTTAAGGTGGAGACTTATATGGGAGGCAGGGTTTGAGGGTCGGCACAACATTGCGGGCCGAAGGGCCTGTCCTGTGCTGTAACTATTTTATGTTCTATGTTCAAAGCCCCTCCAGCTCCCCCCTCCCACGCATAAGCAGCAGAAAAGCAACAACCGCCTGCCCCCACCAGCAAAAAAAGCATTGGCTCCCCCCACCAAGCACTGAAGTGTGCAGCAAAGCATCTATAAAGACACAGACTTGCAGTACCCCAAAGACTACTCGTTCACCCGGTAATTTGACATACCACAGGCTCTCTCTCTCTCCCTAGTAAGGGAAAAAGAGGTTTCCTCGCTTCACATGAAATATCTGTAACTCTAATCTCGCTAAACAAGTAAAAGAATTCCACTAAATTATAAAAATATTTCAAACACTCCTTGCATCCTTCAGATATTTTAACACATGGAGCTTTATTCTGAATGATTTGGATTAGACACAAAAATAACCAAGTGGTCAGTTCAGAGAAAGTAGTTAATCATATGTGAGAGTAAGCATTTGAAAGGTCTTTTCTTCTGTGACTAATTTCACCTGCTTTTACCTGATCTAAAACATCAGGCCAAATTTTATACATCAAAGAATGCAAGCAAGAAAATGTGTCTGCAATTAATTTCCTCTGGTTTTATGGCTTGTATAAAGTTTCCAGGTGAACACTTACCCTGTGTCCTGACATTGCAGCTTTGAGTGGGAATCATTCAGCAATGTGCCTGGAATTCCCTCTTTAAAACAAGCCCTCTATCATTTAAGTAACCATCTGTTTTTAAATTGCTGACAGGCAGGTTGTCTGCACTGGTCAGTGTAAAACAAATCAGTTGGTTCAAATGCTGTCCTTTCTGGCCCTACTCAATTTTCCTGACAGTTATAGCTTTGTGTTGGTCTGTTTCCAGATCGCTTCTACAGCCATTCTCTGTAAA
This sequence comes from Mobula hypostoma, assembly GCF_963921235.1. Classification (NCBI taxonomy): domain Eukaryota; kingdom Metazoa; phylum Chordata; class Chondrichthyes; order Myliobatiformes; family Myliobatidae; genus Mobula; species Mobula hypostoma. The sequence continues at coordinate 12,040,860 of NC_086099.1, read as the reverse complement.
TCCTCAGGGGCCTGTCCCTAGCACCACAGCAGATAGGTCTGTTAGAGTTTACTGATCCATGTGGGCAAAGAAAAACTTGAGAACTTTATTGACTTTTCTTTGACACCCCGGCCCTTTGACACCCTGTGACCTCCAGACTAAATGAAAGCAAACAGATATATTCACAACACAACCTCTTGGGATCGATTTCAGCAACAGAGAAAAAAAATAGAACATAGAAGTTTAGGCATTTAATAATGTTCCCCATGTAGGCTCATTCAGAAAGTCAGAAGGCATGAGATTCATGGAAGCTTAGTTGCGTAGATTAAGAACTGGCTTGCCCATGGAAGGTAGAGGGGTGCTGTAGATGGAGTGTATTCTGCGTGGAGGTCAGTGATAAGACCATAAGACATAGGAGCAAAATTAGGCCATTCAGCCCATCGAGTCTGCTCCACCATTCTATCATGGCTGACCCCGGATCCCACTCAACCCCATACACCTGCCCTCTTGCCATATACTTTGGTGCCCTGACTGATCAGGAAACGATCAATTACCACCTGAAACGTACCCACAGACTTGGCCTCCTCCACAGTCTGTGTTACAGCATTCCACAGATTCACTACTCTCTGGCTACAAAGGTTCTTCCCTGCTTCTGTTTTAAAAGGTCGTCCCTCAGTTTTGAGACTGTGCCCTCTAGTTCTGGATACTCCCACTATAGGAAACATCAATGACCATCCTTCCGTCATAAGGTCAGAAGTAGGGATGTTCACAGATGACTGCACAATGTTCTGCACCATTTGTGACTCCTCAGATAGTGAAGCAGTTCATACCCAAATTCAACAGGACCTGGACAATATCCAGGCTTGGGCTGACAAGTGGCAAGTAACATCCGAGCCACACATGTGCCAGGCAATGACCATCTCCAACAAGAGAGGCTCTAACCATCGTCCCTTGACATTCAGTGGCATCACCATCACTGAATGCCCTAGTATCAACATCCTGGGGGCTACCATTGACAGGAAACCCAAACTGGCCTAGTCATATAAACACCATGGCTACTAGAGCAGGGCAAAGGCTAGGAATCTTGTGGTGTGTAACTTTCCTCCTGACTTCCCAAAGCCTGTCCACCATTTACAAGGCTCAGGTCAGGAGTGTAATTGAATGCTTGCCACTCGTTTGGATGAGAGCAGCTCCATCAATACTCAGGAAGCTTGAAACCATTCAGTACGAGGCAGTCCACATGATTGGTATCCCTTCCACAAACATCTAATCCTTCCAACATCAATGAACAGTTGCAGCAGTGTGTACTATCTACCAGATGCACTGCAACAACACAACAAAGTTCCCAAGGCAGCACCTTCCAGACTCACAAGCACTACCACCTAGAAGGACAAGAACAGAAAATACCTGGGAACACCACCACTTGGAAATCCCCCTCCAAGTCACTCACCATCCTGACTTGGAAACATATCGCCATTCATTGTCGCTCGGTCAAAATCATGGAATTCCCTCCGTAACAGCACTGTAAGTGTACCTACACCTCAGGGACCGCAGCGGTTCAGGAAGGCAGCGCACCACCACCTTCTCAAGGGCGGCAAGGGATGGGCAATAAATACTGGCTTAGCTGGCGACCCCCACGTCCTATGAATGAAAAAAATATGTATCTCTTAGCTTTTATGTTCTATTCCCCTTGAAAAAAATGCCAAAATTGCATTTGCCTTCTTTACCACAGACTCAACCTGTAAATTAACCTTTTAGGAGTCTTGGACGAGGACTCCTAAGTCCCTCTGCACCTCTGATGTTTGAACCTTCTCCCCATTTAGATAATATTCTGTGCTTTTGTTCCCTTTACCAAAACACAATATTGCATTTGAAAGAAAAGACAATGTGCAAAAAACAAAATCAAGTAATCCAGTGAGCATCAGTTTTGTGGGTGAAAACACCTTGCCAGTGAGAGAGGTCAGAGGAGAATGATCAGACTGGTTCAAGCTGACAGGAAGGTGCCAGTAACTCAAGTAATCACGCGTTATGCAGAGGTGTGCAGATGAACATCTTTTAACAAACAACAAGTCGATCCTTGATCCTTGATGGGCTACAGCAGCAGAAAACCACAAACATACAGAAATACATTCAATGGTCACTTTATTAGATACAGGAGATACCTAACAAAATGGCCACTGAGTGTACATTTGGGCAGAGATGTGGACAGGAAAGGTTTAGAGGGATATGGGTGGATTGCGAGCTATAGAGACCAGTTCAGATAAGCATCTTGATTGGCATGGATAGGTTTGGCCACAGGGCAGGTTTCCCTGCTCTATTACTCTATGATTCATTTACTCTCATCCCTTTTCACTCTCCTCACATTCCTATCACTCTGCACAGATTCTAGCAATCGCCTGCACACTGGGGGGCAATTTACAATGGCCAATTAAACTTCTCGACTTGCTGTCCCACTGTGTTGCCCGCTCAGAGAAGGCACGGTAATTCTGAAAATTTACAGCCGCCAGCCTTGCATTAACACTGCATTTCAAACTTCCCCATCTCCACAGAAAGAACAAATAGAATGTTTTCTCGTCAGCTCCACGGACTGTTTCTCATGGGCAATAAACTTCTTAATGTAGCCAGTGGCCCCGATTCTCTCAGATTGCTCCGGTAACTACATTCTGTGGTCACCTTATTATCTACAAGAGGTAGCTAATAATTACTGCCTTCTTCCTGTCAGTTTGAACCATTCTCCTGCGATCTTTCTCATTAACAAGGTGTTTTTGCCCACAGAACTGCCGCTCAATAAATGTTTTATATTTTTCGCACCATTCTCTGTAAACTCTAGAGACTATTGTGACTGAAAATCACCTGCTCTTTTATGCAAATGTCTAATCGTCAATCATGTGGCAGTATCTCAATGCATAAAAGCATGCAGACATGGTCAAGAGGTTCAGTTGTTCAAACCAGACATCAGAACGGGGAATGTGACCTAAGTGACTTTGACCGTGGAATGATTGTTGGAGTCAGACGGGGTGGAAACAAATGACATTGAGTTCTGGTGGGCAAAAAAGCTTTGTTAGTGAGAGGCATCAGAGGAGAATGGACAGACTGGTTTAAGCTGACAGGAAGGCGACAGTAACTCAAATAATAACGTGTTACAACAGTGGTGCGTGCAGATGACATCTTTGAATGTACAACTTTTGTTGAACCTCGAAGCAGATGGGCTACGATAGCAGAAGACCACAAGCCTACAGAAATACACTCAGGGTATTGGACACAGGAGGTACCAAACAAAATGCCAACTGCATGCACATTTGGGCAAATACATGGTCAGGAAAGGTTTAGAAGGATCTAGGCCAATTGCAAACTATTGAGAGCAGTTTAGAGAAGCATCTTGGTTTTGGTCTGGACAGGTCTGGCCAAAGGCCAGGTTTCCCTGCATGTGCTATCATGAGAGGCTGGATAAACTTGGGTTGTTTTCTTTGAAGCAGAGAGGCTGAGGGGAGATCTGATAGGGGTTTATAAGATTATGAGAGGTGTAGATAGAGTAGACAGACAGTATCTTTTTCCCTGGGTTGAAATGTCTAACAGCAGCGGGCATGCATTGGAGGTGAAAGTGGAGAGGGGTTAATTTTTTTATTAAGACAGTCATGGATGCCTGGAATGTGCTTCCTGGTATGGTAGTGGAGGCAAATACATTAGAAACATTTAAATAGGCACATGAATGTGAGGAAGATGGAGGGATATGGACATTGCATAGTTAGGATGATTTGTTTTTGGGGGGTTTTGATTTACTTTTGGGCTGGTTTGACACAATACTGTTGGCTGAATGGCCTGACCCTGTGCTGTACTGTTACTCTGTGACTCACTTACATTTACCATTCAATAACGGGCCACAGCAGCAGCAGACCATGGACCTACACTCTGCGGCTACTTTATTAGGTACTGTAGCTACTTAATCAAGTGGCCACCGAGCGTATACTGAGTGTCTCTATGTGAAAGGTGGTGTACGAACAATATCTCCTACATGGTGTCAGACCTCCAATTAACTGGCTGCATCACCTTCTGGTCTGGGGGTGGGGGCTACAGCACAGGATCAAACTAAGCTGCAGAGAGTTGTAAACTCAGTCAGCTCTATCATGAGCACCAGCCTCCCCAGCATCCAAGACATTTTCAAAAGCTGATGCCTCAAAATGGTGGCATCCATCATTAAGTACTTGTTTCACCTGGGACATGTTCTCTTCTCGTTGCTGCCATCAAGGAGGAGGTACAGGAGCCTGAACACACACACTCAACAATTCAGGAACAGCTCCTTCTCCTCTGCTCTCAGATTTCTGAATGTGAGAGGGAGACGGAGCACCCAAGGGGCAACACACATGGTTACAGGTTGCCAGTGCAAACTCATTACAGACAGTGGCGGGAATTGAACCTTAACTTTCCGTCGCTGGCACCGTAAAGTATGATGCTAACCACTACGCCACAGTTCCACACCACTGTACAGTCTGAGCTCTCAAAACCCCATGGTATTCTACAAGTATGTGAACATAGGAGCATAGAAACATAGAAAATAGCTGCAAGGGTAGGCCACACACATCAAAGTTGCTGGTGAACACAGCAGGCCAGGCAGCATCTCTAGGAAGAGGTGCAGTCGACGTTTTAGGCCGAGGCACTTCGTCAGGAAGACTGCACCTCTTCCTAGAGATGCTGCCTGGCCTGCTGCGTTCACCAGCAACTTTTATGTGTGTTGCTTGAATTTCCAGCATCTGCAGAATTCCTGTTGTTTGCAGGAGTAGGCCATTTGGCACTTCGAGCCTGCACCGCCATTCAATATGATCATGGCTGATCATCCAGCTCAGAACCCTGTACCTGCCTTCTCTCCTTACCCCCTGATCCCTTTAGCCACAAGGGCCATGTCTAACTCCTTCTTTAAATATAGCCAATGAACTGGCCTCAACTGTTCCCTGTGGCAGAGAATTCCACAGATTCACCACTCTCTGTGTGAAGAAGTTTTTCCTCATCTCAGTCTTAAAAGGCTTCCCCTTTATCCTTAAACTGTGACCCCTCGTTCTGGACTTTCTTAACATCGGGAACAATCTTCCTGCATCAAGCCTGTCCAATCCCTTTAGAATTTTTTACATTTCATTAAGATACCCCCTCAATCTTCTAAATTCCAGCGAGTGTAAGCCTAGTCGATCCAGTCTTTCATCATATGAAAGTCCTGCCATCCCAGGAAGAGCAAGAGGATAAGACGTGAGAGAATAGGACCAATCAAGTATGACAGTGGAAAAGTGTGTATGGAACCAGAGGAAATAGCAGAGGTACTTAATGAATACTTTGCTTCAGTATTCACTATGAAAAAGGATCTTGGCGATCGTAGGGATGACTTGCAGTGGACTGAAAAGCTTGAGAATGTAGATATTAAGAAAGAGGATGTGCTGGAGCTTTTGGAAAGCATCAAGTTGGATAAGTCACCAGGACCGGATGGGTTGTACCCCAGACTACTGTGGGAAATGAGGGAGGATATTGTTGAACCTCTGGTGATGATCTTTGCATCATCAATGAGGATGGGAGAGGTTCCGGAGAATTGGAAGGTTGTGGATGTTGTTCCCTTATTTAAGAAAGGGAGTAGGGATAGCCCAGGAAATTATAGGCCAATGAGTCTTACTTCAGTGGTTGGTAAGTTGATGGAGAAGATCCTGAGATCCTGAGAGGCAGGATTTATGAACATTTGAAGAGGTATAGTATGCTTAGGAATAATCAGCATGGCTTTGTCAAAGGCAAGTCGTGCCTTACGATCCTGATTGAATTTTTTGAGGATGTGACTAAACACATTGATGAAGGTAGAGCCATAGATGTACTGTATATGGATTTTAGCAAGGCATTTGATAATGTACTCCATGCCAGGCTTATTGAGAAAGTAAGGAGGCATGGAATCCAAGGGGACATTGCTTTGTGGATCCAGAACTGGCTTGTCCACAGAAGGCAAAAAGTGGTTGTAGACCAGTCATCTTCTGCATGGAGGTCAGTGACCAGTGGTGTGCCTCAGGGATCTGTTCTGGGACCCCTACTCTACGAGATTTTTATAAATGACCTGGATGAAGAAGTGGAGGGATGGGTTCGTAAGTTTGCTGATGACACAAAGGTTGGGGGTGTTGTGGATAGTGTGGAGGGCTGTCAGAGGTTACAGCGGGACTTTGATATGATGCAAAACTGGGCTGAGAAGTGGCAGATGGAGTTCAACCCAGATAAGTGTGAGGTGGTTTATTTCGGTAGGTCAAATATGATGGCAGAATATAGCAGTAATGGTAAGACTCTTGGCAGTGTGGAGGATCAGATGGAATTTGGGATCCGAGTCCTTAGGACACTCAAAGCTGCTATGCAGGTTGACTCTGTGGTTAAGAAGGCATATGGTGCATTGGCCTTCATCAATCGTGGGATTGAGTTTAAGGGGCCGAGAGGGAATGTTGCAGCTATATAGGACCCTGGTCAGACCCCACTTGGAGTACTGTGCTCAATTCTGATTGCCTTACTATAGGAAGGACGTGGAAACCATAGAAAGGGTGCAGAGGAGATTTACAAGGATGTTGCCTGGATTGGGGAGCATGCCTTATGAGAATAGTAATCACAAAATAATCTGCAGATGCTGTGATCAAAGCAACACTTTTAGTACGCTGGATGAACTCGGCAGCTCGGGCAGCATCAGTTAGAAATGATGAGTCGACGTTTTGGGCCAGAACCCTTCGTCAGGACTGAAGAATGAAAGATGAGGAAGGATTTGAAGAATGCTTGTAGCATCAGTTGAAAGACCAGTAATTTGAAAGACAAAGGGGTGGGGGAGGGGAAGCATTGACATCATAGCCCTGAAAACAATGGGTGGTAGAAGAAGGAGGCAGAACCATGAGGGAGCTGGGGGAGGGGGTAGAGTGAAATAGGGATAGAGGAAGGGTTGATTGGGGATAGATTGGGGGACTGCTTCGTCGAGCACCTCCACTCCGTCCGCCACAACAGACAGGATCTCCCAGTAGTCACCCACTTCAACTCTGCTTCCCATTCCCATTCAGATATGTCCATACATGGCCTCCTCTGCTGCCATGATGAGGCTAAACTCAGGTTGGAGGAGCAACACCTCATATACCGTCTAGGTAGTCTCCAGCCCCTTGGTATGAACATAGAATTCTCCAACTTCCGGTAATTCCCTCCCCTTCCCTTCACCTATCCCTATTTCACTCTACCCCCTCCCCCAGCTCCCTCATGGTTCCGTCTCCTTCTTCTACTACCCATTGTTTTCAGGGCTATGATGTCATTGCTTCCCCTCCCCCACCCCTTTGTCTTTCAAATTACTGGTCTATCAACTGAAGCTACAAGCATTCTTCAAATCCCTCCCCATCTTTCATTCTTCAGTCCTGACGAAGGGTTCCAGCCCGAAACGTTAACTCATTGTTTCTAACTGATGCTGCCCGACCTGCTGAGTTCACCCAGCGTACTAAAAGTGTTCCTTATGAGAATAGTTGAGTGAACTCGGCCTTTTCTCCTTGGAGCGACGGAGGATGAGAGGTGACCTGATAGAGGTGTATAAGATAATGAGAGGCATTGATCATGTGGATAGTCAGAGGCTTTTCCCCAGGGCTGAAATGGCTAGCATAAGAGGGCATAATTTTAAGGTGCGTGGAAGTAGGTACAGAGATGTCAGGGATAAGTTTTTTACACAGAGAGTGGTGAGTGCATGGAATGGGCTGCTGGCAATGGTGGTGGAGGTGGATACAATAGGGTCATTTAATCATGAAAGAGTCTGATACGAGTGGGGTAGAAGCTGTCCTTAAGCTGGTGGTACGTGCTTTTTGGCTTTTGTATCTTTACCCAATGGAATAGGGAAGAAGAAAGAACGTCCAGATTTTCCACAAAGTTGACGATGGCTTGATGAACGAGAGCCAGAGGATGAAGGAGTTCTGTGGGGGGGGGCGCACAGAGAACTTTACCGGGATGCTGCCTGGATTGTCGAGCATGCACCTCGAGGAGAGGTTGCACAAACATGGGCAGTTTTCTCTGCCGCAGCAGAGGCTGAGAGGAGACCTGAAGGAAGCTTCTCAGATCACAAGAGGCACAGATAGAGTAGGCAGCCAGAGGCATGAATTTAGAGAGGGTAATTTCTAAAGAGATGTATGGAGTAGATTTGATGTACAATAAGTGATGGATGCCTGGAGTGCACTGCCAGCAGGAGTCATGGAGGCAAATACTATAGTCTGTAAGAGACTTAGAGACTCTTGGATGGACACATAAACGTGCTGAGAATGTTGTGTACCAGAAGGAGTTACCTTAATTAAGCATTTAGTTACTAATTTAATTAGTTTGGCACAATATCTTGGACTGAAGGACTGTGGTGTGTTCAAAGTTCTTGAGGATGTGGTATGTATTTATTGTTTATTTATTGAGGTAAGGCACAGAATAGGCCCTTCTGGCCCTTCAGTCACACTACCGAGCAATCCCCTGATTTAAACCTAGCCTAATCACGGGCCAATCTACAATGACCTACTAACCAGTGTGTCTTTGGACTGTGGGAAGAAACCGGAACACCCAGAGGAAACCTACGAGGTCACATTCAAACTCCTTACAGGCAGTGGTAGGGATTGAACCCACGTCAGCTGTATTGTAAAGCTTTGTGTCTACCACTACACTACCATGCTGCCATGGCAGAGGCAGATATAACCATGTAAAAGACAGTTTGGACAGGTACAGTACTTGGATAGGAAAGACTCCAACCTCACCCACTCAGGATCTGTCATCCTCTCCGACTACAATCACCGCAGAGCTCTTTGAGATTGAATTTAGACACTTTCTGACTAAATCCCCTCTTCCCAGGACTGCCATAGCAGTCTTCAACCAGAAATAGCAGTTAAAGGCTGACCTCCAATGCATCTCTCCGAGGGTCCAGAAGACCTCTGATCTGTAGATCAGAAAACAAATCAAAATTCTGCTCTGTTCATCCATATGGAACATCAATGGACATAATTCCAGACTTGAATCCAACACAACTCTCTGCATCAGGTCTTGAGCCTGGAATGCGCTGCCAGGAGTGGTCATGGGGCCTGACCAGATGTTAAACTACAACATCAGTTTGCAGTGTATTTTAACAAACTGTAACGTTCCCTCATCATCAATCACGCAAATAAAATGCCACTTACTTAGAAGTATTTTTCTCTCATTCTTTTCAAAGTCAATAATATTTCTAAAATTTCATCTTCTCGAAATAAGAATTGCATGCAGAACAAGCTTTTCACTTTTCATTATAAAGCAATTATAATTCCAATTCCAACTCCAATCATTGTGACGTGTAGGAAATTTGATTGTGGTTTAAGAAATTTGGTTTCAGAAATCAAAAGCTGAGAGCAAAGGGAACCCATCAGAGATTTGTGACATGAGTTTTTTTATTTAGAGAAGTGATGCGAACCCGTTGATAAAGGAGATTATCAAACAGTGTTGGGCAGTTGGGAGGAAAAGGCTGCCTTGTTGTTTGAGAGATAGCAAGGCAACAAAGGCACTAGAGGTATCCCTAAACCGAAACCATTGTTCCTATCTATTTCCCTGGTGCAATTCTGTTCCTAATTTGATATGTTTAACCATATGTCCACCCACTAACCCACTCATCCACACTCTCAACCTCCATTACTTTATGCTTTCCTATTGGAATCTCCTTGCATACAGACAATCCTGTACCTAGTGTCACTTTATGGACATACAATTGAACTATGTATATAAACTCTTTTGTATTTATACTTGTGTTTTTTATTATTGCATACTTTATCTTTTTTTGGGCTGCTTTGAATCTGGAGTAACAATTATTTTATTCTCCTTTACACTTGTGTACTGGAAATGATATTAAACAATCTTGAACCTTGAATCTTAAACAATATTGTTATCTAACAGCAAACAACAGGAATTCTGCAGATGCTGGAAATTCAAGCAACATACATAAAAGTTGCTGGTGAACGCAGCAGGCCAGGCAGCATTTCTAGGAAGAGGTGCAGTTGACGTTTCAGGCCGAGACCCTTCGTCAGGACTAACTGAAGGAAGAGTGAGTAAGGGATTTGAAAGTTGGAGGGGGAGGGGGAGATCCAAAATGATAGGAGAAGACAGGAGGGGGAGGGCTGGAGCCAAGAGCTGGACAGGTGATTGGCAAAAGGGATACGAGAGGATCATGGGACAGGAGGTCCGGGAAGAAAGACAAGGTGGGGGGGGGACCCAGAGGATGGGCAAGGGGTATATTCAGAGGGACAGAGGGAGAAAAAGGAGAGTGAGAGAAAGAATGTGTAACAGATGGGGTACGAGGGGGAAGTGGGGCATTAGCGGAAGTTAGAGAAGTCGATGTTCATGCCATCAGGTTGGAGGCTACCCAGACGGAATATAAGGTGTTGTTCCTCCAACCTGAGTGTGGCTTCATCTTTACAGTAGAGGAGGTCGTGGATAGACATGTCAGAATGGGAATGGGATGTGGAATTAAAATGTGTGGCCACTGGGAGATCCTGCTATCTCTGGCAGACAGAGCGTAGGTGTTCAGCAAAGCGGTCTTGTTATCTAACAGTAATTTTTTTATGTACTGCTCTGTACCACTGCTGCAAAACAACACATTTTATGACATATCAGTGATATCAGTGATTTATTTTCTCTCTCAATCACATCCTCCCGCCTTCTCCCCATAACCTTTGACATCCTTACTGTTCAAGAACCTATCAACCTGCACTTTAAATATACCCAATGACTTGTCCTCTACAGCTGCCTGTGACAATGAATTCCACAGATTCACCATCTTAAATATAGCAGAGGATGCTGAAGATTGTTTCTACCGAAATTAATGGAAATTAATTTCACACTATTTACTTACTGATATGGACATCCTCGGACTCTGTGAGTTTGCCACAGCTGTATCATTTGGGCTATGCTGATGTGCCTGATGATTGGAATGCAAATCCTGTATCTTAAATGTCCCTAATGTATCTGCCTCTACCAAAACCCCTGACAGTGCCTTCAAAACACCCACCATTCTCTGTGTAAAAATGCAACCTCTAACATCCCCCCTAAACTTTCCAGCAATCACCTTAAAATTACGCCTCCTCGTTTTAACCATTTCTGCACAGGGAAAAAGTTACTGGCTGTCCACCCGATCTAAACATCTTATCATCTGGCACATCTCTGTCAGGTCACCTTTCATTCTCCTTCTCTCCAAAGAGAAAAACCGTAGCTCATTCAATCTGTCCTGATATAACTAGCTCATGATTTATGAATGACAGCTTGGTTGAGGATGTTTGTCTGGCAAGTATTGAGAGTAAGGCTCAACAAGATCCATCTTCTACTTGACATTCAACAAAATTACCATCGTGAGGTCTGTGACAACACCAAGATCATGGGTTTACCATCAGAATCAGAATCAGGTGTCATTAAATTTGTTAACTTTGCGGCAGCAATATAAATTGTAATACATGATAATATAGAAAAAACTGTGAATTACAGTAAATATAGTGTTCATGGTTCAATGTCCATTCAGAAATCAAATGGCAGAGGGGTAGAAGCTGTTCCTGAGTCACTGAGTGCATGCCTTCAGGCTTCTGAACATCCTTCTTGATGGTAGCAATGAGAAGAGGGCATGTCCTGGCTGGTGGGGGTCCTCTCTGACGGTGGTGTCTGAAAACAGGATGCTGTCTAAGTTGCATGCCATCTTGGACAATGTCTCCCATCCACTACATAATGTACTGGTTGGGCACAGGAGTGCATTCAGCCAGAGACTCATTCCACCGAGATGCAACACAGAGCGTCATAGGAAGTCATTCCTGCCTGTGGCCATCAAACTTTACAACTCCTCCCTTGGAGGATCAGACACCCTGAGCCAATAGGCTGGTCCTGGACTTATTTCCTGGCATAATTTACATATTACTATTTAACTATTTATGGTTTTATTACTATTTAATTATTTATTGTGCAACTGTAACAAAAACTAATTTCCCCCGGGATCAGTAAAGTATGACTATGAATATGACTATGACTATGACTAATGATGGATGTCTCCTTTTTGAGGCATAGCTCCTTGAAGATGTCTTGGGTACTATGAAGGCTAGTGCCCATGATGGAGCTGACTAATTTTACAACTTTCTGTAGCTTACTTTGATCCCTGCCGTAGCCCCCCTCACCCCCCATACCAGTCAGAATGCTCTCCACAGTACACGTGTAGAAATTTATGAGTGGCATACCAAATCTCCTCAAACTCCTGATGAAATAAAGCCATTGTTTTGTCTTCTTTATAGCTGCATTGATAAGTTGAGTCCAGGTTCGGTCTTCAGAGATATTGATGTCCAGGAGCTTGAAATTGCTCACTCTCTCCACTTCTGATTCCCTCTATGAGAGTCATGTCAGAAACTGAACAGAAGTCGAGAAAACAGTGTGACAACAAATCAAGGACAGAGGCCAGGTATCTTGCAATGAGTGACTCACACCATGGCTCTCAAAGCCTCACCAACACCTACCAGTCTGTCAGGAGACATGAAATGCATCCTATACATCTGGATGACTGCAGATCTAGTCACACTTAAGAAGTGTGACACAGCCCAGGTAGAACAATTCCCCAGCTGTCTTCCCACTCACCATCCCAAAGTTCACCTGTTCTGCCACCAGCACATAGTATATACTTTCTGTTAAGGCAATCCAGCAATTTGCCAGGGATTTTTCCAGCAGCAACTTCCAAACATTCTCCTATTTGTAAGGACAAAATCAATAGGTATACGGAGTAACACACACAAAATGTTTGGGGAACTCAGCAAGTCAGCAGCATCTATGGAAAGGAATAAAGAGTTAGCACTTTGGGCCAAGACTGTTCAGCAGTATTTTGTGTGTGTCACTCTGGATTTGCAGCATCTGCAGAATCTCTTATGTTTACAGTATATATACAGGTGGTCGGGTGGAGATTCAGTACGCCTCTACCAAAGGAGGTGTAAGGTACTCCTTCCCTCCTCTAGCCGCAGGTCACCCTTGGGCAAAGTTTGCATAACAGGACGGCTCTGGCCTCCGGCCTCCAGGTGAATTGCAGATATGCAAACACTGGACTTCAGTGTCCAGTGGACCCCAGTCATCAGACTTCCACATCTGGACTTCTGATCGACTTCAGGATTCAGTCTTTAATACCGACACCAGGAACTGCCCATGACGATGAATGGAGATTCTCCGCCGAGCGATATTGTGGAAGTGTATTTAATATTCAGCATACAGGGTGGGGTAGTTCAAGAAGGCTGCTTCCCAGCACCTTCACAAAAGGTTAACTGGGTATTAAATGTAAACCATGCCTTATCTTTGTGATTCTATATTTAAATTGTGAATCTCCTAAGTTCTCACCTCCAAAGGGCCATGGTGAACATTTTATATACTTTTTTTTGTGTTTAGAGATACAACGTGGAACAGGCCCTTCCAGTCCAATGAGCCGCACCACCCAGCAACCCACCTATTTATCCCTAACTTAATCACATGACAATTTGCAACGTCCAATTAACCTACTAACCCGTAGGAGGAAACTGGAGCACCCGGAGGAACTCCACGCACACACAATAAGAACGTACAAGCTTTCTTACAGAGCACGCCAGAAATAAATCCCAAACTTGAACGGCCTGAGCTATAATAATGTTGCGCCTATGTTCCATGGCAGCCCAATTACTCAGGAGTATTCTCCCAAACTCTTGTCGTAAAGGTAAAATGTAACATGAGCTTTATTTGTCAAATGTACGTTGAGGCATAAAGTGAAGTACCTCAATTCAGATCAGCAAGGATTGTGCTGGAGGCAGCCTGCAAGTGTCACTATGCTTCTGGTGCCAACATAGCTGCCCACTGACACTAATCCTACATTTTGAAATGTGGGAGGAAACCAGAGCACCCGAAGCAAACCCACACAATCCTTAAAGGCAGCGGCAGGAACTGAAGCCCTATCACTTGCACTGTGATGCATTGTGCTAACCACTATGCTGCTGTATCACCCTAATATAGAACATAGAAATTTACAGCACATTACAGGCCTTTCGGCCCACAATGTTGTGCTGACCATGTAACCATACCCTAGACACTGCCTAGAATTTCCCTCGTGCAGAGCTCTCAATTTTTCTAAGCTCCATGTACCTATCTAAGAGGGTCTTAAGTCATAGTCATACTTTATTGATCCCGAGGGAAATTGGTTTTCATTACAGTTGCACAATAAATAATTAAATGTAATAAAACCATAAATAATTAAATAGTAATATGTAAATTATGCCAGGAAATGTCCAGGACCAGCCTATTGGCTCAGGGTGTCTGACCCTCCGAGGGAGGAGTTGTAAAGTTTGATGGCCACAGGCAGGAATGACTTCCTATGACGCTCAATGTTGCATCTCGGTGGAATGAGTCTCTGGCTGAATGTACTCCTGTGCCCAACCAGTACATTATGTAGTGGATGGGAGACATTGTCCAAGATGGCATGCAACTTGGACAGTATCCTCTTTTCAGACACCACCGTCAGAGAGTCCAGTTCCATCCCTACAACATCACTGGCCTTACAAATGAGTTGAGAATGATCCTGTTGTACCCGCTTCCATTGCTGCCGCCGGCAGTTCATTCCACACACCCACCAACTCACTGTGTGAAAAGCTTACCCCTGACATCCCTACGTACCTACATCCAAGCACCTTAAAACTACGCTCCCTAATTAACTGATATTCCAGTGATGGGAAACATCAGGCACCTTCCATCCACTTCGTTGTGGGATGGGGAACCAACTTTCAATTCCTCAGTAAACAACAGCTTTATTTGTGACAGGCACATTGAAACATACGATGAAGTGTGTCATTCTGCGTCAACATCAAGATCCTGGGATTACTACACCAGAAGCTGAACAGGAGAAGTTATATCAATAGTGAGGCAACTAATCGATAACAAATCTACTTTGAACTTTTTGAAACTGAGGACAGAGACGATGTATTCTGTGTTAACGAACAACACACTCTGAGGATGTGCTGGGGCAGCCCGCAAGTGTTGCCATGACTGCAGTGTCCACAACTGGCTAACACTACCCTGTACGTCCTTGGAGCATGGGAGGAAACTGGAGTACCTGACGGAAACCCTCGCGGTCACGGGAAGAATGCTGAAACTCGTTATGGGCAGCTGGCTCTGCAATAGTGCTGTCTAACCGCTAAGCCTCTGTGCCCCGATAAACTCGGAGAAAGCAGTGTCCCAAGGGAATCTGTGAAAACAGTCGGAGCTGCTGTTTTCCTGCGGTATTCCCTGGGGATCAGGAGAACCTCTGTGAAAACAACCGTAAGAATCCTGCTGGGACCTTGTAAACCTTGTGATCAGTTGGTTTTCAGGATCATTTCGCAGAGCCATGTGGATTCAGAAAGCCATCTGAATAATCCTGGTCTTCGAAGGCTAAATTACACTTGCGGCATGCTGCGTTGGTTGTATTTTTTTTCTTTTGCAGCTTAATGTATTGACACATTCATCGAGTTTTCGCTGCATTAACATAAGTGTGACTTTAATTTTTGTGCAAAATATACGCAGTGCTAACGTGATTAGTGCCTAATTTGCACAAAACCTGGCATTATTAAAGGGGCAGTGTTGATGTACTGGGGAATAGTCAGACAGATGCAGCTCACAGAATACGTACACAGTAACAGTTTGAGTTCCATTCAGTCGGAAGGACTTTTTCCAATTTCAGAGTTCAAAGGAAATTTATTTTCAAAGTATATGTTAGTACTTGTCGCTATAAACTACATTGAGATTAATTTTCTTGCACTCACAGTAGAACAAAGAAATATAGTAGAATTACATAGAACATAGAATAGTACAGCACAGTAATGAAAAATTACACACAAAGGTGGACAAAGAACCAAAGTGCAAAAGAAAACAAGTTCTACAAATAAAATAAATAAATAAATAAATAAATAAATACTAAGAACTTGAATTGTAGAGTCCCTCAAAGTGAGTCTGTAGGTGTGGAATCAGTTCAGTGTTGAGGTGAGTGAAGTTATCTGTGGAGTGCAGAAGCCTGATGCTTGAAGGGTATTAACTGTTCCTGAACCCGGTGGTGTGGAACATAAAGATTCTTGTACCTACCTCCTGATGGCAGCAGTGAGAAGATAACATGGCCTGGATGATGGAGGTACATGATGATGGATGCTGCTTTCCTGTGGCATTCAGAAAGGAGGTACAGGTGCCTTATGTCCCACACCACCAGGTCCAGGAACTGTTATTACCCTACAACCATCACACTCCTGAATCAACATGGGCAACTTCACTCACCTCAACTCTGAACTGATTCCACCTACGGACTCAATTTCAAGGACTCTACAATTCATATCCTCAGGATTTATTTATTTATTTATTTTAAAAATTATTTGCAGCTTATGGCAGTGTTCTTTGTAGTGGTGGTCAAGGATTGCAATATTGCCACTCCTCACCACAATTTACAGTAAAGAAGATTAGCTTTATTTGTTGCATGTACATCGAAACATCCAGTGAAATGTATTACTTTGCGTCAAACCAAACCATCAAGGGTTGTGCAAGTACTAACATGCTTCAGGCGCCAACATACAATGCCCACGTGAAAAGGGAATGTCCCAGATGGTAAGGGTCTACCTTCTTGAAGTACCACCTCATGATGTCCTCGATGGGTGGGTGGGGGGGTGCCCATGATTGTACTGGCTGATTCTGCAACCCTCTGAAGTCTTGTGTATCCTTGTGCAGTGGCCCCTTCATACCAGCTGGTGGTGCAACCGGTCAGAATGCTTTCCATGGTACTTTGCATGTGGTCTTCCCCTGGTATAAAATTCTTTACCCAAAGATTTCTTTGGTTCTTCATCCACTTTCCAAAGAGGCTTGCAATAAATCCGCCATACTTTTGTAGAAATTTGCACGAGTCTTACATTTTGTCACACGTACATCAAAACATTGAGACATACAGTGAAATGCACAATTTGCATCAATGACCAAGACTGTCCATGATGTGCTGGGTGCAACCTACAAATGTCACCATACTCCAGTGCCAACATAACGTGCCCACAATTTACTAACCCTAACCTGTACCTTTTTGAAATTTGGGGGGAAACCCACACAGTCCCAGCAAAATGTGCAGTCTTTACAGACAGTGGCAGGAATTGAATCCCAGTCACTGATCACTGGCGCTTAATAATGTTAGGCTAACTGTTATGCCATCATGACATATTACATCTCTTTAGATTAGATTAGATTATGATTTTATAGTCATTTACTAATACATGCATTAAGAAATGTTACAATTTGTTCCTCCAGAATGCTATCACAGAAACACAAGGCAAACCAAGACTAAAAAAACCTGACAAAAACCTCATAATTATAACATATAGTTACAACAGTGCAAAGCAATACTGTAATTTGATGAAGAACAAACCATGGGCACGGTAAAAAAACTCTCAAAGTCTCTCGAAAGACCCATCATCTCACGCAGACAGTTGAAGGGAGAAACTCTCCCTGCCATGAGCTTCCAGCGCCGCAAACTTGCCGATGCAGCATCCTGGAAGCACCCAACCACAGTCCGACTCTGAGTCCGTCCGAAAACTTTGAGCCTCCAACCGGCCCTCCGACACCGAGCACCGAGCACCATCTCTGCCGAGCGCTTCGACCCCGGCCCCGGCAACAAGCAATAGGCAATGAGGATTTGGGGCCTTCCCCTCCGGAGATTCTCAATCGCACAGTAGCAACGGCAGTGAAGCAGGCATTTCAGAAGTTTCTCCAGATGTTCCTCCATGCTTCTCACATCTGTCTCCATCAAATCAGGATTATGCACGGTCCCTATTTAACAAATACGATATCAATTCGGAGCGACCGTGTGCGCTGCATTGCGCCGTCATCTTCTCCTCCTCCCTTCTTAATCTTCCTCCTAATCAAGTGAAGCTACTGCCACGTCTTCTTCATGAATGACCAAATATTACTTTCTTTCAAGATAAACCACTTAGTAATAATAGTAATAACTTTGTTTATTCAGCACTTCTCATACAGGTGATGTAGTTTAAAGTGCTTTACAATGGGATAAAATACAAAAATTAAAATAAATATGAAAACCAAAGACAAAAAGATGTTAGTTAAACGCATGGTTAAATAAATAGCTCTTGAGCTGGTGTTTAAAAGCGTCAACTGGGCTGCATCTCTAATATTTTTACGTATTGAATCCCAAAGTTTAGGAGTGTAGTTCAAAATAGCCAATGTGCTAATTATCTTTTGAGGGAGATTGTTTAAATTGAAGAGAACGGCAGAAGAAAACCTGAGAGCTCGAGGAGTATTATAAAACAAAAGCATTTCAGTGATGTACTCCAGACCCAGGCTATCAAGAGTTTTAAAAACAAGTAAAAGAACTTTAAAATCAATTCTAAAAGATAAGGAAACCAATGCATACTTATGCAGGAGGGTAATTTGATGAATATGGAGGACATGGTCCGGGAGCAGGTGAACGGGACCAGGCAGTTTAAATGGTTCAGCCCGGTCTAGTTGAGCACTGTGTTACTATGTTACACTTCTTTATGACTCTATGAATATTCCTGATGCACACAAACTGAAAACTAAACGTCAGAGATCAGAAAGTTTCCAATGGGTGAAAAATCTTGTAAGACTTCCACATCTGAATTTCAGACTTCATCTTCTACTGGTAAAAGTTCTACACCAGACAAGTGAAATAGTCAAATAGACAAGGTGCTAAAATGATTCTGATATAGTTCATTTACCCACTTGATACGAAGCAGTTAATGAATGTCTATGATGTGGACAAAATATCTAAGAAAGCACTGAAGTAGAAAAATGCAAATCTGTGACTTACCTCAATTCCGAGTGTTAATAAAAATTTGAGCTCACTACTTATGTAAAAACTGACCTTCATCAAGTTATTTTTTGTAATTCCTCTGATATTTACTTTCCTTATTTTTCTAAGGTGTCTATGCAAATCATGCATGTACCCTCACAGTATTAATAAAACAGCTGTAAAAATATTAACTGTCCATGGGTAATTGTTGGCGCTGATCCTGGGCCAAGTTTATCCCTGGACGGATGCAGGGCTCAGGAGTTAGGCCGAGTTCCAAACTTGACCTTGCACATAACAGCTGATGCTCATCACATTAAAGTCCAGCTGAAGCAGAATCTGGGTTTGGTTCTCTTCGGTTTTCTTTCTTTGTTTTCAAAGTTCAACGTTTGAAGTAAATTTATTATCAAAGTGCGTGTATGTCACCAAATACTACCCTGAGATCCATTTTCTCATGAGCATTTGCAGTAGAGCAGAGAAATACAATAGAATCAATGAAAAACTACACACAAACAAGCAAAACACATATACAAAAAGAAGCAAATAATAACTAATTAATAAATAATACTAAGAACATGAATTGTAGAACCTCCATTGGACAAGTTCAATGATTGAGGTGAGTGAAGATTGGCTCAGGTGTGCAATGGTTGTAAGGTAACAACTATTCCTGAACCTGCTTTATCTCTCTTCATGTTCTGTTTTAAACAGGAGAGAGGTTAAAAATCACAAACATTTTCTCTGTGGTTGCTTTCCTCTTCCCTCTTCCATCTGCCAGGAGATACAATGCATGTCCCAACAGGTTTAAAGATACCTTCTAACTTGTCGTTACGAGACTATTGAATGGTTCACTGGTAGGACAAGATGGACTGTCAACCTCACCTACTTTGTTATCATTTTACACCTTATTGTTTACCTACACTGCACTTTCTCTGTAGCTGTTACACTTCATATTGTGTTGTTATTGTTTTACCTTGTTCTACCACACACTTAATACCTTAGGAACAGCTTCTTCCTCTCTGCCATCAGCTTTCCGAATGGTGTGTGAACCCATGAACACAACCTCACTATTATCCTCTCTTTTTGCACTCATTTATTTTTTCTATATTTCTTATTTTAAATTATAGTATTTTTATTACGTGTAGCCATGTACTGCTGTGACAAAACAACAAGCTTCACAACATATGTCAGTGATATTAAACCTGATTCTGATTCTGTTTCCAAAGACCTGCGGTTCAGGTTTGCAGGTTGTGGGCATGCTGTGTTGATACCAGAAGCGTGGTGACACTTGCGGCCTACCGAGCACAATCCTCGCTGGTTTGATTTGACACATTGCATTTCACTGTAAATTTCAATGTACTTGTGGCAGCTAATCATTCATCTTTTATCTTTAGAAATGATTCAGACAGTCTGCTGGATCCGAAGATATGAAGTAAGTAAAAATGACAGATTTGTTTCCATGTCAGATGATGGTTGAAGCATTCTGATAAAGATTCTTCACCCTGAAGTGTTAGCTCTGTTACTCTTCTCACAGGTCTGGTCCAATCTCCTGAGTATTTCCAGCATTTTCAAAGATCAAAGATCAACTTTGTTCGCCAGATCCATTTGCATATAATTTGCAATAAAAACAACATTCAACAATTCTAAAGAATAAAGAATTATATCATTATATGTTAAAGAGATTCAAAGTCCAAAGTAAACTTATTATCAAAGCACATCTCTGTCACCATGTGCAACCCTGAGATTCATTTTCTTGTGGACATACTCAACAAATCCAATAACCATAATAGTATCAATGAAAGACCACAACCAGAGGGCAGATAATCAGTGTTCAAAAGACAACAAACTGTGCAAATACGAAAAAAAAAGATAGATAAATAAATAAATAAGCAATATATTTTCAGAATGTGAGATGAAGAGTCTCTCCTGTGGGGGCTTGCCTTATTCTGATTGTCGAAGGCTGCTTCCATTGTGATTGGTTAGTTCAGAAGATGCAGCCACTTTTCCCATTGGATAGATGCCTGATGTCCACTTTCAAATCTCCTGGGTATATAAAATAGCACATAGAAGGGGCTTGCTCTCTTCTTCCTTTGTTTAAGACATGACCATTGGGAAGGTATGATCTGCGAGCACTTTTAACTAAGTATGCTTGCTCAACGTGTGTATGTCTGTTGAGTATTCAGCCTTGTAGTGTCTGTAGCTTGGGGAACATAAAGGTTTGGTTGAACTTTTACTGTTTCTCAATAAATGATTAATATACCTATCCGCAGAGAGAGCTTTCTGTATCACTTGCTAGACCCACGGACCTGATTGAACAATACAGAGTCCTTGAAAGTAATATGGTTATGGGAATAGTTCCTAATCAATGCTCTGTGTAGACGTGCTCAATGATGGGGAGGGAGGGCTTTTCCATGAAGGACTGGGCTGTCTCCACTACTTTTTGGAGGATTTTCGGTTGAAAGGCATTGGTGTTCATACCAAGTTGTGATGCAGCTAGTCAATATACCACCACACACATCAATCCAGGTTTGTCAAAGTTATAGATGTTAAAGTACAGATACGGAATAAAATGTGTATAAATAAATAAATAGCAGCATGTATTTATTATATCGTATGAAAGGTTGTTTAAAGTGTTTACCATGGAATGCAGTGAATGAGGTAATAGAGAGAGGTGGGGGCTAACTAGAATGGTTGATCAGAAGTTTCCTACATCAAAGTAGCTGCTGATAGTAAAACAAGACATTCCTTTGAAGAATTGCACCTCAGATGCCAAACCTCCCTTCTTAATAAATGCTGAACATTTTCAGTACTTTTTGGATTGTGTTTTGTGTTTTCAGCATCTGTTGCATTTTAGCTTCTTCAGAACACAGTTATAGCATTTTCTGAATAGGAGACATTGAAAATAATGGTTATCAGACATTCTCATAGTTACCTGAGTTCCCTAATAACAGTAATAATAATAGCATAATGCTATTGTAGCATCGACAGTCGGAGTGCAATTCCCACTGCTGTCTGTAAGGAGTTGATACATTCTCCCCCAGTTGCTCTGGTTTCCTCCTCTGTCCCAAAGGTGTACGTGTTAATAGGTTAACAAGGGTGTCATTGGGTTGTTGAGCCAAAAGGGTCTGTTTCATGCTGTATTTCTAAAAAAAATAAGTTTTCAACAAATTAAATTCTATTCCTATTGTTTACTGGAGCATGATCCCTGCTTAACAAATTCCCCAAAATGTATTTAATTTATGGCATTATTTCATTTGTCACCTTAACGTAGACTCAGTGGCCACTTTATTAGCTCTGACACAACCTCTCCCTCAACGTCGCAAAAAATAAGGAGCTGGTTATGGATTACAGGAGGAATGGAGACGGGCTAACCCCTATTGACATCAATGGATCTGGGGTTCAGAGCGTAAACAGCTTCAAGTTCCTCAGCATCCACATCACTGAGGACCTCACGTGATCTGCACACACCAGCTGCGTGGTGAAAGAGGCACAACAGTTGCTGATCCATTTTCCTTCTCCCTTCATGCTTTATCCCTTCATGCCCTGACTATTCAAGAATCTATCAACCTCTGCCCTAAATATACCCAATGACATGGCCTCCACATCTGCCTGTAACAATGAATTCCATAGATTCATTGCTCTTGGCTAAATAAATTTCTCATCCCTTCCTTTCTAAAAGGTTGAGGAAGTTTGGCATGGGCCCAGACGGTTGAAGAAGTTTGGTTTGGGCCCCCAGATCCTAAGAACTTTCTACAGAAGCACAACTGAGAGCATCCTGACTGGCTGCATCACTGCCTGGGATGGGAACTGTACCTCCCTCAATCACAGGACTGCAGAGAGTGCTGCGGACAGCCCAGCGCATCTGCAGTTGTGAACTCCCCATGATTCAGGACATTTACAAGGACAGGTGTGTAAAACGGGCCCGGAGGATCATTGGGGACCCGAGTCACCACAACCACAATCTATTCCAGCTGCTACCATCCGGGAAATGGTACCACAGCATAAAAGCCAGGACCAACAGGCTCCGGGACAGCTTCTTCCACCAGGCCATCAGACTGATAACTCACTCTGACTTGAGTGTACTCTATATTACATTGACTGTTCTATTTATTATAAATTATTATAAATTACTATGATTGCACATTGCACATTTAGATGGAGACGAACGTAAAGATTTTTACTCTTCACACAGCACAATACAGGCCCCTCAGCCCACAGTGTTATGCCAAACATGTATTTACTTTAGAAATTACCTCGGGCTACCTATAGCCCTCTATTTTTCTAAGCTCCATGTACCTATCCAGAAGCCTCTTAAAAGACCCTATTGTAACCACCTCCACCACTGTCACCGGCAGCCCATACTCTCTGCGTAAAAAACTTACCCCTGATGTCCCCTCTGTACCTACTTCCAAGCACCTTAAAACTGTGCCCTCTCGTGTTATCCATTTCAGCCCTGGGAAAACGCCTCTGACTATCTACACAATCAATGCCTCTCATCATCTTATACACCTCTATCAGGTCACCTCTCATCCTCCGTCACTCCAAGGAGAAAAGGCCGAGTTCACTCAACCTATTCTCATAAGGCATACTCCCCAAACCAGACAACATCCTTGTAAATCTCCTCTGCACCCTTCCTATAGTTTCCATTATTAATGTTAAATTGTATTTTATTCCATGATAACTTTAAAATCAACTATCCCCTCTCTTGAGTACATCATGGACACCCCTCCAGTACGTGCTGTAGGTTTTCCATGTTTCTATGTTCCTCTCTATGTGAAGGATGTAAGAAATAAAGTCAATTCAATTCAATACCTTCTATACCTAATAGAGAGGCCAATGAGTGTATGTTCATGGTATTCTGCTGTTGTAACCTATCCAAGGTTGGGTGTGTCGTGCATTCAGAGAAGCTCTTTTGCACACCACTGTTGTCTGTGGTTATCAGAGTTACTGTTGGCTTCCTGTCAGCTTGAACTAGTCTGGCCATTCTCCTCTGACTTCTCTCTTTGACAAGGCATTTTTGCCCACAGAACTAATGTTCACTGGATGTTTTTTCTTTAAATTTTGCACCATTCGCAGTAAGCTCTAGAGACAGTTGTGTCAAAAATCCCAGGGAATCAGATACTCAAACCACCCCATCTAGCACCATGTAATCATTCCACAGTCAAAGTCACTTAGATCACATTTCTTCCCCATTCTGATGTTTGGTCTGACCAACAACTGAAACTCTTGACCATGTCTACATACTTGTATGCATTGAGTTGCTGCTACATGATTGACTGATTAAATTTTGCATTAACGAGCAGGTGTACATGTGTACCTAATAATGTGGCCACTGAGTGTTTCAAACTTACATTTCACACCCTAAAATACAGGCTAAAAATAACATTTCTTTCTCCTTGGTGCACTTCTATCTGTGAGAATTCCTTAATGTGACAGTCTGTTTAACTGATGCTTGAAGCTGGGGATTACAGATAAGACCACACGACATAAGAGCAAAATTAGGTTACTCAGCTCAGGGAATCTGCTCTGTCATTCCATGAACTAATTTATTATCCTTCTCAACCCTGTTCTCCTGTTTTCTCCCTGTAACCTTTGACACTTTACTAATCAAGAGCCTATCCGCCTTCACTTTAAATATACCCAATGGCCTGGCCTCCACAGCCATATGTGGCAATGAATTCCACAGTTTCACTGCCCTCTGGCTCAGCTCTGTTCTAAATGGACATCCCACAGTTCCGAAGCTTTGCCCTTTGGTCCTAGACTCACCCAGTTCAGTAAGTGAGAAGTCTTCTCCATCACCGCCCCTTTTGTAAGTAGCAAAGTTACACCATCATATGATTGAGCTTTGCAGGGAGTGTGCAAACCCCAGGGTGGCACTGTAGTATTGTGGTTAGCACAACACTTTACCGCACCAGTGACCTGGGTTCAATTCCCGCCACTGTCTGAAAGGAGTTTATATTCTTTCCCCCTTGAGTGTGAGTGTTTTCTTTGGGTTCCCTGTTTTCCTCCCACTATTCAAAGATGTACTAGTTGGTGGGTTATTTGTTTATTGTATATTGTTCCATGTCTAGGCAAGGGTTTTATCAGGGATTGCTGGGTGGCGCAGCTCAGAGAGCCAGAAGAGACAATTTTGCACTGTATCTCAATAAGTAAATAAGTATCAACAAATTAAATAATTGTTAATTAATCTTTCTCCTCCGAGATCTTTCGTAAGCAATCTGTTGGCTTTTCTCTTTCTTGAAGAAGCTTTTTGAATTGGCGCAGAAGCATTAATCTTAGTACACACAGCAGTAAGAGGCTGAACTCACGGTAACGTTGTGGCGAGCATAACGTTTTGAAACGCCAGCGATCCAGGTTCAATTCCTGCCACTCTCTATAAGAAGTTTGTATGTTCTCCCCGTGAGTTCCCTCTGGGGACTCCAGTTTCCTCCCAGATGGATAGTTCGGAGTTAGCAAGCTGTGGGTGTTCTATCTTGGTGCCAGATGCATGGTGACACATGCAGGCTGTCCCCAGCATATCCTCCGTCTGTGTGGATTGTTGGGGCAAACGATGCATTTCACTGTATGTTTTGAAGTTTTAATGTACATATGACAAATAAAGCTTTAAAAAAGCAACTCCCATCCTCCTCCTCCCCCACACTCCCTTCTCCCCCTCCCAACTTTGAAGGCAGCAATTATTAAGAACCTATTATATCTAATGTTATATGTTATATGTGTTTCTGGTTTCTTTGTTGTTTCTTTCTGCACCTTGTGACACATCAGGTGGGAATCTTGCTATTTCTTTAGCGTTTCTGTCTGTTTTTACAAGGCTGAGTTGTGAGCTTGACGCTCAACCCAGTACGGATGGAAAGCATGTAAGGAACTAGCCGAACTCAGGACCATTCACCTCGAAGTCCTGTGTTGATGCCACTACATGATCAGCCAGCATTCTGGTTTCCGGTTACTCCTTTTTTATCACTATTTTGTGTGATTTTGATCAGGGCGGACCGGCTCTGCCGCCTGCAATCAACGATTGACACAACACTAAATTGAAACAAACTGAAGTAAATGGAATATTCACAGCTGTGTGGCTTGATGGTTTATATTCTGTGTGCTTCTATGCTCGTTTTTTTGCCGTTTGTGTGATTTGTACTTTTTTTGCATGTTGGGTGTTTGATGTTTTCTTTCAGTGGGTTCCGTGGTGTTTCTGTGCTTTGTGACTGTTTGTGGGAAGATGAATCCTAGGGTTGTAAACTACATTCATACTTTGATAATAAATGTACTTTGAATCTTTAATCAAGAATCCCTTTCCCACTATCCTTGAGGTTAGGATTATGGTGGCAGTACAACTCTATGTGATGATAACTCAGTATGTAAGGATCACATGGAATTGGAATTGGAATTGGTTTATTACTGTTACATGTAGTGAGATCAAGTGAAAAACTTTTCTAGCATACTGTTCCTACAGATCAGATCATTACACAATGCAGTGAGGTAAAACAAGGTAAAACAATAACAATGCAAAATATAAAGAAGTAGTGAAACAGAAAATGTAGTGAAACTGGAATTAGAACATTTATTAATGTCCCATGTACAGAGGGACAATATAACCTCATAACCTTATCATAACTTATAATTAAGTCAGCACTTTGACATAACAGTCCAAGACATAACAAGTCCACTCATAACCTTATCTTGCACACTGTTCATACAGATCAGATCATTATACAGTATATTCAGGTAGAACAAGGTAAAACAATAACAATGCAGAATAAAGTGCAACAACTACAGAGAAGGTGAACACAACAAGGTAGTTTGTGAGGTCAGGAGCCCGACTTACTGAACTACAGAACTATTTAATAGTCTTACTAGAGCACTGTAGAAGCTGTCGTGAGCCTGGTGTGACATGCTTTCTTGTTTTTGTACCTTCTGCCTGATTGAAGAGGGGAGAAGAGAGAATGTCAAGGTTGGCAGCTGCCTTTAGCAACTCAGGTAAACCTAAACTTTCCTTTCCCCAATAAGCTTTTGCTTGAAGATTCACTGGGCAATCCACCACAAGCTACATTCATAGTGTTCATAATTCCTTTCTAGACTTGGCTAAGGTGCTTCTGTCTTTGCACTGATAAGATCATCTTGTAAAATATAGATTTAGAATGAAATCTAAGGACTTCTTAGCCATACAGACAGGTTTATCAAGTGAGAAATGTTGAGGATCGGAGACGAGGATATTGAGCTACTGAGCTAGTGGAGTTGTGACTTTGTGACTAATGCGTCTCAGTTCTGGGTCTTTGGTTACATAAACTGGTGGAGAATATCAGAGAAACAGGTGTAATTAAATTACTAGTCACAGATGGGTCCATGTACTATTTGCCCACTCTTCCAGCTAAATAAAGAAAGCCTAGAGTTCATCTGCTATTTGCAAGCAGAATTAAAATGGACAAAACTTCAATATGCTGATTAATATTTATTTTAATTCTTTAATGCTTACCTTTTTTCAAAATAGAAAGAAAAAGTTTAAAATATTAAGTGGGATTGATGGATGCAATCTTGGCATTCATTTTGAGAAGTCTAGAATATAGCAGCAAGGATATTATGCTGAGGCACTGGGTCAAGTTGCACAGAGTATTCTGAGCAGTTTTGGGCCACTTATCTAAGAAAAGATGCGTTGGCTTTGGAGAGGAACCAGAGAAAGTTCATGAGAATGCTCATGGGAATGAAAGGGTTAATGTATGAATAGCATTTGATGGCTCTGGGCTTGTACATGCTGGAGACAAGAAGAATGGATGGGTGGGGGCGGTGGCTTATTGAAGCCCATCAGATATTGAAAGGCCTAGATAGAGTGGGTGTGGAGACGATATTTTCTATAGTGGTTGCAGCCTAGGACCAGGGGGCACAGCCTCCAAATAGAGCAGAGGTGAGGAGGAATTTATTTAGCTAGAGGGTGGTGAATCTCCATAGATAGCTGTGGAGGCCAAGTCATTGGGTATACTTAAAGCAGAGGTTGATTAGTCAGGGCATCAAAGATTACAGGGAGAAAGCAAGAAAATATGGTTGAGAGGGATAATAAATCAGCCATGATATAACCATATAACAATTACAGCACGGAAACAGGCCATCTCAGCCCTTCTAGTCCGTGCCGAACTCTTACCCTATCCTAGTCCCACTGACCTGCACTCAGCCCATAACCCTCCATTCCTTTCCTGTCCATATATTTATCCAATTTAACTTTAAATGACAACGTAGAACCTGTCTCAACCACTTCTGCTGGAAGCTTATTCCATACAGCTACCACTCCCTGAGTAAAGAAGTTTCCCCTCATGTTACCCCTAAACTTTTGTCCTCTAATTCTCAACCCTATGTCCTCTTGTTTGAATCTTCCCCACTCTCAATGGAAAAAGTTTAACCACGTCAACTCTATCAATCCCCCTCATAATTTTAAACACCTCTATCAAGTCCCCCCTCAACCTTCTACGGTCCAAAGAATAAAGACCCAACTTGTTCAACCACTACTGCTACTACTTATCCACCACTACTCTCTGGCGTCTCCCATCTAGCCACTGCTGAATCCATTTTACTACTTCCCTATTAATGCCTAACGATTGAACCTTCCTAACTAACCTTCCGTGTGGAACTGATGGAATGCTGGAGCTGACCTGATGGGCCAAATGGCCTAATTCTGCTCCTATGACTTACAATATTATGGTCTTGCCACAAGAACATTTATTAAGGCAACTTAAGAGGCAGCGATGGTATCATTAGTAATTAACATGCAGTGCAGTAAGCCATGTCACATGCACTTTTAGACAAGAACTACATCTGTCACCCCAAATACGAACTGTGTACACAATGCCCAGCCGAGGATCTAGTTAGACAGCAAACCGAATTAAAAACAGAAATCTACAGATGCATAATAAATGCACAGGATGTAGTGTCACACATGAATGACTCCTGCATGCCAAATGACAGATGCATTTCCTCAACTCCAGGCCAAACTCTAGCACAAACCAGTGTTCATTTATCAATAATTGTGACTTAATTTCATTTGGCAATGGTGCAGGTTGTTCGACTTCCTTTCCAATGGACTAACACTAATTAAGCTTAGGACAAGGCTTTCTGATTAACATAGCCATTTCTGAATGTCTTTTTTTTATAAGTTATTTCCAATTGATATATAGACTTCTGTGTTTTAAATAGGAAAAACATCAGGTTTTTAGAAGCAGAAAAATAAATGTTATCATAGGATTGGAAAGCATTTTTTTCTATTTGAAGTGTTAACTCCTTTCGACGTTGTGTATCACCAAATGAGCTCAAGGTCAGTTTGGACTTTTAAACTGTCTATAACTTCTTCCCTTGTCTGTTCTGTATCTCTCTTATAGTAACTTGCAAATAAATTAACAAATAGGGACCAGGATCAACTTGAATTCAGACTGTCAGCTGATAAAGATCTACTTAGGCTAGAAAGTTATGTTTGCGTGGAATATACTGTATAATATGCAATGTTAAAGGCAGGGTTAAAATTATAAATAGGCTGGGATAATCATCATCATCAAATGCCTGTTACACCACTAGCACTTAGAGCAGCAATGAAGGTCCTCCATCTCTGTCTGTCCTTGGCCATCTTCTCTACTGTGCCCCAGGTGTGGTTCTCCTCATTTCCGCCTCTATGGTATGGCAACAAGTCGTCTTTGGTCTCCCACGTTTCCTCTGCCCTTCAGAGGCCCAATGAAGTGGTGTCTTGATGACAGAGTTGACCTCCCTTTTCTTTATGTGCCAAATCCATCTCCAATGTTTCCACATGATGATTGTTGACATGTCCTCTTGGTGACACTGAAGGAGTAGGGTGTTGGTTGGAGATCTTCCTTGACCAGAAGGTTCGGAGGATCTTCCAGAGGTTTATGGCGTGGAATGAAAACAACTTGGCAAGACTGTGTCTGTCATGTAGCAGCATTCTGACCCATGAAAGAGTGTGGACAGAACACAGCTTCAGTACAGCTTCACCTTGGTACTACTAATAATCACATAATAATGAATGACTATTTCTTGACTACAATGGAGTGGGAGTTTGGGCTTTGGGTGATGGTGTGATATGGGTTAAATCTTCTCCGAGTTCATAAGCCATGCACAGCCTCCTCACATCAAACAAAGTCATGCACAGACATTCATCATTAAGAGACTAATCCCTTAGGAGACCATCATATTCAATTTGAGTGATTGCCCTACTAATGTGAAAGGTTAAATAGATACAACTCTTCACCAAGTCAAGGGAAATGAAACCACATGTAATAAATATCTAAGGTAAAATTACTCCTGCATTTATGACCAAAGTGAAAATTATCCCCTGTATGCAAAGTAGAATATGTTCCAATGTTTCTCTATTGAGGTTGGGTGAGACTAGAATTAGAGGTTATGGGTTAAGGGTGAAAGGTGAAATGTTTAAGGGGAACAGGCGGGGGAATTTCTTCACTCAGAGAGTGGTGAGAGTGTGGAACGAGCTGCCAGCAGAAGAGGCGGATGCAGGCTTGATTTCAACATTTAAGACAAGTTCAGAGCAACACACACAAAATGCTGCAGCAATTCAGCAGGTCAAGCAGCATCTATGGAAAGGAATAAACAGTCAACATTTCAGGCTGTGACTCCTTCTTCAAGACTGAAAAGGAAGGGAGAAGATATCAGAATAAAAAGGTGAGGGGAGGAGAAGGTCAACCATCTAGAAGTTGATAGGTAAAGCCAAGTGGTTGGGAAGTGTAAAGGGCTGCAGAGGAAGGAATCTGATGAGAGAGGAGAGTGGACCGTGGGAGAAAGGGAAGAAGGAGGGCACTAGAGGGAGGTGATAGGCAGGTGAGCAGAAGAGGTAAGAGGCCAGAGTGGGGAATAGAAGAAGAAGGAAGTGGGAGGTAAAATAAATTACCGGAAGGAAAAATCGATGTTCATGCCATCAGGTTGGAGGTTACCTAGACAGAACGTGAGGTGTTGCTCCTCCACCTTGAGAGAGTGGCCTCATCATGGCACGAGTGGAGACCATGGACTGACATGTCAGAATGGGAATGAGAATGTCCAGAGAACGAGAAAGTGGAGAGAGAAGTCAGAAGTGGACTATGTGAATTTAAGGGCAGGGTGGACATTGGAGGTAAAGTTGATGAAATTGGTGAGCTTAGCAGGGAAAGTTTGTTTATTTGTTTCCAGCTCAACGAGCTGCACGGCCCAGAAATCCACCTATTTACCACTAACTTAATCACAGGACAGCTAACCTACTAATTGGCACATCTTTGGACTGTGGGAGGAAACCGGAGCACGTGAAGGAAAGCCACGCAGTTCATGGGCAGAATGTACAAACTCCTTAAAGACAGTTCCGGAACTGAACTCTGAACTCCACAGTCCCCCAACTGTGAGTGAGGAGTTGGGGCAGGAGCTGGTGTTTGGGTCAAGATGGTGGTGAGCTGCAATGTCTGTCTATGTTGCAGGTCAGGTTTAGTTGATTTTTTTTAGGTTTGTACGGATGGTTTTAAGATCATAAGACTTAGGAGCAGAATTAGGCCATTTGACCCACTGAGTCTGTTCTACTATTGAATCATGACTGATTTATTATCCCTCTCAACCCTATTCTTCTGCCTTCTCCCCAAACCTTTGATGTCCTTACTAATCAAATACTTATCAAGTACAGAGAGGAAATTAAGAACCTGGTGGCATGGTGTGAAGACAATAACCTATCCCTCAATGTCAGCAAGATGAAGGAATTTGTTGTTGACTTCAGAAGGAGTAGCGGACCACACGACCCAATTTACATTGGTGGTGTGCAAGTGGAACTGGTCAGAAGCTTTAAGTTCCTCGGGGTGAATATCACAAATGACCTGACTTGGTCCAACCAAGCAGAGTCCACTGCCAAGGCGGCCCACCAGCGCCTTTACTTCCTGAGAAAACTAAAGAAATTTGGCCTGTCCCCTAAAACCCTCAGTAATTTTTATAGATGCACCGTAGAAAGCATTCTTCTAGGGTGCATCACAACCTGGTACGGAAGTTGTCCTGTCCAAGACTGAAAGAAGCTGCAGAAGATCGTGAACACAGCGCAGCACATCATACAAACCAATCTTCCGTCCTTGGACTCACTTTACACCGCATGCTGTTGGAGCAGTGCTGCCAGGATAATCAAGGACACGACCCACCCAGCCAACACACTTTTCGTCCCTCTTCCCTCTGGGAGAAGGCTCAGGAGATTGAAGACTTGTACAGCCAGATTTGGGAACAGCTTCTTTCCAACTGTGATAAGACTGCTGAACGGATCCTGATCCAGATCTGGGCCGTACCCTACAAATATCCGGACCTGCATCTCGGTTTTTTTGCACTACCTTACTTTCCATTTTTCTATTTTCTCTTTATGATTTATAATTTAAATTTTTAATATTTGCTATCAATTTGTAATCCAGGGAGCAGGAGGCGCAGAATCAAATATTGCTATGATGATTGTATGTTCTATTATCACTTGTTTGGCGACAATAAAGTATAAAGTATAAAGTATCAACCTCTGTTTTAAATATATTCAATGACTTGGCCACCACAAACATCTGTGGCAATGGATTCCACAGATTCATTCCCCTCTAAAGAAATTCCTCCCCTCCTCTTCTCTGTTCTAAAGGGCTGTCCCTCTATTCTGTGGCTGTGTCCTCTTGTCCTAGACACCTCACTATAAACATCCCCTCCATGTCACTCTATCTAGGCCTTTCAATATTCGACAGATTTCAATGAGACCCCCCTCATTCTTCTAAACTCCAGCAGGCACAGATCCAGAGGCATCGACCGCTCATCATATATTAAGCCTTTCATTCCCGGGATCATTGTCATGAACCTCCTCTCCAATGCCAACACATCCTTTCTTAGATCAGGGGCCCAACACTGCTGACAATACTCTCCAGTGTGTTTGACCAATGCTTTATAAAGCCTCAGCATTACATTCTTGCTTTTATGTTCTAGTCCTCTCAAAATGAATGCTAACATTGCATTTGCCTTCCTTCCCACGGACTCAAACTGCAAGTTAACCTTTGGGGAATCCTGCACAAAGACTCCCAAGACCCTTTGTACCTCTGATTCCTGAATATGTTGTCCACTTAAAAAATAGCCTATACTTTTATTCCTTCTACTAAAGTACATGACCATATAATTTCCCACACTGCCACTTCTCTGCACATTATCTGAATCTGCCTGTGTCCTTCTGCCGACTCCTTGCTTCCTCGTCACTACCTGTCACTCCACCTATCTCTGTATCATCCACAAATTTGGCTACAAAGAGCAGTGAGAAGAAAGCATGTCTGGGGTGGTGGGGGTCCCTGATGATGGATGCTGCTTTTCTGCAAAAGTGTTTCGTGTGGATGTGCGCAAAGGTGGGGAGGGCTTTACTCATGATGGACTGGGCTAGGTCCACTACATCTTGTAGGATTTTCCATTCAAGGGCATTGGTGTTTCCATACCAGGCTGTGATGCAGCCAGTCAATATACTCTTCACTACACATCTGTAGAAGTTTTTCTGAGTTTTTGATTTCATGTTAGATCTTTGCTAACTCCTAAGGAAGTATGCAAAGTTAAAGTTGCTGACTCTCTCCACTCCGATCCTCCGATAATGTCATATCATTGATGTATAACGTTAGGGCCTGTGCAGAGATTTAGAGGTTGGGTTATGGGACAGGGAGGAGGGAGGATAAAGAGTTGGGGGCAGGATCCTGTGCTTGGAGTTCAGGTTAGAACACTCCGTGGTTGAAGGTCAGCAATCCCAGAGGTTTTTCTATGAGAATTGACATGACTATATAGAAATGCCGCTCTACCACTGGAGGCAAAAGTCAGAAGGAAAAGCATACAGCTAACTTGCAAAAGAAATGGGAAAATCCTCTTCTAAGTCCACTAGATAAGGTTCCAGATGACAATTGCTCTTAACATCCTATATTCCCAGATACCTCACAGCTTTACCTATATAATTGGAAGCATCTTTGGGAAGGTAAATGGATAGGAAATATTTCGAGGGATGAGGGCCACACACTGGCAAGTGCCATTAGATTAGATTAGGTAGGCATCTTGTTTGCAGAAACGAGTTGGGTTGAAGGGTCTTTTTCTGTATTGTAAACATCTTTGTATCTATGAATCTTCCCTATTGTGGAAATCTCCAACTTCCGCTGGAAGTGAAAGGAGCAACATAGTCTCCTCCCGGATGAAAGTGTCCAAGAGCATGGTGGGTACAATCCTTCATGATACCGCTGGTCTTCATGATCTGAGCCATGGAGATGACATATTTGCCTTATATCCAATAGAAACAACTCAATCCGAGTCAAAGACATGGGAATGCAATACTCCACCATCTGTTGGAGCTTACATTATGATCTGCTTGTAAAATAATTCAGCATCTTATTATTTACTGGACAAGTTCCATTGGAATTACTTTGAGTGAGAAGTTATTGTTTATCACCAATTCTGTTGACTGATGTTTTGTTAAGAGCTGCGATCTTGATGACAACTCCCAGGAATGTTTCCACATGGAATATCCAGGATTAACGATCAACGTCATTCACCATATACATTTACATGGATTAAGGAATTTTCTCTGGTGTGTTGGTCAGGGTGTGACATGCAACAGAAAAAACAACAGTTAATGATTATATAGAATAAGGAATTATATAAAAATAAGTTAGAAATTAAAGTATGGATATGGAATAAAATGTGCATAACTATATAAAACCAGAAAGTGTTAACAATGTAAACGGCATTATAAAAAGTGGTTTAAAGTGTTTACCGTGCAGTGTAGAGAAGGGGGTAATAGATAGAGGGGAGTGGGGCTAACTAGAATGGTTGATTAGATTAACTGCATAGAGAAAAACTTTTAAGATGGTGTGAGGTTTATGTCTTAATAGCCCTATAGTGATTTCCAGAAGAAAGCTTTTCGAAAGGCAATTTTACAGGCAGGGCAGTGTCAGTAATGATTTCTTCTGCCTGCTTCTTTGTTCTGCATGCATACAACTCCTGCCATAACGGTAGACTGCAGCCAACAATGTTTTCTGCTGACCTGACAGTTCGCTGTAGTTGTGAGAGGATGGTACAACAAACTTTGCAGTAACGGCTGACTGGCAATGCAGATTGTGATTCTGAGC
The DNA here is from genome assembly GCF_963921235.1 of Mobula hypostoma. Classification (NCBI taxonomy): domain Eukaryota; kingdom Metazoa; phylum Chordata; class Chondrichthyes; order Myliobatiformes; family Myliobatidae; genus Mobula; species Mobula hypostoma. The sequence continues at coordinate 12,005,976 of NC_086099.1, read as the reverse complement.
AACGTGTCCACCACGGACATGATTCCACTGCACACTTAGGTGACACACAGCTGTGTTGTTTCTCTAAAGTGTTCCCTAGTTTTGGCACAATGACATACCTCACCTCCAACAAACTTGCCACTGCAGGGCAGTTAATCCACACCATGAAAATCCTGGTGTCATGGATTCTTGATTACCTGACTGGCAGACCACAGTATGTGTGCTTGCAACACTGTGTGTCCGACAGAGTGATCAGCAGCACGGGGGCTCCACAGGGGACTGTCTTGTCTCCCCTTCTCTTCACCATTTACACCTTGGACTTCAACTACTGCACAGAGTCTTGTCATCTTCAGAAGTTTTCTGATGACTCTGCCATAGTTGGATGCATCAGCAAGGGAGATGAGGCTGAGTACAGGGCTACAGTAGGAAACTTTGTCACATGGTGTGAGCAGAATTATCTGCAGCTTAATGTGAAAAAGACTAATGAGCTGGTGGTAGACTTGAGGAGAGCTAAGGTACCGGTGACCCCTGTTTCCATCCAGGGGGTCAGTGTGGACATGGTGGAGGATTACAAATACCTGGGGATACAAATTGACAATATTCTGGACTGGTCTAAGAACACTGAGGCTGTCTACAAGAAGGGTCAGAGCCGTCTCTATTTCCTGAGGAGACTGAGGTCCTTTAACATCTGCCGGACGATGTTGAGGATGTTCTACGAGTCAGTGGTGGCCAGTGCTATCATGTTTGCTGTTGTGTGCTGGGGCAGCAGGTTGAGGGTAGCAGACACCAACAGAATCAACAAACTCATTCGTAAGGCCAGTGATGTTGTGGGGATGGAACTGGACTCTCTGATGGTGGTGTCTGAAAAGAGGATGCTGTCCAAGTTGCATGCCATCTTGGACAATGTCTCCCATCCACTACATAATGTACTGGTTGGGCACAGGAGTATATTCAGCCAGAAACTCATTCCACCGAGATGCAACACAACGTGTCATAGGAAGTCATTCCTGCCTGTGGCCATCAAACTTTACAACTCTTCCCTTGGAGCGTCAGACACTCTGAGCCAATAGGCTGGTCCTGGATTTATTTCCTGGCATAATTTACATACTACTATTTAACTATTTATGGTTTTATTACTATTTAATTATTTATGGTGCAACTGTAACAAAAACTAACTTCCCCCGGGATCAATGAAGTATGACTATGACTAAAAGCTATTTCACCTTCATTTCCAGAACTTCACTCCAACTTTGGTTACTGAGCTACAAGTACACAGTACAATGCTTCGAGGCATTCATTCAGGGGATGACCTGTAAGCCATTCTCCGCTTGCTCATTGATCTAACAATTTCAGCATGGACTATATGGGCTGAAGGGATTGTTTCTGTGCTGTGAGTTACCTCTGAATCAATAGTAAAACAGATTGTGCAGTCATTATCACGTTGCTCACACTGGTACATACTGGATTTCTATTTCTGATATGTATGGAATTCTGAGGGGACCTACAGGGAAGTTCCTGAATGGTAACTGCACCTGGGTGGCAACTCATGGTCGAATGATAAGGAGCCACCCAGAGGAGAAATTTTATTTTATTTAGAGATACAGCTTGGAAGATGTCCTTCCGGTCCTTTGAGCCATATCGCCCAACATCACACTGGTTTAACTCTAACCTAATCAGAGAACAATTTACAATGACCAGTTGACCTACTAACCAGTATGTCTTTGGACTGTACACACAGGCAGGAACTACAAACCTGCCTACAGAGGACGCTGGAATTGAACCCCAAACCCCAGCACTCTGAGCTGTAATGACATCGCACTAACCACTATGCTACAGTAGCAGCCCATTCAGAACCTCTGAATTTCTTCATTCGGGTGCTCAGAGTTTAATTTCATTGCCACCTGTAAGAAGTTTGCACATTCTCGCTGTTGAAATGCGGGGATTTCCTTCCACAGTCCAAAGATGTACCAGTTAATAGGTTAATTGGTCATTGCAAATTGTCATAAGACTTAAGACCATAAGACATAGGATCAGAATTATGCCATTCAGCCCATTAGGTCTGCTCTGCCATTCCATTATGGCCGATTATTAACCCTTTCAATCCTATTCTCCTGCCTTCTCCCTATAATCTCTGATACCATGACTCCTCAAGAACCAATCAACCTCCGTTTTAAATATACTCAATGTCCTGGCCTCCACAGCCATTTGTGATAATGAATTCCACAGAAAAACCACCCACTGGCTGAAGAAATCCCACCTCATCTCTGTTCTAAATGAACTACCCTTTATTCTGAGGAGGTGCCCTCTGGTCCAAGACTCCCCCGTTATAGGAAACATCCTCTCCACTTCCACTCTATCCAGGCTTTTCAATATTCGATAGATTTCAATGAGATTCCCCCCTCATTCTTCTAAACTCCACCAAGTACAGGCCCTGGCCATCAAATGGTCCTCATATGTTAACCCTTTCACTCCAGGAATGATTCTCCTGAGTCTCCTCTGGGCCCTCTCCATTTTTTCTTCAATGAGGCCCAAAGCTGCTCTCAATGCTTCAAGTGAAATCTGACCAATGCCTTATAAAGGCTCAGCATTACATCCTTTCTCTTATATTCTAGTCTTCTCAAAACCAATTGTAACATATTTACTTGTCCTGTGATTAAGCTAGTGTTAAATAGGTGAGTTGCTGGGGGACACAACTTGTTGGGCCAGTAGGTCACTGTATCTCTAAATAAAATAAATAAATTAAAAAATAATACAAATTATTGGGAATAATATAGTTCTATGGACAGTCAAGGAGCCCAGGGGAAGTCAGAGAAGAGAACACATGGTTTAACATGTGAGATTTAAATACAATTTAGTGTTCAGGTCAGAGACTGAACTATCTTTCCCACTGGGAGAGGTACACAAGGTAAGCACGGAGTTAGTGTTCATGCCTGAAGTGAGTAATATTTATGGTCACTGAGGGAATCCAGTGAAATGGGAATCAGCTGGAACATATGTAATGCACAGGGTCAGCCATGATTTACAGAATGGGAGAGCTTTCTGAGGAATTTATATAGGCTACACTGCATGTCCACTTTATTTGGTAGGTCCTGTGCTTGATAAATTGGCCACTGGGTGTATCATTCTGGCTTTCTGTAGCCCGCCTACTTCAAGGTTCAACATGTGTGTTCAGAGATGTTCTTTTCCCAGAATAACCTCTGTGGTATGCATGGTTATTTAAGTTACTGTCACTTTCCTGTCAGCTTGAACTACTCTCCTCTGACCTCTCTCATTACCAGGGCATTTTCACCCACGAGCTGCTGCTCGCTTGATGTTTCTTCACGGTTTGTGCCATTATCTGTAAACTCTAGAGGCTGTTGTGCTTGAAAATCACAGATCAGCAATCTCTGAGATATTCAAACCACCTCATCGAGCATTCCACAGTCAAAGCCACTTAGATCACATTTCTTCCCCATTCTGATATTTAGTCTGAACAACAGCTGATTCTCTTGACCATATGTACATGCATTGATTACTGCCATATGATTGGTTGATTAGATATTTGCATTAGCAAGCAGGTATACATTATAAAGTGGCCACTGAGTGTATTTCTGTTGTTATTTCTACACTCCTTACATTCTTCATGGAAGCTTGACTGACTTTTATGTTTCCTACATAATGAATACACCACAGATATACACAACTGGGCCAACCCTACAGATACAGCGGCTACAAAGGCAACCACTGAGCTGGTATCCCTTCTGACCTCTCAGAACCATAAGCAGTAGGAGCAGATTTATGCCATTTAGCTTATTGAGTCCATTCTGACATTCCATCATGTCTGATTTATTTTCCCTTTCAACCCCATTCTCCTGCTTTTTCCCTGTGACCTTTGACACCCTGACTGATCAAGAGTCCATCAACCTCTTATCCAATGACATGGCCTCCACAACCATCTGTGGCAGAGATTTCCACCGGTTCACCGCCCTCAGACCTCTAGTCCTTGGCCCCAGCCTCTCACACACACAAAGTTCAGGTCTCTGACCTCTGGATATACTGACCCAGGGGTTCCAAAATTTGAGCCTACCTGAAAACACTTTGCTATCTTCTTATAGCTTTCTCCTGCTTTGTGGGGATCAATTATTTTAATTTTCAGAGTGCTAGGCAGCTGCTGATCATTGGGACAAGGTTGAAGGAGTCAAGGTATTTATAAAGCTTTGAAATTTGCATCACCTGGCCTTTCCTAACGATGACTGTAATCAAGCCACAGCCCTAACAAGCTAATTAAGGTCTGAGACCTTGGTGAAAGTTATCTTAGAGCTCAAATCTCTTGGGGTAATGCAGAATTGCAAGATCTTCAAAATCTGAAGAATGGGCAAAAATCCCCCAAACAAGAATTGAAAGACTCTTAGCTGGGCTACAGAAAGCAATTACAAGCTGTGATACTTACCAAAGGGGGTGTTGCTAAGTACTGACCATGAAGGCAGCCCAAATTTTGCTTTGGGCCCTTTTCCTTTTTTGTTATTTTGAAACTGTAATAGATGGAAATAAAAAAGTAATCTTGCTTAAAATATTAAAGAAATGTGTCATCTTTAACTTTATGCCTTTTGGAAATCAGGTTATCTTTTACTCACTTAACTATTCACAGAAACAGAAATTTTGACCGGGGTGCCCAAACTTTTGCATGCCACTGTATGTGTGTATATATGTGTGTGTGTGTGTGTGTGTGTGTGTGTGTGTGTGTGTGTGTGTGTGTGTGTGTGTGTGTATAGAGCTAGAAAGTTGACGCGTGGCCAAGTGCTTAAGGCGTTCGTCTAGTGATTTGAAGGTCGCTAATTCGAGCCTTGGCTGAGGCAGCGTGTGTGTCCTTGAGCACGGCACTTAACCACACATTGCTCTGCGATGACACCGGTGCCAAGCTCTATGGGTCGTAATGCCCTTCCCTTGGACAACATCGGTGGCATGGAGAGGGGAGACTTGCAGCATGGGCAACTGCCGGTCTTCCGTACAACTCTGCCCAGGCCTGCACCCTGGAAACTTTCCAAGGCACAAATCTATGGTCTCACGAGACTAACGATGCCTAAGACTTTTGCACAGTACTGTATATTGGTTAAAAGAGGAAGGTGTTTGGGAAACAGAAATAAGAGTATTTAGCTTTGTGTTAGCTCAGTAGTTTTAAGTGTTTCTCAGGATTCCCTGTGAATGAGGAGCAGCGTATGTCGGCCAGATGGGACGCACGCTGGAAACCTGCATCAAGAAGAACAGGAGGTGTATCTGTTTGGTTGCCCAGAAAAAGCGGCAGTAGCAGAACATTGCATTCATAATGGCCATAGGATTGACTTCAACAGCACAAAACTACTGAGCCCTGCCAATGGCTTTTCCAATCACCTGGTAAAGGAAGCCATTGAAATACAACTAGAATTTAACAAAAACGAAGGAATCGCTTTAAGTAAGAACTGGAATTTGACTATAAACAATGTAGGAGAGCAGAAACCTGATTGGATGAGGACTAACCAATCAGGAGAGACAGACTATGGGGTATAAATACTACCGGACTAGACATCATCCCTGATAAAGAATGCAGAGTTTGTTATTGAAACCTGTATGATTGGTAACTGTACCCGGCTGGAAGCCCAGGAAGACTTTATTCGTTATATATGCTGCAAAAGCACTGGATCCTATTTTTTAAAGCACTAAGTGTTTGGTTATTGGAAAGGCATAATATACAATACTGTGCAAAAGTCTTAGACACCATAGCTATATATATATATATATATACATACATACATACATACACAGTATATATGTGTGTGTGTGTGTGTGTGTGTGTGTGTAAGGCATTTGCACAATATTGTATTTCATGACATACTGTAAGCTATATTAAACCTGATTCTGATTCTGAAGATCTTGCAATTCTGCATTAGCTGTACTTCACCAGTAGGTGCTGCTAGAGTTATTATATTGATCAGTATCACTCTCTGGTGGAAATTATACCCGAAGACAATTTAACCCAATAGGTCCTCTCTAAAGGCTTTAAATTGGTGTATTCAATCCAACAATTGCAACCAACATTCTAGCTAACTGAATGGATATTCTTCCGTGTGTTTGGGACATTCCCCATTGTCTGAGTAAACAGTTACAATCTTACATTGTCAGTCTGAAGATCATTGGGGCCACAACAAAATGGCAACACCTGCTATTGAGAGTTGAGATTGCTTTGAATAAATAAAGGCTTTTTTACCATGGGAAATAGGATCAGCCTCTATAAGCTGCTTTATAAAACAATTATCCCCAGTACAAGAACAGCCCTAAAGGCAAGAAACCATTTGAATGAAAGTACTATAATACACAATTATAAAAGATACAACAATATACAATTACAACAAAATCCAATTTTACACTGCCATTCTGTAGTGGCCAGACTTATGTAAAATAGGATTACTTACTATCACATCAAACAGCATCCTGAATCAGGAAGCAGTCAAGGACAAAATGGTACCCAGTTTAAGATTTACTTTGACTAACAAGGTGGCAAAGCAGAGTAGCGGTTAGTGTAACATTATTACACTGTCCCTGCAAGAGGACCACAACCATGTGGTAGGGTTTGGAGGTTTGCGTGCCTCAGCGACCTGGAGAGCCATGTTGGCTGGAGTCAGAGCTATCTGCTTTGGCTCTTGGTTAGGATCACCCTTGCCAAAAGGGTGAAAGCTTAGAGGCCAGACTAAGTGGTCTACCAGTCCTCCAGGTTTGTGGGTAAGCAACCCTGGCTGGTAAAACAAAATTGTTATGGACAGATCATGAAGAATCTTTCTATATCTGAGTGCAATAGTATTCCTGAGTCTCCACCTGGGATCTGTATGACTGACAGGTAGTGTCATGGCTGCAGAAAAGGAGGAAGTCATGGAGGGATTGTCTACTGAGTCTCTGTGGGTAGAAGTTAGAAACAGAAAAGGGTCAATAACTCTACTGGGTGTTTATTATAGACCACCCAATAGTAACAGGGACAGCGAGGAGCAGATAGAGAGACAGATTCTGGACAGGTGTAATAATAACAGGGTTGCCGTGGTGGGAGATTTTAATTTCCCAAATATTGATTTGTATCTCCCTGGAGTGAAGGGTTTAGATGGGGTGGAGTTTGTTAGGTGTGTTCAAGAAGGTTTCGTAACACAATATGTAGATAAGCCTACAAGAGAAGAGGCTGTATTTGATCTGGTATTGGGAAATGAACCTGGTCAGGTGTCAGGTCTCTCAGTGGGAGAGCATTTTGGAGATTGTGATCACAATTCTATCTCCTTTACCATAGTATTGGAGAGGGATAGGAACAGACAAGTTAGGAAAGCATTTAATTGGAGTAAGAGGAAATATGAAGCTATCAGGCAGGAACTTGAAAGCATAAATTGGGAACAGATGTCCTCAGGGAAATGCACGGCAGAAATGTGGCAAATGTTCAGGGGATATTTGCGTGGAGTTCTGTATAGGTACGTTCCAATGAGACAGGGAAAGGATGGTAGGGTACAGGAACCATAGTGTTCAAAGGCTGTTCAAAACCTAGGTAATGATAGAGATCTAGAAGATTATAAGGCTAGCAGGAAGGAGCTTAAGAATGAAATTAGGAGAGTCAGAAGGGGCCATGAGAAGGCCTTGGCAAGCAGGATTAAGGAAAACCCCAGGGTACTCTACAAGTATGTGAAGAGCAAGAGGATAAGACATGAGAGAATAGGACCAATCAAGAGTGACAGTAGAAAAATGTGTATGGTACTGGAGGAGATAGCAGAGATACTTAATGAATACTTTGCTTCAGTATTCACTACAGAAAAGGATCTTGGTGATTGTAGGGATGAGTTACAGCAGATTGAAAAGCTTGGGTATATAGACATTAAGAAAGAGGATGTGCTGGAGCTTTTGGAAAGGATCAAGTTGGATAAGCCTTCCGGGTCCAGATGAGGTGTACCCCAGGCTACTGTTGGAGGCGAGGGAGGAGATTGCTGAGCCTTTGGCAATGATCTTTGCATCATCAATGGGGACAGGAGAGGTTCTGGAGGATTAGAGGGTTGCAAATTTTGTTCCCTTATTCAAGAAAGGGAGTAGGGATAGCCCAGGAAATTATAGACCAGTGAGTCTTTCTTCAGTGGCTGCTAAGTTGATGGAAAACATCCTGAGAAGCAAGATTTAGAACATTTGGAGAAGCATAAACTTCTATAGTTGAACTGTGGAGAGCATTCTGACAGGCTGCATCACTGTCTTGTATGGATGGGCTACTGAGCAGGACCGAAAGAAGCTACAGAAGGTTATAAATCTAGTCAGCTCCAGCTTGGGCACTAGTTTACAAAGTACCCAGGACATCTTTAGGGAGCGGTATCTCAGAAAGGCAGTGTCCATTATTAAGGACCTCCAGTACCCAGGGCATGCACTTTTCCCACTGTTACCATGAGGTAGGAGGTACAGAAGCCTGAAGACACACACTCAGTGATTCAAGAACAGCTTCTTCCCCTCTGTCATCCGATTCCTAAATGGACATTGAAGCTTTGAACACTACCTCACTTTTTTTAATGTACAGTATTTCTGTTTATGCTCGTTTTTAAAAATCTATTCAATATATGTAATTAATTTACTTGTTTATTTATTATTATTATGTTTTACTTTATTCATTATTGTATTTTTTTCTCTCTGCTAGATTATGTATGGCATTGAACTGCTGCTGCTAAGTTAACAAATTTCACGTCACATGCCGGTGATAATAAACTTGATTCTGATTCTGATTAGTAACAGTCGGCATGGTTTTGTCAGAGGCAGATCATGCCTTACGAACCTGATTGAATTTTCTGAGGATGTGACTAAACTCATTGAAGAAGGTAGAGCAGTAGATGTAGTGTATATGGATTTCAGCAAGGCATTTGATAAGGTAACCCATGCAAGGCTTATTGAGAAGGTAAGGAGGCATGGAATCCAAGGAGACCTTGCTCTGTAGATCCAGAATTACTTGCTCACAGAAGGCAAAGAGTGGTTGTAGAGGGGTCATATTCTGCATGGAGGCCGGTGACCAGTGGTGTGCCTCAGGGATCTGTTCTGGGACCCCTACTCTTTGTGATTTTTATAAATGACCTGGATGAGGAAGTGGAGGGATGGATTAGTAAATTTGCTGATGACACAAAGGTTGGGGGTGTTGTGGATAGTGTGGAAGGTTGTCAGAGGTTACAGCGGGACAGCTATACGATGCAAAACTAGGCTGAGAAGTGGCAGATGGAGTTCAACCCAGATAAATGTGAAGCAGTTCATTTTGGTAGGTCAAATATAATGGCAAAGTACAGTATTAATGGGAAGACACTTGGCAGAGTGGAGGATCAGAGGGATCTTGGGATTCAAGTCCATAGGACACTCAAAGCTGCCAAGCAGATTGACTCTGTGGTTAAGAAGGCATATGAAGCATTGGCCCTCATCAACGTCAGATTGAGTTCAAGAGCCAAGAGGTAATGTTACAGCTATATAGGACCCTGGTCAGACTCCACTTGGAGTACTGCACTCAGTTCTGGTCGCCTCACTACAGGAAGGATGTGAAAACTATAGAAAGGGTGCAGAAGAGATTTACAAGGATGTTGCCTGGATTGGGGAGCATGCCTTATGAGAATAGGTTGAGTGAACTCAGCGTTTTCTCCTTGGAGCATCAGAGTATGAGAGGTGACCTGATAGAGGTGTATAAGATGATGAGAGACATTGATCATGTTGATAGTCAGAGGCTTTTCCCCAGGGCTGAAGTGGCTAACATGAGGGGCATAGTTTTAAGGTTCTTGGAAGTAGGTACAGAGGAGATGTCAGGGGTAAGTTTTTTACGCAGAGTGGTGAGCGCATGGAATGGGCTGCCGGCAATGGTGGTGGAGGTAGATATAATAGGGTCTTTTAAGAGGCTCCTGGACAGGTACATGGAGCTTAGAAAAATAGAGGGCTATGGGTAACCCTATGTAATTTCCAAAGTAAGTACAGATTTGGCACAGCATTGTGGGCTGAAGGGCCTGATTGTGTATGTTTCTTTCTTCCTTTTCTTTTTCAATCTTTTTATTAGTTTCACAAAATGTAAACATGACAAAGTAGTAATGCAAAGTTATTGGGAATACATTGTTATAATTAACATGTGTAATTATAAAACTAAAAAATTAATTGACAAAACTCCCAATCATAAAGGATACCAATGAATAATACAGAACAAAGAGAAATAACTAGACAAAGATCATGAAAAAGGAAAAAGAAATAATATTCTATGTTTCTATGAAAACCAAGCTACTGACATGATAACGGAAGCCCTGAACACTGCCAGAGATGGTGGACCTACATTGCTGCCCTAAACGCCAGTAGCGTAATGGGCAGTGGGTAGGTATTACACTGCCAGCGAACAATGTTCAATTCCTGTTGCCGTCTGTAAGGAATTAGCACGTTCTCCCTATAACCGGGTGGGTTTCCTCAGGGTGCTCCGGTTTCCTCTCACATTCCACAGATGTATGGGTTAGTAGGTTAATTGGTCACATGGGTGTAATTGGGCAGAGTGGGCTCATTGGACCGGAAAGGACCTGTTGCCGTGCTGTATCACCATCTACAATCCTGAGATTCCTTTCCTTGTCTGTAGCCCACAGAATGTCGGCCTGGTTCACCATCCTCATTTTATTCAAAATAAGTGAATGATGGGCGCCACGGTAACAAAGTGGTGAGCACAGCGCTATTACAGGTCCGGATGTTCTGGTAATTGGAGTTCAATTCCGGCTTTGTTCTGTACGTAGTCTCTGTGTGTCCTCCCCGTGGAATGTGTGCATATTCTCTGGGTGCTCCGGTTTCCTCCCACAGTCCAAAGACACACCGGGCAGATTAATTGGTCAATGTAAATTGTACTGTGATTAGATTAGGGTAAAACCTTGGTTGTGGAATCGCTGGGACAGTGCAGCTCAAAGGGTTGGAAAAGCCTACTCAGCACTGTGTCGCTAAATAAATATATAAAATTTTATACGTATCATAGCAAGCTGCAACACTTCCTGAGTCCCGATGACGGATCAGGGCCAGAAATATTGACAGTTTATCCCCCTCCATAGATACTACCTGACTGGCTGATTTCCTCCAGCATTTTATGTGTGTTGCTCTGGATTTCCAGCATCTGCAGAATCTCTTGTATTTAAGATATTTACCTTTTCTGATCTTTCTTATGAGTGATTTTAGTTGTGTGTATCATTCTCATATATATCGGCCACGTTTTTCTATAAATAGTTTGTGCAATCAAAAGACAGGGCTGCAGGTCTAATTCTCAGCACAACCTTAACCTGCTCAACCCTCAGGGAGAAGAAAATGTTTCATACTCGCTCATTATGGTGACAGGAGGAGGAAGGGGACAGAACATGGAAGAAAGTGCAAGTGGCTCCATTCCTGTCACTCATGGCCCTGATGAGGACAGATAAGGATACTGTATACCGGCTGTTTTGTACATCATTATATCACATCCTCTGGGTATGACCGCAAGAGTTGTGGACGGAGCTCAGTGCATCACAGAAACCAATCTCCCCTCCATGCACTGTGTACACCTCTCACTGCCTCAGTAAAGCAGCCAGTAGGATCAGGTCACCCTGAGCTTCCTCTCTTCTCCCTCTCCCAAAAGGCAGAAGATACAAAAACCTGAAAGCATCTATCCTGCTAATATCAGAGTATTAAACAGTTCCCTGTTATGAATGGATGGACTATTGACCTCACGATCTATCTCGCTATGGTTTTGCACGTTATTGTCTGCTTGCACTTCCCTTTCTCTCTTGCTGCTATTCTGCATTCTGTTATTGTTCTACCCTGTACTACCTCAAAGTACCGTGTAATGAATTGCTCTGTATCCAAAACAAGTTTTATATCGAAATATACAGTGAAAGGGTGAGTTGGAGGCAGCCTGCAATTATTGCCACATGTTCTGAAACCAACAGAGCATGGCGACAACACTCAACAGAACAGAGCAGAATGCAGCAAAACAGAACATTAGCAACAAAACAGCAACAGTGAAACGTGCCCCTTTCCTCCCTCCCACTCTCCTGCCTACGCACATACACAGCCCTCTAACCCCGGGAGATCTTGTCTTCTTCAGCCTCCAGCCTCCTGTGAACTAGTTGGACTCACAAGGAAATGGATCTTAATGTAGTTGAGTATACAGTACAACACACAATATATGTACTTTGATAATACATTTGTTTTGAAATTAATTTTATTTTGACTTTGATTGACTTTGACATTCCTAATTTCACAAGAAGTGGGCATAAAGCGAGATCGTGTCTTTGATTTTCCACTTCTTCTGTTCAGGATCTTCCTGATTATTTGGGCACATCTCTCTATAAACTTACATTCAGTATATGCTTGTGGTCTTCTGCTGCTGTAGCCCATCCATTTTAAGGTTCAAAGTGTTGAGTGTTCAGAGATGCTCTTCTGTGCACCACTGTTGCAATGTGCGGCTACTCGAGGTACTCTCGCTTTATGTCAGCTTGAACTAGTCTGGCATTCTCTTCTGACCTCTCTCATTAACAAGGCACTTTTGCCGTCACTCACTAGATTTTTTGGGGGGTTTATTTTGCACCACTCTCTGTAAACCCTAGAGAATGTTGTGGTGAAAATCCCAGTAGATCAGCAGTTTCTCAGATACTCAAACCACCCCATCTGGTACCAACAATCACTCTATGATCAAAGACACTTAGATCACACTTCTTCCCCACTCTGATATTTGTCCTGAACAACAACTGAACCTCTTGACCATGTCTGCATGCTCTTATGCATTGAGTTGCTGCTACATGATTGGCTGATTAAATATTTGCATTAATAAACTGGTGTACAGATTAATCTAATAAAGTGGCCACTGAGTGTATTCCTCTTGTAGGATGTGGAGATGAAGTCCCAATGTTGAATTCTTATTGTAATAGCTCTGAATTCTTTGGAAATAAATTGGATGCTCTCACCACATATTAGCTTCTGAGGACTCTGATTGCTCCGTTTATTCATGTAACTGAGCTACAAGAGCAGCCACCTAAAGAATAGCTTTATTTATCACCAGTACATCAAACCATACAGTGAAATGCATTGTTCGTGTCAAATCAAATGAGCAAGTATTGTGCTGGGCAGACCGCAAGTGTCACCATACTTCCAGTGCCCACAAAGCACTGACCCTAACTTATATGTCTTGGGAATGTGGGAGAAAACTAGAGCACCCAGGGGAAACCCACACGGTCACCGAGAGAATGTACAAACTCCTTACAGACAGTATTGAGAATCAAAACCTGATCTTCTAGCCGGTGCTGTAAAGCATTATGCAAACTTGGACCTAGCTTACATTTATGAGGCTCCATTTTCCATTCTATGTTCAAAGTAGATTTTATTATCATGTACATATATGGAACCATATAAAATCCTGACATTCATTTTCTTATAGGCATGCTCAATAAACCCATAGAATAATAAACATAACAAAATCAGAATCAGATTTAATATCACCAGCATATGTCATGAAATTTGTTAACTTAGCAGCAGCAATACAGTATAATATATGATAATATAGAAAAATTAATAAGTAAATCAATTACAGTAAGCATATATATGTATATTAAATAGTTAAATTAAAAGTACTGCAACAACCAAAATAATAGTTTAAAAAAAGTGAGGTAGTGTTCACGGGTTTAATGTCCATTCAGAAATCTGATGGCAGAGGGGAAGAAGCTGTTCCTGAATCGCTGAGTGTGTGCCTTCAGGCTTCTGTACCTCTTCCCGATGACAACAATGAGTAAGCAGGCATGTCCTGGGTGATGGGGATCCTTAATAATGGACACCCCCTTTCTAAGACACCGCTCCTTGAAGATGTCCTGGATACTATAGAAGCTAGTACTCAAGATGGAGGTGACTAATTTTACAACTTTCTGTTGCTTCTTTGGATCATATGCAGTAGCTCCCTGCTCCCACTATACCTGATAGTGATGTAGCCTGTCAGAATGCTCTCCATAGTAATTTGTGGAAGTTTTCAAGTGTTTTAGGTGACAAGCCAAATCTCTTCAAACTCCTAATGATATATAGCCGCTGTCTTGCCTTCTTTATAGCTGTAGCGATATGTGTGGCCCAGAGATATTGACGCCCAGGAACTTGAAATTGCTCACTCCCCACCTCTGCTCCCTCTGTGAGGATTGGTTCATGTTTCCTCATCCTACCCTTTCTAAAGTCCATAATCAGCTCTTTGCACTTACTGACCTTGAGTACAAGGTTGTTGCTATGACACCACTCAACAAACTGGTACATCTTGCTCCTGCATGTCCTCTTGTCTCCATCTAAGATTCTGCTACCAATGGTTGTGTCATCGGCAAATTTATAGATGGCATTTGAGCTAAGCCTAGCCATTGTTATGGGTATGGAGAGATTAGAGCAGTAGGCTAAGCACACATCTCTGAGGTGCACTAGTATTGATCGTCGTCAAGGAGGAGATGTTATTACCAATCCACACAATTTGTGGTGTTCTGGTTAGGAAGTCGAGGATTCAATTGCACAGGGAGGTACAGAGACTCAGGAAAGATGATGCTAAACACTAAGCTATAGTCAATGAACAGCATCCTGACATTGGTGTTTGTATTGTCCAGGTTATCTCAGGCCAAGTGAAGAACCATTGAGATTGTGTCTGAGTAGACCTATTGTTGTGATAGGTAAATTGCAGTGGGTCCAGGTCCTTGCTGAGGCAGGAGTTGATTCTAGCCATGATCAACCTGTCAAAGCATTTCATCACTGTAGATGTGAGTACAAATGGATGACAGTTATTAAGGCATCTCAATCTACTCTTCTTGGGCACAGGTATAATTGTTGCCCTTTTGAAGCAGCTGGGAAACTTCCAATCGTAGCAGTGAGAGGTTGGAGATGTCCTTGAATACACCCACCATTTGGTTGCCGCAAGTTTTCAGAGCCTTACCAGATATTCCATCGGGGCCTGGCGCCTCATCATCCTGAAAGGCAGCCTGACATCAGCCTCTGAGACAAAGGTCAGGGTTACCGGGTGCAGCAGGGAGCCTTACAGCTGTAGTTATGTTCTCCCTGTTAAAGCAGGCATAACAGGCAATGAGCTTGCTCTGTAATAAAGCATCGCTGCCATCCACAATGTTGACTTTCGCTTTCAAGGAAATAATGTCCAGCAAATCCTGCCAGAGTTGACATGCATCTAATGTTACCTCTATCGTCGTTTGGAATTGTTCCTGCACTCTTGAAATGGCCCTCCACAAGTCATACCAAGTTTTCTTGTACAGACCCGGGTCACTAGATTTAAATGCCACAGATCGAGCCCTCAGCAGATGTCAGACCTCCTGGTTCATCCATGGCTTTTGGTTTGGGAATGTACAGGAAGTTTCAGTAGGCACACACTCATCCACACAGGTTTTAATGAAGTCAATTACAATGGTAGCATACTTATCCAGATTCAAAGATGATTCCCTGAACATAGTCCAGTCCACTGATTCAAAGCAGTCCTGTAAGCGCTGCTGTGCTTCCATTGTCCATACCTTCTTGGTCCTCACTGCTGGTGCTGCAGTCTTCAGTCTCTTCCTATACTCAGGGAGTAGAAGTACAGCCAGGTGATCAGACTTCCCGAAGTGAGGGCGTGGAATAGCACGGTAGGCATTCTTGATGGTGGTGTAACAGTGCTCTAGTGTGCTGTTTCCTCTGGTGCTACAAATGATTTGTTGATGATAATTAATTAGTGACTTTTTCAAGCTTGCCTAGTTGAGCTTCCCCAAATGGTGGTAAAGATGTCAGGGTGTGCTGTTTCATGCTTGATCACATTGCTCAGTGAATCATCGAATTAATGAAAGACCACCCAGGCAGGCGTTTAACCAGAATGCAAGAGACGACAAATTGTGCAAATAAAAAATAACAATAATAAATAATCAATAAATATTGAGAACATGAGATGAAGAGTCCTTCAAAGTGAATCCATAGGTTGTGGGAACTCTTCAAGTGAAGGTGAATGAAGTTATCCTCTTTGGTTCAAGAGCCTGATGGATGAGGGGTAATACCTGTTCCTGAACCTGGTGATGTGAGTCCTCAGACTCTTATATCTTTCTGATGACAGCAGTGAGAAGAGAGCCTGTTCTGGGTGCTGGTGGGGAGGGGGGGGGGGTGGTCCATGATGATGGATGCTGCTTTCCTGCGACAGCGCTCCGTGTAGAGGTGGGAAAGGCTTTACCCATGAAGGACCGGGCCATATTCACTTATTTTTGTAGGACTTTCCATTCAATATAACCATATAACAATTACAGAACTGAAACAGTCCATCTCGGCCCTTCTAGTCTGTGCTGAACTCTTACTCTCACCTAGTCCCACCGACCTGCACTCAGCCCATAACCCTCCATTTCTTTCCTGTCCATATATCTATCCAATTTAACTTTAAATGACAACATTGAACCTGCCTCAACCACTTCTGCTGGAAGCTCGTTCCACACAGCTACCACTCTCTGAGTAAAGAAGTTCTCCCTCATGTTACCCCTAAACTTTTGCCCTTTAATTCTCAACTCATGTCCTCTTGTTTGAATCTCCCCCTCAATGGAAAAAGCCTATCCATGTCAACTCTATCTATCCTCCTCATAATTTAAAATACCTCTATCAAGTCCCCCCTCAACCTTCTACGCTCCAAAGAATAAAGAGCTAACTTGTTCAGCCTTTCTCTATAACTTAGGAGATGAAACCCAGGCAACATTTTAGTAAATCTCCTCTGTACTCTCTCAATTTTATTGACATCTTTCCTGTAGTTTGGTGACCAGAACTGTACACAATACTCCAAATTTGGCCTCACCAATACCTTATACAATTTCAACATTACATCCCAACTCCTATACTCAATGCTCTGATTTATAAAGGCCAGCATACCAAAAGCTTTCTTCACCACCCTATCCACATGAGATTCCACCTTCAGGGAACTATGCACCATTATTCCTAGATCCCCCTGTTCTACTGCATTCTTCAATGCCCATGTAAGTCCTATTTTGATTAGTCCTACCAAAATGTAGCACCTCACATTTATCAGCATTAAACTCCATCTGCCATCTTTCAGCCCACTCTTCTAACTGGCCTAAATCTCTCTGCAAGCTTTGAAAACCTACTTCATTATCCACAACTCCACCTATCTTAGTATCATCTGCATACTTACTAGTCCAATTTACCACCCTATCAACCAGATCATTAATATATATGACAAACAACATTGGACCCAGTACAGATCCCTGAGGCACACCACTAGACACCGTCCTCCAATCTGACACACAGTTATCCACCACTACTCTCTGGCATCTCCCATCCAGCCACTGCTGAATCCATTTTAATACTTTGATATTAATACCTAACGAGTGAACCTTCTTAACTAACCTTCCATGTGGAACCTTGTCAAAGGCCTTACTGAAGTTCATATAGACAACATCCACCGCTTTACCTTTGTCAACTTTCCTAGTAACCTCATCAAAAAATTCAATAAGATTTGTCAAACATGACCTTCCACGCACAAATCCATGTTGACTGTTCCTAATCAGACCATGTCTATCCAGATAATTATATATACCATCTCTAAGAATACCTTCCATCAAATTACCCACCACTGACGTCAAACTCGCAGGCTGATAATTGCTAGGTTTACTCTTAGAACCCTTTTTAAACAATGGAACAACGTGAGCAATACGCCAATCCTCCGGCACCATCCCCACTTCTAATGACATTTGAAATATTTCTGTCAGAGCCCCTGCTATTTCTACACTAACTTCCCTCAAGGTCCTAGGGAATATCCTGTCCAGACCTGGAGACTTATCCACTTTTATGTTCCTTAAAAGTGCCAGTACTTCCTCTTCTTTAATCATCATAATTTTCATAACTACCCTTCTTGTTTCCTTTACCTTACACAATTCAATATCCTTCTCCTTAGTGAATACCGAAGAAAAGAAATTGTTCAAAATCTCCCCCATCTCTTTTGGCTCCGCACATAGCCGTCCACTCTGATTCTCTAAGGGACCAATTTTATCCCTCACTATCCTTTTGCTATTAATATAACTGTAGAAACCCTTTGCATTTATTTTCACCTTACTTGCCAAAGCAGCCTCATATCTTCTTTTAGCTTTTCTAATTTCTTTCTTAAGGTTCTTTTTACATTCTTTATATCCCTCGAGCACCTCATTTGCTCCAAGCTGCCTTTATTTATTATAGATCCCTTTGTTTTCCCGAACCAAGTTTCCAATATCCCTTGAAAACCATGGCTCTCTCAAACTTTTAACTTTTCCTTTCAACCTAACAGGAACATAAAGATCCTGTACCCTCAGAATTTCACCTTTAAATGACCTCCATTTCTCTATTACATCCTTCCCATAAAACAAATTGTCCCAATTCACTCCTTCTAAATCCTTTCGCATCTCCTCAAAGTTAGCCTTTCTCCAATCAAAAATCTCAACCCTGGGTCCAGTCCTATCCTTCTCCATAATTATATTGAAACTAATGGTATTGTGATCATTGGACCCGAAGTGCTCCCCAACAGATACCTCCGTCGCCTGCCCGATCTCATTCCCTAACAGGAGATCCAACACTGCCCCTTCTCTAGTTGGTACCTCTATGTATTGCTGCAAAAAACTATCTTGTACACATTTTACAAACTCCAAACCATCCAGCTCTTTTACAGAATGGGCTTCCCAGTCAATGCGTGTAAAATTAAAATCTCCCACAATCACATCCTTGTGCTTACTACTAATATCGGCTGTCTCCTTACAAATTTGCTCCTCCAGTTCTCGGTCCCCATTAGGTGGTCTATAATACACCCCTATAAGCGTCACTACACCTTTCCCATTCCTCAATTCCACCCAAATAGCCTCCCTAGACGAGTCCACTAATCTATCCTGCCAAAGCACCGCTGTAATATTTTCTCTGACTAGCAATGCAACACCTCCCCCTCTTGCCCCTCCGATTCTATCACACCTGAAGCAACGAAATCCTGGAATATTTAGTTGCCAATCACACCCCTCCTGCAACCATGTTTCACTAATAGCTACAAGATCATATTTCCAGGTATCAATCCATGCTCTAAGCTCATCCCTGTTTCTTACAATGCTCCTAGTATTAAAATAGATGCATTAAAGAAACTCTCCACCTCTTTCTCTCTGTTTATCCCTGATGGAGCAAACAACTTTGTTATCTTTTTCTTCCTTCTCCCTTACATCTTCGGTCTGACTGCTCCCGTTCTCTGTCCCCTGCCTATCCTCTCTCACACACTGTCTAGTAGCTTTCTCTATTTGTGAACTAACCTCCTCTCTCCTAGTCTCTTCAATTTGATTCCCACCCCCCAACCATTCTAGTTTAAAGCCTCCTCAGTAGCCTTCGCAAATCTCCCCGCTAGGATATTGGTCCCCCTAGGATTCAAGTGCAACCCATCCTTTTTGTCACACCTGCGATAAAAGAGGTCCCAATAATCCAAAAACTTGAATCCTTGCCCCCGCTCCAATCCCTCAGCCACGCATTTATCCTCTACCTCATTGCATTCCTACTCTCACTGTGACGTGGCACAGGCAGTAATCCCGAGATTACTACCTTTGCGGTCCTTCTTCTCAACTCCCTTCCTAACTCCCTATATTTTCCTTCCAGGACCTCTTCCCTTTTCCTACCTATGTCATTGGTACCTATATGTACCATGACCCCTGGCTCCACACCCTCCCACTTCAGGATATCTTGAACGTGATCAGAAACATTCCGGACCCTGTCACCAGGGAGGCAAACTACCATCTGGGTCTCCTGACTGTGTCCACAGAATCACCTATCTGATCCCCTAACTATCGAGTCCCCTATTACTACTGCCCTTCTCTTCCTTTCCCTACCCTTCTGAGCTACTGGGCTGGACTCTGTGCCGGAGGCACGGCCACTGTTGCTTCCCCGAGGTAAGCTGTCCCCCCCAACAGTACTCAAACAGGAGTACTTATTGTCAAGGGGCACAGCCACTGGGGTACTCTCTAGTACCTGACCCTTCCCCTTGCACTTCCTAACAATGATGCACTTTTCTTCCTCCTGCGGCCCCGGTGTGACCACCTGCCTGTAACTCCTCTCTATCACCTCCTCACTCCCCCTGACCAGATGAAGATCATTGAGCTGCAGCTCCAGTTCCTTAACACTGTCCTTTAGTTGGCGCACCTGGCGCAGATGTGGATGTCCAGGAGGCTGGGAGACTCCCAAGGTCTCCCACATTCGACACCGAGAACAACAAGCTACCCTCACACTCATACTTCCCCCCTTTCCTCAAATAACAGGAAAAATTGAAAACCAAAACTTCTTCGCCTCGCCCGTTTCCGCCTAAGCCCTTTGAGCCAAAGCCCTTAGGCCTTCACTCTACTCCTGGCTCACTTCACCGCCCGCAAAACGATGCTACCCGCTGTATAAGGCTGTGTTTGTTTTAAATCTTCTGTTCTTCACTGCCCGACGTCACACGCCTGCCTCTCTTAACTCCAATGAAAAAACTAAAAATTCAAAATGGCTTCCGCTGCACTCCTACTCCAATTCTCAGACTTCCTTCTCCGAATTAAACCCGAATCAGGTTCTCTGACCTTTTAAATCTCCCGCGCTTCACTGCGCGATGTTACCTGCCTGCGCAGTCCCGCCCCTCTTAACTTCTGTGCCTTGTCATGCCGGTCGTTCTCCATGAAGCGTTGCAGAACCACCTTCCTGGCCATTGGATCTCACTGTAGATCTCATCCACCCAGTTCGCTGTAGCTGTCCCTATCTCAGCACGGTATGAGGCACACCGGCTATCCTCAACTGGTTCAGCCCTCTTGTCGAAGTGGTGTGCAAGGGTGTAACTGCTGTTGCATGCGAATAGCTATTTGGAGCCACAGGTGAGAGCTGAGTATCCAGTGGGGACCAAGGGCGCGTGAGCTGTTCTAGAAAGGACACGACAAACCTCTTCACCAGGGTGCTATCCATCCTTGAACACCTCATACATCCCAGGTTTGTGAAATGCACTGTCTTTTACTTATTTGGCCTCCTAAGTATGTTAGGTTCTTGTCTGTTTCTGGAGCAAAGTCTGACAATTAAACTTCCTGACAAAATCTGTGGCAAGACAATTCCAGTCTCACGCATTGTGCCTGGACAAATGAAACAGATCTTCTTTTCCTGAATATGGAGCACCAGTGAGTGATACAGCAAAGGGATGTTGCTGCAACTTGAGGATGTGAGTTACAGGGAAAGAGTGGACAGGTTGGGACTTTATTCCCTGGAGTGTAGGAGAAGGAGCAGAGATTTGATAGAGGTATACAAAATTCTGAGGACAATAGATAGGATAAATGCAAGCAGGCTTTTTCCACCAAGGTTGAGCGAGTTTAGAACGAGAGGTCATAGGTTAGGGTGAAAGGTGAAATATTTAAGAGGAAATCTGAACTTTGTCAGTCAGAGGGTGGTGTTGTTGTGGAATGAGCTGCCATCAGAAGTGGTGGATGCGGGTTCAATTACAACATTTAAGGGAAGTTTGGATAGGTATCTGGCGGGGAGGGCTATGGGCCAAATAGTCCAGGTGCATGTCGATGGGACTAGGCAGAAGAATAGTTTAGCATGCACTAAATGGGACTTTGGGCCTCTTTCAGTGCTGTCGTGCTCTATGACTCTAGGTGTACAATAATATACATGTTTAACCTCATAGTTATTTATTTATTGACATGATACAACTTTAGTCAACACTGTTACCATTTCTTCTCAGGCATTTTCCCCCTCCTTCAACTAATATTTTTAATAAATAAAATAGATTTATTTTGATCCCTTTGTGTTGGCAAATTGCTACCCAACTCCAAGTGTACCATCTTCTTTAAAGTTCAAAAAAATTTTATTATCAAAGTACATATATGTCATGTAAAGTGATTCATGAGATTCATTTTCTTGCAGGGATTCATAGTAAATACAAAAAGCAAAATAGAAACAATGAAAGTCTGTACCCAACATTATGGACAAAGAACCCATGTACAAAAGACTGTGCAAAAGGAATGATTTAAAAAAAAGAAATAATTGCACTCCTCAATTAAGCTAAGTCTTCCCTCCATCACAGCTCAAATCCCTCCATTTTTCTTTCATATTCCTATCTAAAAGCCTTTTAAATGGCAAATGGTTACTTTTGATCATATTCCCCGATTTGGCAACCATATGTCCACGCGGAAAAATAGTGATCAATATTTTTTTGGGATTATTTTTACAAATTCTCCACATTTCAGGAATCGAAGAGTTGAGTATGTATTTTATTAATTGAAAGATAATTTGATTCAAGATTAAGTAACTGATAATTATTCGCATTTTAACAGTACTTTTGTGATATTTACGTTAATAAGAGTAAATTCTCAGAAAGGTCATCAATCACATTCATTGTCTATGATGATTTATTACATCAGGTGATAAAATCAATCCTGTAAGCCCACAATATTTCTTCCATGTCTACATCCTGTGAGACTTCATTAAACAACATCATCAGCATTTTGTGGGAGATGGAAAAGATACCAGTGATGTAATGTGGAGTGGAGTGGAATGAAATGCATATCCACTTGACTGATCATGCACACTCCGAGCCCCTAATGAAGAAAGCTCCAAGGCTACTGACTTACAAAACTGCAGCGCCCAAAATGTATTCAAATAATTGATGACATTGCAAAGATGAAGCAAAGTCACCAAAGACACTAGAAAATGTCTATATATGTACCAAGAAGAGCATTCTAACTGGTTGCATCACTGCCTGGTATGCAAGGATCAAGAATGGCACGGTAGCATAGTGGTTAGTACAACGGTTTACAGTAACAGCAAACTGGGCTCAATTCCTGCCACCGTCTATAAGGAGTTTGTACATATTCCCCGTGACCGCGTGGGTTTCTTCCAGGTGCTCCAGTTCCTCCCACGGACCAAAGATGTACCGGTTAGTTGGTTAGTTGGTTATTGTAAATTGTCCTGTGATTAGGCTAGGGTTAAATCAGTGTATCTGGGCAGCACGGCTCAAAGGGCCGGAAGGGCCGGCTCCACACTGTATCTAAATAAATAGAAAACAAATAAATAATGCAAGCAATCCTCTTACGGTCCAGGCCACTGGACCCTGACCCCGATCTGTTCAGGACCATGTGGTGGCTGCCCGTGCATCAGCCTCCCCATATTGAACGAAGTCACATGCAGATCTTCCCCATGAATGGAATCCATAGTGGTGGCGGGTAGAGATATGTGTCTCCCAAAAGTGTTGTAAGTCACTCCTTCCCTCTGCTAACCTGTAGGTCACCCTTGGGCAAGGTGTAGTACCTGCCTAAGTCCTGATCAGGGTCACATGAAGCCATGGGAGCAGGTGGTGGATGGTCATATGAGCAGCTGGTGAATATCACAGGTCCTGGTTTTGCAACCACTGATGCCAGACAGACAGTCTCTGAAGAGTATTGATAATGGCTTGGGTCACCCGTCTTGGAAAGACACTGCCCAGAAGACGGCAATGGCGGACTACTATTGTCGAGACATTTGCCAAGACCAGTCATGGTTACAGAAGGACCATGATCGCCCATGTCATGCAACACAGCACATAGTGCTGATGAGGATGACACTGACACACCAGAATATGTAGATCCCGGATCAGCCTCTACAGCCACCTGAGGAACCACCAATAGACAACCTCATAGGAGAACATCAAACTCAACTCATATGGGATGCAAGAAGGAGAAGAACAATGGAAAGACCACTACACAGGATCAGAAAAAGCTGAAGAGGGTTGTAATCTCACCCAGATCCATCGTGGACACGAGCATCCTCACCATAAAGAACGTCATCAAAAGGCAATTCCACAAGAAGGCGACATCCATCATTAAGGACCCTTACCATCCAGGACATGTCCTCTTCTCATTGCTACCATCAGGGAGCGGGTACAGGATTCAGAGGATGCACCCACTGAACATTTTAGGAACAGCTTCTTCCCCTCTACCATCAGATTTCTGACTGATCCATGAACTCATGAACACTACCTCATTATTCCTATTTTGCAATGTTTATTTATTTATTTTTCTTGTAACTAACCATAATTTTGTTTTATATCTTCTACTGTACTACTGCAACAAAACAATAAATTTCACAACATACAGTATGCCAGAGACAATAAACCTGATTCTGATTCTGCCCTGGGGTATGAAAAAGTACATTTTACTGTGGCGAAAGCTGACTGTCTGTGACAGGCTACAAGTAGCTGTGTAGATGGCAGTGCATTATCCACACCTGTTCAGAAATACTGACCTATCAGCCCCATTTTTCTCTTTGGAGCAAAGGAGGATGAGAGGAAATTTGACAGAGGCTTATTAAATTGTGAGAAGCATAGAAAGAGTGGACAGCCAGCACCTTTTTCGCAAAGGCCAATAACAGAAGATACTGTTTAGGTGAATAGAGATTTGTTCAGGGAAATAAGTTTGGTGCCTAAAATGCACTGCAGGTGGTAGTAGGTATAGACTGACACAACAGGGACATTTAGAAACTCTTAGAGAGACACATGGAACATGGAGAGTTATGGGCTGTGTAGGTGCCTAAGACTTTTGCACAAATTTCATTCACATTTAATATGTGAGTGATGATAAACCTGATTCTGATATGGGTCTCTCTTGTGGAGTGAGAGTGGGAAGGGAGCTGGGAGAGGGGAATTATGGTTGGGAAAGGGAGAAGAGAGAGGGGAGGGAGTGGGTAGCACCAGAGAGACATTCTGTAATGATCAATAAACTAATTGTTTGGAATCAAATTGCTTTGCCTGGTGTCTCAGGGCTGGGTGTGTTTGCACCCGTGCCAACCACTGCCCCTGGCACTACTTCTCTGCCACCTGCCCCACACCCCTTCTATGGCGCTCCTCCCTCATCATTTCCACCATCCTATGCTCCCGCCAGATTTACAAACTCACATTCTATTCCACATTGACAAATACAATACAGTGCAAAAGTCTTAGGCACCCTCGCTACACAGTGCCTATAAAAATTATCCACAACGCTTTTTTGACTGATCAACAGAAAAACACTCTTTCGCATCAAAGTGAAAACAAAATGATCAAAATAAATACAAATATAAAACACAAAATAATTGATTACACAAATATTGACCCCCTTTAATATGACACACCAAATCATCATTGGAGCAGCCAATTGGTTTTAGAAGTAACATAACTAGTTAAATGGAGATCTATTTTTGAAGACCTGTGCGTGGTGAAAGGGTTTCAATTGATTGCAGTAAAAATGCACTTGTGTCTGGTGAGTCAGTATTCTGGCAAAAACAACACCATGAAGACAAAAGAGCATTCCAAACTACTCCCTGAAAAGGTCTTTGAAGAGCACAAATCAGGAGATAGATACAAGAAAATTTCCAAGTCACTGAATATCCCTTGGAGCACAACTAAGTCAATCATCAAAAAATGGAAAGAATATGGCACAGCTGTAAATCTGCCTACAGCAGACTGTCCTCAAAACACTGAGTGGCTATGCAAGTAGGGGACTAGACAGCGAGGCCACCAAGAAATCTATGAGAACTCTGGAGGAGTTACAAGAGAGTCTGCACATACAGCTATTGCCTGGATGCTTCACCAGTTGCAGCTTTATGGGGAGTGGCAAAGTGAAAGCCACTGTTGACAGAAGGCATGTGGGAGACTTTGAAGTCAGCTGGAAAAACGTTCTATGATCTGATGAAACCAAAATTGAGCTTTTTGGCCTTCAGACTAAACACCATGTTTGGCATAAGCCAAACACCGCACATCATCAAAAACTCACCATTCCTACCATGAAGCATGGTGGTGGCTGCATCATGCTGTGGGGATGCTTCACTGCAGCAGGCCCTGGAAGGTTTGTGAAGGTAGAGGGTAAAGTGTATGCAGCGAAATACAGGGAAATCCTGGAGGAAAACCTGATGCAGTCTGCAAGAGAACTGCGACTTGGGAGGAGATTTGTTTTCCAGCAAGA
Organism: Mobula hypostoma; assembly: GCF_963921235.1. NCBI lineage: Eukaryota > Metazoa > Chordata > Chondrichthyes > Myliobatiformes > Myliobatidae > Mobula > Mobula hypostoma. Next base: position 11,980,066 of record NC_086099.1, on the reverse strand, counting down.
CAGTGACCCCAAGAATAAAGCCAAAGCTACACAGAAATGGCTTAAAAGCAACAAAGTTCATGTCCTGGAGTGGCCAAGTCAGAGTCCAGACCTCAATCCAACTGAGAATTTGTGGCTGGAATTGAGAAGCGCTGTTCACCTACAATCCCCATGTAATCTGACGGAGCCTGTGCAGTTTTGTAAAGAAGAATGGGGAAAAATTGCAGTGCTAGATGTACAAAGCTGATAGAGACCTATCCACACAGACTCAAAGCTGTAATTGCTGCCAAGGTGCATCTACTAAATACTTACTTGAATGGGGCATATACTAATGCAATCAATTATTTTGTGTTTTACATTTGTAATTAATTTAGATCTCTTTGCAGAGATCTGTTTTCACTTTGACACAAAAGAGTCTTTTTCTGTTGATCAGTGTCAAAAAAGTCAAATTAAATCCACTGTGATTCAATGTTGTAGAACAATAAAACATGAAAACTTCCAAGGAGGGTGAATACGTTTTATCAGCATCGAATATATATACCTTTGACTTTTTCACAGTACTGTATAAATGAGTACTGTACGGGCACTACAGGAGCCTCCGCTCCCACACCAGCAGGCACAGGAAGAGCTTCTTCCCTGAGGCTGTGACCCTGCTGAACCTCACATCACAGCGTTAAGCAGTATTGCATCCATATTGTACTGTCTCAGTACTTTCATATTTGTGTGCTCTAGCAGTTACTTTTTAGCGCAGCACATCACACAAACCAATCTTCCGTCCTTGGAGTCACTTTACACCGCACGCTGTTGGAGCAGTGCTGCCAGGATAATCAAGGACATGACCCACCCAGCCAACACACTTTTCATCCCTCTTCCCTCCGGGAGAAGGCTCAGGAGCTTGAAGACTCGCACAGCCAGATTTGGGAACAGCTTCTCTCCAACTGTGGTAAGACTGCTGAACTGATCCTGACCTGGATCTGGGCCGTACCCTCCAAATATCCGGACCTGCCTCTTGGTGTTTTTGCACTATCTTACTTTCCATTTTCTATTTTCTAATTATGATTTATAATTTTAAATTTTAATATTTACTATCGATTTTGTACTCCAGGGAGCGGGAAGTGCAGAATCAAATATCGCTGTGATGATTGTACGTTCTAGTATCAATTGTTTGACGACAATGAAGTATAAAGTATAAATAACACTATTTTTTGCATTTCTGGTTTGATGCTAACTGCATTTCATTGGCTTCGTATCTGTACTCAGCACAATGACAATATAGTTGAATCTAATCTAATCTAATCTAATCAGCACCACATTGTGGGCCTGTCCTGTGCTGTACTGTTCTATGTTCTGTGTTAGTAAAACAGGATTTGTATAGGATTGGTATAAATGTGTCCAGATTAAGGTTTCTTGATCCAAGATGTCATCTGCCCATTTCCATCCAGGGGTCCCGCTGAATTCCTTCAGCATCTTGGATGTTATGTTAGTATAAATGTGGTTTTGATTGTCAGGATGAGCTGAGTAGACTGACTGGTCCACTCCCAGCTGTATGACTCTGTGACTAAAAGAGCACTCAAAACAACAGGTTTCATGTCATATATCAGTGATAATATATCTGATAGTGTGATGGTATTGGGTTTGTGTCCATGAAGTTCTAAACTCAGAAGACGACCTTAAACTCTACCAGATATAAATAGCCACAGGTACCCACCACTAGGGAGAGGTTATACTGTAACTACCCAATCTTCATAGCCTAGTTAACTTTCCTGTTTATTCTCCATTCCAAGTTTAGCTGCCAATACCCAATATGAGAGATGCCCCCCCCCCCCGGGCACTACCAAGGAGAAGATACTACCAACTAACTAAGTGGTTTAAAACACAGTTCATTCATAGAGTCATAGATAGGTACAGCCCAGAGGCAGGCCTTTCAGCCCATCTGGTGCATGCTGAGCCATTTAAACTGGCTACTCCCATCGTCTTGCACCCAGACCAAAGCCCTCCTTACCCTTACCATCTATGTACCCGTTCTCTTTAAGCGGTGCAATCAAGCTTCCATGCACTACTTGCACTGACAGCATGTTCCTCACTCTCACGACCCTCTAAGTAAAGAAGTTTCCCCTCATGTTTCCCTTAACCTTTTCACCTTTCACCTGTAACCCATGACCTCTAGTTGTAGTCCCACCCAAACTTAGTGGAAAAGCCTGTTTGCATTTAGCCTATCTATCTCACTCATAATTTTGTTTCCCTCTAATAAATCTCCACTCAGTTTTTTACATTCTAAGGAATAAAGTGACAAACTATTCAGTCTTCCTTTATGACTCAGGTTCTCAAGTCCCGGCGAAATCTTTGTAAATCTTTTTGTACTCTTTCAACCTTGTTTACATCTTTCCTGTAAGTAGGGGACCAAAACTGAACACAATACTTCGTTTGACCTCTCCAATGTTTTATTCAACTTCAGCATACTTATTGTACTCAATACTCTGACTTATGAAGGCGTATTTGCCAAAAGCATTCCTTACTACCCTACTTACATGTGACACCACTTTCAATGAATTGTGGACCTGTATTCCCAGATCCCTTTGTTATAGTACACTCCTCAGTGCCCTACCATTTACTGTGTAATACCTACCCAGGTTGGTCCTACTGAAATACAACACCTCACACTGGTGTGCATTAAATTCCAACTGTCATTTTTCAGCCTATTTTTCCAGCTGGTTCAAATCCTGCTGTAAGCTTGGATAGCCTTCCTTGCTATTCACTACACCCCCAATCTTGGTGTCATCTGCAAATTTGCTGATCCAGTTAACCTCATTATAAGACCATGTGATATAGGAACAGAATTAAGCCATTTGGCCCATCGAGCCTGCTCTGCCATTTCATCATGGCTGGTCCAATTTTCCTCTCAGCCCCAATCTCCTGCCTTCTTTCCGCATCCCTTCAAGCCCTGACTAATCAAGAATCTATTATAGTCATAGTCATAGTCATACTTTATTGATCCCGGGGCAAATTGGTTTTCGTTACAGTTGCATCATAAATAATAAATAGTAATAAAACCATAAACAGTTAAATAGTAATATGTAAATTATGCCAGGAAATAAGTTCAGGACCCGCCTATTGGCTCAGGGTGTCTGACCCTCCAAGGGAGGAGTTGTAAAGTTTGATGGCCACAGGCAGGAATGACTTCCCATGACGCTCTGTGTTGCATCTCGGTGGAATGAATCTCTGGCTGAATGTACTCCTGTGCCCACCCAGTACATTATGTAGTGGATGGGAGACATTGTCCAAGATGGCTTGCAACTGGGACAGCATCCTCTTTTCAGACACCACCGTCAGAGAGTCCAGTTCCATCCCCACAACATCACTAGCCTTACGAATGAGTTTGTTGATTCTGTTGGTGTCTGCTACCCTCAGCCTGCTGCCCCAGCACACAACAGCAAACATGATAGCACTGGCCACCACAGCCTCTGCCTTAAAAAAAACATACAGACTTGGCCTCCACAACTGCCTGTGGCCACGAATTCCAAACATTCGCCTCTCGGCTAAAGACATTCCTCCTTATCTCCAGGCAAAAAGGGTACCCCTTATTCTGAGGTTGTGTCCTCTGGTCTTAGACACTCCCACTATAGAAAACATCCTATTTTATTATAATAAATATCCTAAATGTTAGTTTGACGTTTAATGTAATAAAAAACAACACTTGATTTCTGAAGTTTCAGCTGCTAGTGTTTCGAAAGCTGATCTTTGGAAGAAAGAAAAGGCCCTTGAACAGTGAATATTCAGCAAAACAGAATAAAGTAGTGGAGCACAAGGGTCATGGCATATATAATATTGGTAACAATAAAATTTAATAGGCAAAAATGTTGAACATTCAGATTCATTTATTTATCACATGTATTTATCAAAACTTAAGGATTCACTGGGGGCAGCCTACAAATGTTACTGAAAAGTAGCAGTCCCAATACTGACCCCTGAGGAACACCACTAGTCACCGGCAGCCGACCAGAAAAGGCTCCTTTTATTGCCCCTCACTGCCTCCTGCCTGTCAGCAATTCCTCTATCCATGCCAGTATCTTTCCTGTAACGCCACAGGATTTTATCCTGTTAAGCAGCCTCATGTGTGGCACCTTATCAAATGCCTTCAGGAAGTCCAAGTAAGTAACATCCACTGCCTTTTCTTTGCCTACTCTGCTTGTTACTTCCTCAAAGAACTCCAACAGATTTGTCAGGCAAGATTTCCCTTTACAGAAACCATGCAGACTTTGACTTGTTTCATCATTAGTCTCCAACCTCGTCCTTAATAATAGACTCCACACCTTTCAAATTGCAGTATGAATTCAGTCATATTATGATTACTGACTCCTAAGTATTCCTTTACCTTAAGCTCCCTTAGAGGATCTGGGTTATTACTCAACACCCAATCTAAGATAACCTTTTCCCTAGTAGGCCCAATCATTGGCTTGCCCTTCCTTACATTCATGTTACACCTATCATCTATTTGTAAACCTGCTGCGTTCATCCTCAGCTCTATCAACCTGGTTCCCGTTCCCCCTGACGTATTAACTTAAACCACTCCCAACAGCTCTGGCAAACATGCCTGCAAGAATATTGGCCCCCCTCGGATTCATATGCAACATGTCCCTTTTGTACAGGTCACAGCAGCCCCTGAAGCTGTCCCAATGATCCAGAAATCTGAAATCCTGCCCTGCTTCAATTCTTCAGCCATGAGTTTATCGGCCACCTCATTCTATTCCTATCCTCACTGTCACGTGGCGCAGGCAGCAATCCTGAGATTACTACTCTTGAGATCCTGCTTCTCAACTTCCTTCCTAACTCCCTGTATTCTGTTTTCAGGACCTCCTCCTTTTTCTCTACCTATGTAGTTGGTACCAATATGTACTACGACTTCTGGCTGCTCACCCTTCCTTTACAGGATATTGTAGACACATTCAGAAACATCATGGACCCTGGCACCTGGGAGGCAAACGACTAGCCATGTTTCTTTTTCACATCAACAGAATCGCCTATCTGTCCCCCTAACTAGAGAATCCCCTATTACTGCTGCAATCATCTTCAGTTCATTAATCTTCTGGGCCACAGGGCCAGACTCAGTGCCTGAGGCATGGCGGCTGCCCAACAGTACTCAGAATGGAGTACTGTACTTATTATTGAGGGAGGTGGCCACACTATCTGAATTTTCCCTTCCCTCTCTTGACAGTCACCCATTTATCTATCTCTGTAGTCTTGAGGAGATTACCTTTCTGTAGCTCTTGTCTATCACCTCTTCACTTTCCTTAACAAGCCAAAGTTCATCGAGTTGCGGCTCCAGAAACACTGTCTCTAAGGAGCTGCATCTCAATGCACCTGGTACAGATATGGCCATTAGAGGGGATGCTAGTCTCCCGAAAATCCTACAACTGACACCCAGAACAGAACGTAGTCCTATAGACATAACCCATACTCTCTCAAGAGTTAAATAAAAAAAAATAAGAACTAAGGGACAAACTTATCTGTTGACCTTGCCTCTGCCTGTTCTCGCCAACACCCTGTTGAACCAAAGCCTTACCACTCTGACTCAGACCACTCCCATGGTGACCGCTCCACTAGACGGTACCCCTCTTTTATGGAGAATGGGTTTTTAAAGCTTTTTGTCGGACTTGCATGGGACTGTGGATTTTGTTCTTTACGTACACATCTTCATAAGCAAATGCCCTCGAGAGATAATTTAGATAGTTTATAAAAAGGTTGGTTACAAAAGCTTTACTCTGCTTTTAATAAGAGGGTGACTGATAGTCAGAGAATGCTAATTTATTTATTTATTACTTAGAGATACAACACTGTATCAGGCCCTTCTGACCCAACAAGCCTGTGCTGTCCAATTAAATCCTCCCGACCAGTCAACCTATTAATCGTACATCTATGGAATACGGGAGGAAACTAGAGCATCTGAGAAAACTAACATGGTTGTGGGCCCAACTCATTGATATAATCACAAAGAAAGCATGCCAGCTTGTTGGCCAGAAGACACTGCAGTCTACAATTAATGGATTTGATGAATCAAGGACAGGGGAAGCAGACAAACCAATTGTCTTTGTTCCCCCTCCACCACCACTTTGTGGACTCTGAACTGATTCGTGCTCTGGGATAATCTAATCAGAGCAATTGAATGTGGACACAGGGAGCTTCAGGTAATGACCCACTAAACCTAAGACCATAGTCAGATGAGTAGCTACTTATTATGTAAAAATGCCAGACCTACCAAAGAAGCAATCTGTATTCTCATTAGACTCTGTCTGGGTCACCTAGTTTAACTGGTTTGGACCAGACGGAGTTGAAACACAAAGGGGGGAGGAGGTGGCGGGTGAGGTGCAGGCAGAAAAAACAATTTTGGTTGTAGAACCAGTAAGAAGGTGACCTTGATCTAATGGGGTGGAGATCCACCAGTTCAACTGATGAGGAGCACTATAAGAGTCAGGAGCTCCAAATACATAGGGGCAATGACTCTCCAGCAACCATTGTGGATAACGAGGACCCCATGGACACATGGAGATGGGGACCACGAGGAAAGCCTGGACAATGTAGACTTCTTTCCCACATAATACCTTTTCTCTTCATTGATTGTTCATGGATTGTTTAGGGATATGGTCCGTGTGCAGGTCAGTGGGACTAGGCAGAAAATGGTTCGGCACAGCCAAGAAGGGCCAAAAGGCCTGTTTCTGTGCTGTAGTTTCTATGGTTTCTATGGTTTCTATGGAGAGTCAGGGATTCTAGTGGGTGTGCACACAGGTAGTTAGTTTGTCAACCCATATGCTTTTGTTAGTTGAGACAATAAATGCTATCTTGTCCGTAAATACAGATTCTCTGTGCCTTACTGATCATTATTATATGGGGTGATTCTTGGAAACATAGAAAACCTACAACACAATACAGGCCCTTCGGCCCACAAAATTGTGCTGAACATGTCCCTACCTTAGAAATTACTAGGCTTACCCATAACCCTCCATTTTAATAAGCTCCATGTACCTATCCAGAAGTCTGTTAAAAGACCCTATCATATCCAGCTTCACCACCGTCGCCAGCAGCCCATTCCACGCACTCACCACTCTCTGAGTAAAAAACTTACCCCTGATATCTCCTCTGTACCTACTCCCCAGCACTTTAAACCTGTGTCCCCTTGTGGCAACCATTTCAGCCCTGGGAAAAAGCCTCTGACTATCCACACGATCAATGCCTCTCATCATCTTATACACCGCTATCAGGTCACCTTTCATATTCCGTCACTCCAAGGAGAAAAGGCCGAGTTCACTCAACCTGTTTTCATAAGGCATGCTCCCCAATCCAGGCTACATCTTTGTAAATCTCCTCTGCACCCTTTCTATGGTTTCCACATCCTTCCTGTAGTGAGGCGACCAGAACTGAGCACAGTACTCCAAGTGGTGTCTGACCAGGGTTCTATATAGCTACAACATTACCTCTCAGCTGCTAAATTCATTTCCACGATTAATGAAGGCCAATACACCGTATGCCTTCTTAACCACAGAGTCAACCTGCGCAGCTGCTTTGAGCGTACTATGGACCCGGACCCAAAGATCCCTCTGATCCTCCTCTACACTGTCAAGAGTCTTACCATTAATACTCTATTCTGTCATCATACTTGACCTACCAAAATGAACCACTTCACGCTTATTTGTGTTGAACTCCATCTGCCACTTCTCAACCCAGATTTGCATCCTATCAATGTCCTGCTGTTACCTCCGACAGCCCTCCACACTATCCACAACACCTCCAACCTTTGTGTCATCAGCAAACTTACCAACCCATCGTTCCACTTCCTCATCAAGGTCATTTATAAAAATCACGAAGAGTAAGGGTCCCAGGAATTGGCATCCCTGTGTGGGCTCGAGGATAAATCTCTTCATTCAATGACAGACTCGAGTTGGACCACGTGGGCAAGGTACAGAGAGATCTGGGGCTGGCTAGTTAGTGGTTACTGACCCGGGATGAAGAATTCAGGAAATTCTGCAAGAATTTGGGTTATTTTGATTGGAGTGGATGCTTCCAGAAGTAGGTGTTGGGGAATTGGCCATAATATGAGGAGTTCGTCGGTCGCCCTGGCTGCGGTGGGAAAACTGTTGGAAATGCTGTTAGGAAAGTCATCCAAGGAAAGCTGTTGGGCAGGAAGTTTAAACAATTACCAAACCAGTAACAGTTGACTATTTAATTAGGATTTGATAGAATTATGATAGAATCCTAAGGCAGAACGGCATAGATTAGAAACGGAAAATGAATGCTGGCAAAAAGCAGAAGCCGAGCGAGATAGGTTATGACAGGAAATTCTAGAATATCAGTATAAAGCAGAAGCCAAGCATGATAGGTTAGATGGAGAACACAAAATGCTCCAAAAGGAGACAGAAATCTTTAGAGAAAGGGTTACTCATTTACAGGGTCAGAGAGGTACGGACTTGATGAATGTGAACCAGTTTCAGTTGAATAAGAGAAATTACTTAAAAAGAAAGCAAAACAAGAGGAAGCAGCTGAACTAGCAAAGGATGAAGTGGAAGGACTAAGGAAACAGTGCAGTGATTTAAAGATGGCTGTGAATGTGATTCGGAAATCAGCACAGGATAGAAAGCGCAACACTGACAGTCATGCAAAGTGATTAAAGCAGATTCAAAAGCTACAGGACCAACTTGCTGTACAGTGAGGAATAATATGTGCTTTTGGGTTTGAAAAAGGGGAAGAAGGTGAATATGGAGACATTGATTGACGTGATTTAGCAGATGAGGCTACTAGATATGGTTACGATAATTACGAAGCACCATTTCCCGAGGAACTCCCAATGACAGCTTACCAACAGGAGCCGGTGCTACCATCTGCACGATTGGCAACCCCAGTTACTGTCAGAGAGGGGGCAGCAATGGGAGCAAATCAAAATCAGAATATAACATATTCCACTTCGTTTGGGGCACAGCAGCTTAGAGATACTGATAAGGATATCGGGACATGTGTGCTCGGAGACGATCATCAAGAGCTTTTCCAAGTAACTAGTCATCACAGAATAATACACAGCCTAGACGACTCTGAGGAAAGGAAACTGATTATAATATGCTTACACCCAAATATACACTCATCTTTGCTAAATATACAATGATGTGGTAAGAGAAAAAGCGGGGAATTAAAGAACGCAATACTGACTGTTATGAGTATTAACAGAGGGATCCCGGTAGATGTGCTAGCCAAATGTTACCAGAGGAGGGGTGAACATGCCACTGCGTATGCATTCCATTTATGGACTGTGTTCCAAGGGGTGCGTGGAACAGCATTAGATCAGGATGATTTAGGACCAGAGGCTTCATATGGGTGGTTGAGGAGACTAGTGTCTCACTGTACCAATGTACCTGAAAAGGCATTAGGAATCTAAAACAGGTGTAGAATCTTTCTGAACCTACACATACTGAGGTCTGGGTACTGGGGTACTGAGGTACTGAGGAAAATGAGTAAAGCATGGGAAAGAAGAGATACAGGACCACCTAGCCCCTCTAAAATGAAGGTGATGCCTTTTGAAAGTCAGGCAACTGCCTGGAGAAATGAGAGTAGACCCTGAGGGCCTCCCTGCCAAACAAGCTAACAAGGGGCAAGAGAGGGCAGAGGAAATGGATCAGGGCCAGGGACAGGGAGAACTGAAGGTGGAGTAATTAATTGCTATAACTGTGGTCAAGAGGGACACATTAAGAGAGAACGTCTGGACCTGAGACGAGAAAGAGCAGAGCAAGACAGTTTGCCTTTGGAGGAGCCAGAAAGACCAAGCCCACAAAATAACATGGTGGAGACACCACCATCCAGGGAATTGTACCCTGAGCCCCAATGACGGTGTCAGGCCTCAACAACATGGTTGTGTGACACAAGGTGGGATGAAACCGGAAGACCACTAGTGAGTGGTAGGGTTGGAGGCCGCCCTGTTACCTTTTTATGGGACACTGGAGGATCCCGAACCATTGTCAACTCAGCAAGTTGCATCATGGATGCATCAGCAAGGGAGATGAGGTTGAGTACAGGGCTACGGTAGGAAACTTTGAGACATGGTGTGAGCAGAATTATCTGCAGCTTAATGTGAAAAAGACTAAGGAGCTGGTGGTAGACCTGAGGAGAGCTAAGGTACCGGTGACCCCTGTTTCCATCCAGGGGGTCAGTGTGGACATGATGGAGGATTACAAATACCTGGGGATATGAATTGACAATAAATTGGACTGATCTAAGAACACTGAGGCTGTCTACAAGAAGGGTCAGAGCTGTCTCTATTTCCTGAGGAGACTGAGGTCCTTTAACATCTGCCGGATGATGCTGAGGATGTTCTACGAGTCTGTGGTGGCCAGTGCTATCATGTTTGCTGTTGTGTGCTGGGGCAGCAGGCTGAGGGTAGCAGACACCAACAGAATCAACAAACTCATTCGTAAGGCCAGTGATGTTGTGGGGATGGAACTGGACTCTCTCACGGTGGTGTCTGAAAAGAGGATGCTGTCTAAGTTGCATGCCATCTTGGACAATGTCTCCCATTCACTACATAATGTACTGGGTGGGCACAGGAGTACATTCAGCCAGAGACTCATTCCACCGAGATGCAGCACTGAGCGTCATAGGAAGTCATTCCTGCCTGTGGCCATCAAACTTTACAACTCCTCCCTTGGAGGGTCAGACACCCTGAGCCAATAGGCTGGTCCTGGACTTATTTCATAATTTACTGGCATAATTTACATATTACTATTTAACTATTTATTACTATTTTCTATTACTATTCTATTACTATTTATTATTTCTATGACTATTACTATTTACTATTTACTAATAGTAATATTACTATTACTATTTATTATTTATGGTGCAACTAACGAAAACCAATTTCCCCCGGGATTAATAAAGTATGACTATGACTATGAACTCCACTAATGTAAGTAGTGCAAATTGGGGGATGCAAGGGAAAATTATCCTAAGTGACGTCACAGGACATTCACAAGTGGGATATGTGAGTGTACCACTGGAAGTTAGGATAGGAAACATAGCATTGTTATATTCAATAGTTTTGGTGGAATTACCCAGGGATCAGGAACATATACTGGGGAGTGATTATACGCCCAAATCAGGCTTTGTTTTGACCCATTTAATTGTATGATTTGGTAGAGGCCAAAATAACATCCACTACATGCAGATCCCAGCAGGAGAATATCAGGACAGAATATGCACAACGGGTGAAATGTGGATAAAACCGGAGGAGACAAGCAAAGATCAGAAGGTGCATCAAGTTATTGAACAGAACTCAGGGGAATTTGCAAGGCACAAGTATGAATGCAGAAAGATGGCTGGTAGTTTGCGCATACAAGATCCAGACCCCAAACCCCAGAAGCTTAGGGCTTTACCAAAAAGCCAAGGAAGATGTTGGTAAGTTAACATAGAGTTTGGTAGAACAAGGGGTACTGAGGCCAGTAGCCTCCACTAATAACTCACCCATAGCGCCAGTGAGGAAACCAGATCGTAAACACAAAATAATCTGCAGATGCTGGGGTCAAAGCAACACTCACAACACGCTGGAGGAACTCAGCAGGTCAGGCAGCATCCGTGGAAACGATCAGTCGACGTTTCGGGCCGGAACCCTTCGTCAGGACTGCAGGGGGAAGGGGCAGAAACCCTATAAAGAAGGTGGGGGGGGGGAAGCTCAGCATGGGTGCAGGAAGCAGCACCAATGTAGTCGACAGTGTACTGAAGGAAAAGTTGTGGAGCAGTACCAGAATAGGTTTGGAGCACAGACTGTTCCACATAACCAACGAAGAGGCAGGCATAGCTAGGGCCCATGCGAGTTCCCATAGCTGCACCCTTGGTCTGAAGAAAGTGGGAAGAGCCAAAAGAGAAGTTATTGAGTGTGAGAACCAGTTCTGCCAACCGGAGGAGGGTAGTGGTGGTGCCAACCGGAGGAGGGTAGTGGTGGTTGCCAACCGGAGGAGGGTGGTGGTGGTGCCAACCAGAGGAGGGTAGTGGTGGTGCCAAACGGAGGAGGGTAGTTGTGGTAGACCAAGGTCTACAAGCCCACTGACTCTCATAACTACCTCAACTATACCTCTTCCCACCCCGCCACATGCAAAAATGCCATTCCCTATTCCCAGTTCTTCCAGCTGCGCCGCATCTGCTCTCAGGATGAGGTTTTCCGTTCCAGGACATCTCAAATGTCCTCTTTCTTTAAGGATCGTGGTTTCCCTTCTGCTGTCACCAACGATGCCCTCACCTGCATCTCCTCCATTTCCCGCTCTTTGGCTCTCACCCCATCCTCCTGCCACCACGACAGGGACTGAGTTCCCCTTGTCCTCACCTACCACCCAACCAGCCTCCGGATCCAGCACATTATCCTCCGCAACTTCCGCCACCTTCAACAGGACCCCACCACTAAGCACATCTTTCCCTCTCCACCCCTTTCTGCTTTCTGCAGGGATCGGTCCCTCCGCGACTCCCTGGTCCACATGACCCTCCCCACGGATCTCCCACCTGGCACTTATCCCTGTAAGCGCAAGTGCTACACCTGCCCCTACACCTCCTCTCTTGCCACCATTCAGGGCCCCAAACAGTACTTCCAAGTGAGGCAACACTTCACTTGTGAGTCTGTTGGGGTCATCTATTGTATCCGGTGCTCCCGGTGCGGCCTCCTCTACATCAGTGAAACCCGACGCAGATTGGGGGACCGCTTCGTTGAGCACCTCTGCTCCGTCTGCCAAAACAGACAGGATCTCCCGGTAGCCACCCACTTCAACTCTGCTTCCCACTCCCATTCAGATATGTCCATACATGGCCTCCTCTACTGCCATGATGAGGCTAAACTCAAGTTGGAGGAGCAACACCTCATATACCGTCTAGGTAGTCTCCAGCCCCTTGATATGAACATAGAATTCTCCAACTTCCAGTAATTCCCTCCCCCTCCTTTCCCCTATCCCTATGTCAATCTGCCCCCTCCCCCAGCTGCCTACCACCTCCCTCATGGTTCCACCTCCTCCTACTACCCATTGTGCTTTCCCCTATTCTTTCTTCTCCTTTCCTGCCTATCACTTCCCTGCCTCCCTTCCCCCACCCCTTTACCTTTCCCCTTACTGGTTTTTCACCTGGAACCTACCAGCCTTCTCCTTCCCACCCTCCCCCCACCTTCTTTATAGGGCATCTGCCCCTTCCCTCTTCAGTCCTGACAAAGGGTTCCAGCCCAAAACGTCAACTGATCATTTCCACGGATGCTGCCCGACCTGCTGAGTTCGTGCAGCGTGTTGTGAGTGAGGAAACCAGATGGTAGTTGGAGGTACAGTTTCTATGCAATAAAATTCTAGAGGTGACATTATTCAGTATCCCAAATGGGGTAATCATAAGTCAGTCTGTACGTCCAATTATTGAGCAGTCTTCAGGTAATGATGGCCATGGTAAGATGACAGTTCTGTGGGATCACGCTCATGTGGATATCGAGTGGGGCTGCAATCTACAAAAGAGGTGTATCGACTGGGGTGGTCACCCCAGATGTTCATTGAAGGTCATTATAAACTGCCCACAGGATAATGTAGTACATGGGAAGAGTAGAATGGGGAAGGCACTAAAGGACACGGAGAAGAGTTTTTGTCAGGGTCCAGTCCCTTTCCAGGTTCACAAAGCTATTAGAAAAATCACTACTCCACACCCATGAGTGACAGAAACTACACCAGAGCCTAAATGTAGTGAGACCCAGCATAACACAAATGGGGTAGGATTAGTGTTAGAAGAATACAGGGGAATTTGTCACTTTGATACCAGGATACCAGCATGTGCAGGTAATCTTCAATGTAACTGAAATAATGGTGCCTGAATGGTACTCACCTGCAAGGAACACAATTATTTACTCATCTTCTTGGGGAACAACTAAGGAGGAGTGAGATTAAGCCAGTCAAAAATAGAAGGAATAGAAGACAATTGGAATAAGTGGGACTGGTTATATATCAGGGGAAGCAATTGCCAACACCTAGATATAGCAGAATTAGAAAACCAGACACAGTCCCTCCAACAAAAAATATTACTAGAGAAAATTAACAAGACTCTGGATGCAGTTAAATTTCTGAAGCTCCTTCAAGATACAACAAATCTGATTATTGACCACATAGACCTCATGTCTAAGGAAATGCATAAAACAGATCTGTGCTACATATGCTCGTCGGTTGCTTACCATGATTGGCACTAATTTATTATAACCTGATACACATCAAGTACCAAAATTGAGTCTCAGATGAACATCTAAAAGAAAAGGTTGGAGAAACCCCCACCTTAATTTTGTGGACTCTGACCTGATTTGTGCTCTGGGATAATCTAATCAGAGCAATTGAATGTGGACACAAGGAGCTTCAGGTAATGACCTGCTAAAGCTGAGACCATTCTTAGATGAGTAGCTACTTATTACATAAAATACCAGAAGCAATCTGCAATCTCATTAGACTCTGCCTGGATCACTTAATTTAACTGGTTTGGACCAGACAGAGTTGAAAGACACAAATACACAAGGCTGGGTGAGGGGTTAGTGGTCGTGGGGTGAAGTACAGGCAGAACCATGAGACATTGTTGGTTGTAGCCCTGGACTAGAACCTGCAAGAAGGTGATTCTGGTAGATCAGATGACCTTGAGCCAATGGGATGGAGATCCACTAATTCAGTTGATGAGGAGCACTATAAGAGTCAGGAGATACAAATACATAGGGGCAATGACTCTCCAGAACCAGAAACCCCACGGACACATGGAGAGTGGGACTATGAGGAACGTCTGGTCAGTGTAGATGCCACCCCTGGGTCATAACTTTTCTCTTCAGTTACTGTTCATGGAGGGTCAGGGATTCTAGTGGATGTGCACACAGGTAGTTAATTTGTGAACCAATGTGCTTTTGTTAGTTGAGACAATAAACGTTACTTGTTGGTAAATACAGATTTTCTGTGCCTCACTGATCGTTATTACGGGGGGTAATTCTTCTAACAAGCTACTCTACCTTGTTCGGAGTTTGTGAAGATTTGACATGTCACCAAAGACTCCTGCAACCTTGGGCAGTGTCTTTACAAGACGGGTGACCCCAGCCGTCATCAGTACTCTTCAGGGATTGTCGCCTGGCGTCAGTGGTCGCATAACCAGGACTTGTGATCTGCACCAGCTGCTCATAGGAGCGTCCACCTGCTCCTGTGGCTGCAGGTGACCATGATCGAAAGAACAAGCAGATGCTACAACTTGTGTAAGGTGACCTGCAGGCTGGCGGAGAGAAGTAGTGCCTTATATTTCCTTTGGTAGAGATGTATCTCCAACCATGCCACCCACTTAAACATATGTCTACTTTTAGACACTGCCACAGTAGAGGCAGACTCTATCGGCAATAGAAGCAGGATCTATTGAGAATACAAAGAGACTCTGCCTACCAACATCTATGTCTGTTCACACACTCTCAATCACTTTAAGTTCTCTGGCCTTGATCATTTTCGGTTTGGACATCCTGTCCCCATACATTTCCATCCTTCCTTTCCTAACTACATCGGGCCGCTCCGTTGCCTCCCACATTCCAAAGATGTACAAGCTAGGATTAGGGAGGTGTGAGCATGCTATGTCGATTCTGGGACACGGCGATACTTGTGGGCTGCACAGCACAGCCGTCGCTGATTTGATTTGACACAGATGATGCATTTCACTGTATGTTTTGACGTACAGGTGACAAATAAAGCCCGTCATCTTAAACTTTCTCACCTTTGAGTCTTTCTTTCTACATCTGTAGCACTTCACTTGCTCTTGGTCACTTCAATCACTTTACATTCCCTGGCCCTGATTATTGCCTCATTTTCACTATGGATGTCCTGTCCCGAAACAGAGCGATTCCACTCAGTTATCAGAATCAAGTTTAACGTTAACGGCACATGTCATAAAGCTTGTAGTTAAGTGGCAGCAGTATATTGCAATACATGATAATAAAAACTGTAAATCACAGTAAGAAATATATTTTTTTAAGTTAAATTTAATATGTAAAAAGAGCAAAAAAAATAGTGAGGCAGTGTTCGTGGGTTCAATATCCATTCAGAAATCTGATGGTAGAGAGAAAGAAGCTGTTCCTGAATCATTGAATATATGCCTTCAGGCTCCTGTACCTCCTCTCTGATGGCAGCAATGAGGAAAGTGCATGTGCTGGGTGATGGGGGCAGGGGGGTGCGTTCCTTAATGATGGATGCTGCCTTTTTGAAGCATTGTTATTTCAAGGTGTGTTGGATGCTGGTGAGGCTAAAACTCATGCTGGAGCTGACTGAGGTCATAAATACCTGCAGCTTATCCTGTGCAGTGCCCCCCCCCATACCAAATGGTGATGCAGCCAGTTAGAATTATCTCTAACTATCTACCTTATCTATATATGCCTCTCATATAAAGTTGAGAGGTACATATAGGTAAGGTAGATAGTCTACAGTTATCTTATATCACATAATGTCTCAGCTTCCTTCCCTAGAGGAAACATACTGAATCTATTCAATCTCTCACTATTCTTTCTCTCTTTTTGCACTAATATATTTTTATATATACATCTTATTGTAATTTATAGAACCTTTTTCCTTTTGCACAGTACTGCTGCCACAAAGTAACAAATTTCTCAGCATATGTCAGTGATAATAAACCTGATTCTGATTTTTATAACTCAAGACTTCCAATCCAGACAAGATCCTTGTGAATTTTTTCCGATAATCTCTGTCTTAATCATGTCCTTCCTGATGAAGTCCACTGAAAATGAAACACTCAAGACAGACAACTAAACAATCCCCATTCTGGGATTTGAGTGTGCTCGAAATATAATAGATTGACAAGACTTTAACTGAAAATAAACTGCAGTCAGAAACAGTACAATAAATCTTGATTTCAATGACTCAGGAAGAAGATTTTAGTGGAGCAATGGTAGTGTGGCGGTTAGCACAGCTCTTAGCTGCACCAGCGATCCAGGTTCAATTCCCACCGCTGCCTGTCAGGAGTTAGTACAATCTCCCCCTGACCATGTGTTTCCTCCGAGCGCTCCAGTTTCCTCCCACTTTCGAAATGTGTATGGATCAGTAGGTTAATTGGTCACATGGGTGTAATTGGGCAGTGCAGGCTCGTTGGGGCGGAAGGGCCTGGTACTGTGCAGTTTCTCTAAATAAATAAGATCATATTGGAGCGAGAAGCATCGCGTCAAAGTCAAAATTAAAAGTCAGATTTTTACCAGTTTTTGTAACTTCTAAACTGAATGTTCTTTCAATTTAATTGATTTTATAGGTTTATGCACATATATCTTCAGTGGACCATAAAGTATTCAAATAATAACTTGTTTAGGAAGATATTTATAGTTTACTAAACACTGGATTAAAAAAATAATTTAAGTAATTAGAACATCCACACTGACTAAATCATGACTGGTGAATAATAAGGTGTTAAACTGACCCATTTAGATGAACAAGCAACAGACTAACATGCATAAATGTGAGAATTGGATGATTAATGTGCTGAGGATTTGTATACTGCAAACTTTTAACATTCATCAAACAAAATATAAAAGGTACAACAAATTTAGCGGATGTAACTGAACTAGATTTGAAGACGAGAAAGCATCAGCCTTTAATTAAGTCCACAATTTGAGAAGGTGACAATGGCTGGTGTGGAAGTTGCTACATATTAAGGGTTTAGATAACAGACACAAAATGCTGGAGGAACTCAGCAGGTCAGTCAGCGTCTATGCAAAAGAGTAAACAGTCGATGTTTCGGGCCAATGCCCTTCTTCAAGACTGAGAGGGAGGGGGTGACATGCCTGATTTAGAAGGTGAGGGGAGGGGAAAGAGGACAGCTGGAAGGTGATAGGTAAAGCCAGGTGGGTGGGAAAGGTCAAGGGCTGGAGAAGAAAGAATCTGATATGAGAGGGAAGTAGACCATAGAAGAAAGAGAAGTGGTGGGGGGGGGGCGGGGGAGATGGAGGAACCCAGGAGGTAGGTGAGAAGAAGTAAATGATCAGAATGGGGAAATGGGGAGGGGGGTGAATTTTTGTTCACCAGAAGGATAAATCAATATTCATTTCATCAGGTTGGGGGGGTACCCCGTCAGGATAGTTTACCGAGAGAGTGCCGACAGCACAGGCAAGAGGGATCTTTGAAGAGCACAGTTTCCCCTTGCGTATCAGGAGATAGGACTCTTTTGTCAGGACAAGACAAGATAAGGGGGCAACTGAAGGATTTCAGGATGACACTTAGCATTGGTCAATTGCTTTACTGATTCTGAAGTATTACTGGCCTTTACCATGGATACACCAACATGATTGGGTAAATTTGAGGTTGAGATTGATAAGTTCTCGATTAGTAAGGGTATCAAAGGTTACCGGGAGAAAGCAAAAGAATGGGGTTGAGAGGGATAATAACTCAGCTACAATGGAACGGAGAGCAGACTGGATGGGCCGAAAAGCCCAATTCTGCTCCTATGAATTATGGTCTTATGGAGATCCTACTGGCTTTTAATACCTGTACTGCTGGAGTGTGATTGATGATTGATTATGCAAATAAAGAGTTCGAACATCCGCAAGGTTACCAATTGGTCAGTATCTGTATCCAACTCATCAATTTCTGTCTAAAAATGTCTCTCTTTGTTCAAACCTCAGAACGGTTCAGTGACAAGAGGCATGCTCTTCTCCTTGTGCACAAGTAAATAGGATGTGATTGAGGAACGCGTGTGAGTTTTCAGAGTCCCGTTAATCAACAATTATACGGCCAATACAGTATGTTAGTGTCGTTGGACTCTGAAAGCTCACAATACAGTATTGTCTTCTGAGGATCATCATCTTGTCATGGTGCAGAAGCTTGTGAGTTCCTGAGGTCTGGAGTTTAGTCATCTGGTGCTTAGCTCCTGGTAAGGTCATCATGCCGGTAACGCCAAGAGGAACACTCCAGACAAAGAGCGATCTCAGTGGTGGAACTGGCAAAATATGATCAGAATGGTAGTGAGGGCAAAGGAAAAGTCCCCAGTTATCCTGTACCCCAAGCCACTGGACCCTGACCCCAATCTGTCAAGGCTCGTGTGGCGGCTGCCCGTGTATCAGCTTCCCCACATTAAACAATGTCACCGCAGACATTCTCCATTCAGGGAGTCCATCCTAGCATCCCAGATTGTCCCATGGCAATCAGCAAGTGGCAAAGGGGGCCGGATTGTGAGGTCTGGAAGCCCCTAGTCACAAACTGAACACCACATAATCTTTACAAACTGCATCAGAATATGTGGATCCTGGATTGGCAGTACAGCCACCTGAGGACCCACCAATGGACAACCCCTTGGGAGATCATTATACTCAAACTCAAGCAATCACAACGGGCGGTATCATTACTGACAACAGCCCAGACCTTGCTTCTGAAGAATTACTAAGTGTTATCTGTCCCATAAAGGCAAGCTAAAAACAGCAAAGGAAAATAAAAGATGCCGAAGTCAAATAACTTGAGCAAGTTTCTGGGTATCGATATCTCTGAGAATTTAGCCTGGACCCAATATATTGATGCAGTTACAAAGAAGACATGACAACGGCTATGTTTCATTAGGAATTTAAGAAGATTTGGTATGTCACCAAAAACACTTGAAGATTTCTTCAGCTGTACCATGGAGAGCATACGAACGAGTTGCATCACCGTCTGGTAAGGGGGAAGGTGGCTTCTGCACAGGATCAAAGTCAGCTGCAGAGAGTTGTAAACTTAGTCATCTCCATCATGAACACTAACCTCTGTAGTATCCAAGACATCTTTAAAGAGAGATGCGCTGTAATGCATTGCACAGCTGCCGCCAAGTCAACGTATTTCACAACTTATGCCGGTGCTATTAAACCAGGTTCTGATTCTGATTCTTTTAAATTAATTAACTGGTATATAGAAGTGTGGACTATTCATCTGGGATTATGAACTCAAATCTCAACAAGATTTGCCCTCTTCTCATTGCCACCATCAGAAAGCAGATTCAGCAGCCTGAAGATGCACACTCAAACGTTTCAGAAACAGCTTCTTCCCCTCTGCCATCAGATTTCTGAATAAATGTTGAATCCATGAACATTACCTCACTAACCATGCTAATACGAGGGGCATAACTTTAAGAAGATTGGAGGAAAGCATAGGGGAGGATAGTAGAGGTAAATTCTTTACAAAAAGAGTGGTGGGTATGTGGAATGCCCTCCAGGGATGGTGGTAGAGGCAGATACATTAGGGGGGCCTTTTAAGAAACTTTTAAATAAGCACACGGATGGTAGAAAAATGGAGATAGAGTAGGAGAGGAGAGTTAGATTGGTCTAGAAGGAGGTTAAATGTCAGATGGGCCCGTACAGTGCTGAAATGTTCTATGATCTATGTTATTTTTATGGAGATCATTTCAAGTTACTGCATTCAGAGTGGTTTGCCTGCATGAATTTTACAAATCCTACAACTTCAGTTTGCACCAACATAAATTTGAATGATTCCATGCAGAAACTTCACTTTCATCTGACGCAGCTATTCAGTTCAGGACTTGGTTGGGGGTGGATTTTATTATTAAATATTGCACTGTACTGTTGCAGCAAAAACAACAACTTTCTCAATATATGCCGATGATATTAAACCTAATTCTGTTTCTGAATATATTTCAGTTGTCCTCACTGTTGATATACTCAAAGTTCAACATACATTTATTATCAAAGTATGTATACAGTATATAGCCTTGAGATTTGTCTTCTTGCAGGCAGCCACAAAACGAAGAAACTCAGTAGAAATCATTAAAGAAGACCACACAACAAAGACCATTAAACACCCAATATGTGAAAAAAAGAACAAGTTATGCAAACAATAAAAATGTAAACAACACACAGACATGAACCACAGAATCCCCGAAAGTGAGTCCACAGTCACAGAGCCAGATTGGTGCTGAGGCAGGTGAAGTCAGTCCAGGAGCCCGACGGATGCAGGCCACAGCTACGGAGACAGTTCAGCGCTGAAGCAAGTGAAGTCAGTCCAGGAGCCTGATGGCTGCAGGGCCACAGCTACGGAGACAGTTCAGCACTAAAGCAAGTGAAGTCAGTCCAGGAGCCCGATGGCTGCAGGCCACAGCCACAGAGCCAGATCAGTGCTGAGGCAAGTGAAATCAGTCCAGGAACCTGATGGCTGCAGGCCACAGCTACGGAGACAGTTCAGCACTGAGGCGAGTGCAGATGGCTGCAGGCCACGGGGGCAGAATCAATTCAGCACTGAAGCGAGTAAACCTCATGGGGTAGTCAGCTGAGCCCCCTTTCATCCATTGCCCTCGGGTGTTGATGCCTTGATCAAATCATGCAAGTAGAAAAAAAGCTCGTAGAGTCATGGAGTTGAGCAGCATAGAAACTGGTCCTTCAGACCTCCCAGGCCCAAAGCATTGATGTAATCACGATGAAGGCATGCCAGTGGCTCTACTTTGTTGGAAGTTTGAGAAGATTCAGTATGTCATCAACAACTTGCAAATTTCTATGGATGTACTGTATGGTGGAGAGTATTCTGACTGGTTACATCACAGCATGGTATGAGGGCTGTAATGCACAGGATCGAAAGAAGTTTCAGGTAGTCATAGAACTCAGCCAGCTCTATCATGTATGCAACCCTCTCACCATCAAGAAGATCTTCGAGTGGTAGTGTGTCAAGAAGGTGGCATCCACCAGTCAGGACCCTCAGCATCCTGGACCTGATCTCTTTTCATTGCTACCATCAGCAAAGGACATTATTACAGGAATCTGAATCCTCACACTCAACAATTCAGGGACAGCTTCATCCCCTCTGCCATCAGATTCCTGAATGGTCCATGAACCCACAGATAGTACCTCAATATTGCTTTTTTTGCTTATTTATTTATTGTTTAATTTATAGATTTTGTAGGAGCCATGCATTCTGTGCTGTGTGTTTATTATGTGTATCAAGATAGCTAGTCACATTAGTGGATAAGTTATGTATTCATGCTTATTTCATGGCAGTTTGTAGCTTAGGACCACGGTAGTCATTTCTTTGCTGACCGATGAGATAATTCTGAACAATGTTTAAATTTAAGTTTGCTACTTGCTAACAAAAGATCAAAATAGGGAACTTGACTCTTTGGACCAATCATTGGAGCTGTGCGCGTACCACACAACTATAACAACTCCATGGGCTCGCTGGCTGTTGGCATTTTTTTTTTGTTTTGATTTTGGATCAATTTTTTTGCCGCTACTGATTTTACTGCCACAAGTGATGGTGTTCAGACAAGTGGGCTTGCAAGTATTTTGCAATACCTGCAACTTCAGTTTGCAATGATGTAAATTTGAATGTTGTCAGCATTTGTGTTCAGGCTGACTTTCTTGGTTTTGTCGTGTGCTTTTCGTGTTGACCATTTAACTTGTGGGGTTATCTCTGGATGACATTACACGCAGACTCTAGAAAAATGAGTATCCTCATATTTGAATGCTGCTGCTCTTTAGGAAAAAATCATTAGCTTTCTTGTTTCCGTGATTTGCCTTCAGCACAAGCTGTATGAATGATTTTAAAATTTGCATAAACACTTCCACTTTCTAACCACTGGCCCACAGAAAGCGAGGTGTGAAAATAAAGTGTGAAGCCCAAATAGTTTGCAAATTTCCTGCATTTCATCACTGTGAAGTGCCAGTCCATTATCGGTCCTCGCTGTTTGCAGAACAACAAATAGTATCAAGATACAATGGAGCTTCGGGGGGTAGGTTTGTCGAGACAGAATTGACAATTTCAACAATTGGACAATTTCTATAGATACGGAATTGTCAATTAGTCAATTATTTATATAATTATTCAATTATTGAATAATTATTACACAATTATGATTCAACTATTACAATTATTATGCAATTATTATGCAATTACAATGATTACAATTATTATGCAACAATTACACCGTTATTAATTTACAATTATTCAAATTATTTATACAATTCTTCCATTTCATTTATTGAGTTATTTATACAATTTATTCAATTAGAAATTGACAATTGAATTGAATTGACTTTATTACTTATGTAAGGGGTTTCTTCTTTCATGTTACTTGCTAAGGCTAAAATGGCTTCTCTGTAGTGTTGTGATAAAATGGCTTCTCTGTAATGTTAACTGTTGATGTAAGGGGTTCTCTGTAGCAACATGTTTGGGTTATAATTAGTGATAACGGGACTTGTATTCATTTGCTAACCAATTGGGACAGATGTTATTCTTTCTTGTGTATCTGAAAGCTGTTGTTTGTGCGGGACTTGGTCAGAACGCGCCATGGGGATGAAGACAGAAGACGCATGTGAAGAGAAGCTGTGAGCTGGCTAGCGGAGCGGACCCCCAGTGGGGGCTCGGGACCCGGCGGAGTTCGGAGGAGATGGAATGGTGGACTGAGGATATTGTGTGAGCTCCAATGAGTTATTTGTGCAGGAACTGTCTAATTATTATTCTTGGCGCCTTTTTATTTTATATTTTGGTTCTCTACTAATCCCATAGTTTAAGTAAGAGTTATAAAGTCTTAATTATTTAACTGCATTCTGTGTACGGCTTGTCATTACGGGTACTGATTTGAAACGGGATACATCACACAGCATTTACCCAAATGAGAGTTCTAAGGTTTGGCAGGGCAGGGGGTTATCTTTCTTTCTTTCTTTTTAAATCTTTTTATTGAGTAAGTATACAAAAAAAGGTAAGCCATATAAACATTAATACAATGTTAAAGTATAATAAAATTCCAAAAGATATCAATACCAAAAAAAATACTACAAACAATGTAATTTAAACATAAGAAACCAAGATAACATAATAGTATACTAAATTTTATATATATCAATGGAAAAAAAAAGAAAAAAAAAAAACCCCCAAAAAAACCCACCGTGCAGCTAACTAAAAGCAAAGCAAGGGCAGGGGGTTATCACCCCGAGATCATGCCACTCGGCAAAGCGAGTGTTACACTTACATCATATACATGAGGAGTAAAAATCTTTACATTATGTCTCCATTCAAATGTGCAATGTGCAATTATAGTAATTTATAATAAACATTATGTACAACAGGATAGTCAACATAACATACACTGCGTCAGCATGAATTAAGCAGTCTGATGGCCTGGTGGAAGAAGCTGTCCTGGATCCTGTTGGTCCTGGCTTTTATACTGCAGTACCGTTTCCCAGATGGTAGCAACTGAAACAGTTTGTGGTTGGGGTGACTTGGGTCTCCAATGATCCTTCAAGCCCTTCTTACACAGTTTCTAGAGATGTACCACGTTTACCACGTTCAAAATAGTTGCTTCACCATCTGGTATGGGGGGGTTGGTGGGGGCACTCTGCACAGGATCAGAAAAAGCTGCAGAAAATTGTAAACTCAGCCAGCTCAATCTTGGGCACGAGCATTGAGGACATCATCAAAAGGCAATGTCTCAGGAAAGTGGCATCCATCATCAAGGCAAGTCACTACATAGGACATACTCTCTCCTCATTACTAGCATCATGGAGGAGTTACAGGAGCCTGAAGACCATTTTACGTATTGCATTGCATGTCTGCTGCAAAATAACAAATTTTCTAACAAATGTCTGTGATAAAAGACCTGATCTGATTCTGATTGATTTATTGTTAGGAATCATACCTTCTCCATTAACAGGTGTTTAATTTTCATGATTCCTTGATGGCCTGTTTCGATGCCTCCTTTATCTAATAAAGTGGCCACTGAGTGTATCTGTAATAGTTCATTATGCATTTTTTCAGAGTCAAAGTCAAATTTATTGGCATAGGCTCCGATGCAATGAAGAACTTACAGTATCACAGCCACATAGCATCACAATCCTGATTTGATGGAGACGGACGTGAGAGCACGGAGGAACATCTGGAGAAACTTCTGAAATGCCTGCTTCACTGCCACTGCTACTGTGTGATCAGAAATCTCTGGAGGGGAAGGCCCCGAATCCTCGGCCTTTCCTGTTGCTTGGCGGCCGGGGCCGGGATCAAAGCACTCAGCAGAGATGGTGCTCGGTGCTCGGTGTTGGAGGGCTGGTTGGAGGCTCGAAGTTTTCAGATGGACTCAGAGTCGGACTGTGGTTGGGTGCTTCCAGGATGCTGCATCAGCAAGTTTGCGGTGCTGGAAGCTCATGGCAGGGAGAGTTTCTTCCTTCTACTGTCTGTGTGAGATGTTGGGGCTATTGGGATTTAGAAACTTTTTTTTTACCGTGCCCATGGTCTGCTCTTATCAAATTACAGTATTGCTTTGCACTGTTGTAACTGTATGTTATAATTATGTAGTTTTTGTCAGTTTTAGTCTTGGTCTGTCTTGTGTTTCTGTGATATCATACCGGAGGAACGATATTATAATTTTTTAATGCATGCATTTCTAAATGACAATAAACGAGGACTGAGTGTCCTCACAATCTAATAAGCAGTATTCACAAGAAAAGGCATAAATTATACACAAATTTTATAAAAAGAGAATGCAATTAGAACAAAAATGTCCATTTTGGTACAACACATACAAAATACAGGAGGAACTCAGCAGGTCTGGCAGCATCTATTGAGAGGAATAGACAGTTAACATTTCGGCCTGAGACGCTTCATCAGGATTTTTGTACAGAGTGGTCATTATGGTGCTAAACTGTAGTGATTGGGATCTTACCGTATGGTTCAAGGGCTGAATGGTTGAAGAGAAGTAGAGAAGTAGAACCAAAAGGATAATGAGCAAATAAGCTACATTTAAACATTACATCCACAACTTGACTGAACAGAAAATATTCGTTTCTCACAATTTTGTGGTTGTTATGCTAAGATCACATCAGCCATTACAGTCTGGTTTGGTGCCAGCATCCTCTCACAACTTAGAAAAACCAGAGTGAGCTGGCAGACTGGTAGAAAAGGTCATTGTCTGCAGTCTACTATCACTGCAGGACTTGTATGTGTCCAGGATAAAAAAGTGGGCAGGAAACATCATTGTGGACACTGCCCATCCACCAAACTGCCTTTTCCAAAAGCTTCCTTCAGGAAAGGGCTGTAGGGCTATTAAAACATAAACCTCACACCATCTTAAAAGTTTCTTCTGCCAGGCAGTTAATCTGATCAACCATTCTAGTTTGAGTCCAGAGAGGAAATTAAGAACCTGGTGGCATGGTGCGAAGACAATAACCTAGCCCTCAACGTCAGCAAGACGAAGGAATTGGTTGTTGACTTCAGAAGGAGTAGCGGACCACACGACCCAATTTACATCGGTGGTGCGCAAGTGGAACAGGTCAAAAGCTTTAAGTTCCTTGGGGTCAATATCACAAATGACCTGGTCCAACCAAGCAGAGTTCATTGCCAAGAAGGCCCACCAGTGCCTTTACTTCCTGAGAAAACTAAAGAAATTTGGCCTGTCCCCTAAAACCCTCACTAATTTTTATAGATGCACCGTAGAAAGCATTCTTCTGGGGTGCATCACAACCTGGTATGGAAGTTGTCCTGTCCAAGACCGAAAGAAGCTGCAGAAGATCGTGAACGTGGCGCAGCACATCACACAAACCAATCTTCCGTCCGTAGACTCACTTTACACCGCACGCTGTCGGAGCAGTGCTGCCAGGATAATCAAGGACACGACCCACCCAGCCAACAGACTTTTCGTCCCTCTTCCCTCCGGGAGAAGGCTCAGGAGCTTGAAGACTCGTACGGCCAGATTTGGGAACAGCTTCTTTCCAACTGTGATAAGACTGCTGAACGGATCCTGACCCGGATCAGGGCCGTACCCTCTAAATATCCGGACCTGCCTCTCGGTTTTTTTGCACTACTTTACTTCCCATTTTTCTATTTTCTATTTATGATTTATAATTTAAATTTTTAATATTTACTAATTTTAACTATTTTTAATATTTTTAATATTTAATACTTGTAATCCAGGGAGTGTGAAGCGCAGAATCAAATATCACTGTGATGATTGTACATTCTAGTACCAATTGTTTGGCAACAATAAAGTATAAAGTATAAAGTATAGTTAGCCCTCACACCCCCCCTCTATCTATTACCCCCATCACAGCACAGTAAAGACTTTAAACCACTTTCTATTATGCTGTTTACATTGTAAATACACATTGGTGTTTATGTACTTATGCATATCTGTACTTTAAATTCTAACTTTATTTTATATGTCTTTATATAACCATAAATTATACACAATTAGAACAAAAAGTCCATTTTAGTACAAAGTGATTACATTGGTCATAGTGTTGCTGATCTGTTGTGATTATGGTTTCAAGAACTGAATGGTTGAAGGGAAGAAGCTACCAGGGACTAATCGCCAGATAACTAAACTACAAACGGCATTGCTCTCGAGATCGCAGGAACTCACAGCCCTCTCCACTATGACAAGGTGATGATCCTCGGAGAAGAGGCGTCTGCACCTCCTGCCTGATGGTAGCTGTGAAAAGATGGCATGACCCAGATGGTGGGGATCTTTGATGGTGGATGTTACCTCCTGAGGCAGTGCCTCTTATAGTCAATACCAACAGTGGGAAGGGATGTGCCCATGATGCATTGGGCAGAGTCCACTGTTCTCTACAGCTTCTTATGTTCCTGAACATTCAGTTAGGACATCCACTTAGAACATAGATCAGGAGGAATTTCTTTAGTTAGAGGGTAGTGAATCTGTGGAATTCATTACCACAGATGGGTATATTTAAAGCACATGTTGATAGGTTCTTGATTAGTCAGGGCATCAAAGGTTATGAGGAGAAGGATAATAAGTAAGCCATGATGGAATGGTGAAGCAGACTCAATGGGCTGAATGGCCTAATTCTGCTCCATGTCTTATTGGTTTATGGTATTATGGAATTGCTGTACCAGACCAGGATACATTCTACAGTACTTCTGTAGAAATTTGTTAGAGTGTTTGATGAAACTGCATGATTTCTGTTAAACAAACTGTGCAAGTTGCATGTCCGATTTTAACTTAATCACTTGAGGTAATTTCTAGTTAATAGAGATTTGCTTTGTGTCTAAACAATCCTTGTTGTTAAGAGTGGGAACATTTGCTCATTCCCCACCACAGGGGTGTAGAAGCCAAGCTGGTGTGGGAGAGGCCTTGCTGGAATCCATTCCGAGTTGGGGGCTCGGCCCTCCTGTCGGAGCTCCCCTCCAGTGTTCGCTTGATCCTGCCCTCTGATGTTTACTCGGTGGAAGATCAAGCTGGACCAGGACAATCCACAGTCATGCCACTCAGGGACTTGGGCTATTTTTTTTTAGATTGTATGTTTTTCTGAAATTGTAGATATATGTGCTATTTATGCTATGTGTTATGTGCAGAGTGCCGTGTGCTGTGGGCTGATGGTAATGTGTTTTGCACCTTGGCCTCAGAGGAACGTTGTACCATTTGGCTGTATTTACGTATGGTTGAATGATAATAAAACTTTAACTTGAACTATTACACAACAGCTGCAGAGTGTAACTCTCACCAAGCTACAGCATTGGCCAGGCCTGTTGTCTCCACCATTAAAGGGACAAGGAGGGACACCACCACCTGAAAACTTCCCTCCAATCGTACATCCTCCTGACCTGGAGATATATCGTGACTCCTGCACTGCCACTGAGTTTGAATCTTGTAGCTCCCTTTGCAACAGTGCTGCAGTAGCATTGTTTTTAGAGCTCTTACAGCACGGGGCATTGGAGCTCAATTCTTCGTACTCTGTAAGCCAGTTCGTATGTTCCTTCCCGTGTGTGTGTGTGTAGGTTTCCTCCGGGTGCTACGGTTACTTCCCAGCATTCAAAGACATACCGGTTAGTAGGCTGATTGGTCATCGTAAATTGTCCTGTGATTATGCGAGGGTTAAATCGATGGGTTGCTGGGCAGTGCAGCTCGGAGAGCCAGAAGAGCCCGTTCCATGCGGTATCTCAATATAAAAATAAGTAAAAATCACTGTGAGGATACTTTCACTAGAAGGACTGCAGGAGATCCAGAAGATGCTTCACCAGAATCAATCCCAGGGCCGTAAATTCCAGCCTTGTTGACAGCACCCAGAATCCATAACTGAAAGTAAAAAAAAACATGAAGTCAGTATCCAAACACTGTTTACAATTTATCACAATTTAACACATTGACTCCTAAACTGTAAGAGAAGCTGAGAAAATAGAGTAATAAATAACGTGCACAATATCACATCCTATCATCACCATGTTTCCTCAGACCTTGGCATCAATGTGTCTGTAAGGAGTCTATACGTTCTCCTCGTGAACCGGGTGGGTTTCCTCTGGGTGCTCCAGTTTCCTCCCACATTCCAAATCCGAACAGTTTGGAAGTTAATTGGTCATTGTAAATTGTCCCATGATTATACGACAATAAGACCAAAAGAAATAGGAGCAAAATTAGACCATTTGGTCCATTGAGTCTGCTCCGCTATTCAATCATGGCTGATAATTTTTTCTGCTCCTCAACCCCATTCCCCAGTCTTCTCCCTGTAACCTTTGATGCCATGTGCAACCAAGAACTTATCAATCTCTGCCTTAAATACAGCCAATGACCTGGCCTCCACAGCTCCCTGTGGTAAAAAATTCCACAAATTCACCACTCTCTAGCTAAAGAAATTTATCCGCATCTATGTTTTAAACAGACGCACCTCTATCCTGAGGCTGTGCCCTCTTGTCCTAGACTCTCCCACCATGGGAAATATCCTTTCCACATCTACTCTGTCTAGGCCTTTCAACATTCAAAAGGTTTCAATGAGATCTCTCCTCATCCTTCTAAATTCCAGCGAGTAAAGACCCAGAGCCATCAAACGTTCCTCGTATGATAATCCTTTCACTCCTGGAATTATACTTGTGAACCTCCTCTGGACCCTCTCCAATACCAGCACATCCTTTCTTAGATGAGGAACCCAGAACTGTTCACAATATTCAAGGTGAGGCTTCACCAGTGCTTTATAAAACCTCAGAATCATATCTTTGCTCTTGTATTCAAGACCTATCAAAATGAATGCTAAGATTGCATTTATACTTTATACTTTATTGTTGCCAAGCAATTGATACTAGAACGTAAAATCATCACAAGGATATTTGATTCTGTGCTTCCCGCTCCCTGGAGTCCAAATCGATAGTAAATATTAAAAATTTAAATTATAAATCATAATAGAAAATAGAAAATGGAAAGTAAGGTAGTGCAAAAAAACCGAGAGGCAAGTCCGGATATTTGGAGGGTACGGACCAGATCTGGGTCAGGATCCATTCAGCAGTCTTATTACCTCAGTCTCATTTGCCTTCCTCATCACCGACTCAACCTGCAAGTTAACTTTTAGGGTGTTCTGCACAATATCTGCCAAGTCCCTTGGCATCTCAAATTTTCAGATTTCTCTCCATTTAAAAAATAGTCTGCACATTTATTTCTACTAACAAAGTGCATGACCATGCATTTTGAATTAGGGTTAAAGGGATGGATGTGGTGTATGGGGCGTCCAGGGACGGGTAGCACCTCTGGTGATGAGGCTTGTCATGACCATTCCAGGGCAGCTCACTCACTTTTGGTCCCCACCAGACACTCATCTGCTGCTCCAAGTAGCTGCTTGCACTCAACAGCAGTCACACCCTGGTACACCACTTCGACAAGCAAGCTACACCGGGTGAGGTAGCTGGTGTCCTCATACATTCCCCAGTGAGTTAGGGACATGCCTGCCCCAGGGTGCGAAGGCAGCTCCGACAGACGGGGTGAGTGAGATCCAACGGCCAGGATGGCAGTTCTGCGACACTCCGTGGAGAGTGATGGGCATGGCAAGGCAGAGAGAATGTCATGTTGCCCACTGCAACCAGAGAAGACCCCATTTTGTGACAATGTGTTTGTACCACTGGACCCGGACTTCTGAGGGCAAGAAAGTGAAACTACCCCAAGTGCAGTGGCTTTTCCAGCTTAAACACTCTCCTGTACAGGTTTCCTGTCATTGCGGGACATGACAGACAACCACCAAAGAGGTGAGTTGCTGGGCATTGAGGCTTGTTAGGTTCACAGTGCCTGGTCCACAATGTATTTCTGAATAATAAAAAAAACAGTAACGTGCACAACTCAAAAATACTGGGACTGTTCTCTCTAGACTTGCAGGATGAGAGTTGTGTACAGTGTAACTGAGTACCTGAAATGCCTTGTCGTAGTCATTTTGTTTCATGGTAACCACATACTGACAAGATTCAACTGAATCTCAATTGGCTTTGCAGAGCAGGTCCTAGCCGGGCACCTGAAGATATTGTGTTGTCAGCTGAACCCATGTAATTGTCCAGTTGCTGCAAGAGACTTCAGGATGATGTGCTTAAATCGTGTACTCTGGTGCTGAATGGTGCTGATCAATAGTCAGCAACAGTATCAGAATCAGGTTCATTATCGTTGATATATGACATGAAATTTGTTGTATTGTGGCAGTAATATAGTTCAATACATAAAACATTAAGTTAGAATAATATAAATGGATAGATGGATAGGTGTTGGTGCGTGGCCAAGAGGTTAAGGCGTTCGTCTAGTGATCTGAAGGCGGAAGCAGCGTGTTGTGTCCTTGAGCAAGGCACTTAATCACACATTGCTCTGTGACGACACCGGTGCCAAGCTGTATGGGTCCTAATGCCCTTCCCTTGGACAACATCGGTGGTGTGGAGAGGGGAGACTTGCAGCATGGGCAACTGCCGGTCTTCCATACAACCTTGCCCAGGCCTGCGCTCTGGAAACCTTCCAAGGCGCAAATCCATGGTTTCACGAGACTAACGGATGCCTATTAGATGGATAGATCATCATCATTATGTGCCATGTTGTACTGATGTGTGCGCTCGTGGTCTGTCCATGACCATGATTATTCTTGGTAAATTTTTCAACAAATTTTTCAGTGGTTTGCCAATGCCTTCTTCTGGGCAGTGTCTTTACAACACTGGTGAATCTAGCCATTATCAATACTCTTCAGAGATTGTCTACCAGGCGTCAATGATCGCATAACCAGGACTTCTGATATTCACCAGCTGCTCTTACGACCATCCACCAGCTGCTCCTATGGCTTCACGTGACCCTGATCGGGAGGCTAAGCAGGTGCTACACCTTGCCCAAGGGTGACCTGCAGGCTAGTGGAGGGAAGGATTACCTTACACCACTTATAGTATCTCCAACCTGCCACCCATGATAGTTAGATAGATAAATAGTTCCATAAGAGAGCAAAAAGGTGAGGTAATGTTCATGGGTTCATGGACTATTCATAAATCTGATGGTGGAAGGGAAGAAATTGCTACTAAATCGTTGAGTGTGTGTCTTCAGGCTCCTGTACCTCCTCCCCGATGATAGTAATGAGAAGAGAGTGCGTGCTGGATGGTGAGGGTCCGTAACAATAGAGGCCACCTTCTTCTGCTATTGCCTTTTGAAGACGTCCTTGATGCCCATGATGGAGCTGGTTGAGTCAACAATCTTCTGCAACCCCTTGCGATCCTGTACATTGGAGCCCCCATGCCACGTGGTGACACAACCATTCAGAATGCTCCCCATGGTGCATCTGTAGAAATTTGCTGGGTCTTGGGTGACGCTACGTCCCACAGACATGCACAGAACACCACACTCAAACACACAGAATCTGAGGGGGGACAATAACCTTGCAGACAAGTGGTGAGGTAGGCAGTGTTGAGGAAGCAAGGTGTCTGCAGAAGGACTTGGCAGATTGGGAGAATGGGCAAAGCGGTAGATGGAATATAATGCAGGGAAGTACATGGTTATGCACTTTGCACAAGAAATAAAGGCATGGACTATTTTCCCAATGGTAGAATATTCAAAAATCCAAAGTGTAAAAGAGATCAGGGAATCCATGTTCTGGATTCCCGAAAGGTTAACTTGCAGATCAGTCAGGAAGGCAAATGCAATGTGTTTCAAGAACACTAGAATACAAAAGCAAGGATGTAATGCTGAGGCTTTATAAGGCAATGATCAGACCGCTGTTGGAAAATTATGAGCAGTTTTGGGCTTCTTATCTGAGAAAAGACATGTTGGCTTTGTACAGAGTCCAGAGGAGGTTTACGAGAATGATCCGAGGAATGAAAGGGTTAACATATGAGAAGTGTTTGATGGCTCTGGGCCTGTACTCGCTGGAGTTTAGAAGAATGAGGGGAATCTCACTGAAACCTATCAAATATTGAAAGATCTGGATAGAGTAGATGCTTCCTGTAGTGGGGAGTCTAGGACCAGAAGGAACAGCCTCAGAATTAAGGAAAAATTTCTTTAGCCAGAGGCTGGTGAACAATGAATTCATTGCCACAGATGGCTAATGCAGGCCAAAGTATTGGGTATATTTAAGGAAGTGTTTGGTCGGTTACTTGATTAGTCAGGGCGTCAAAGGTTACGGGGGGAAGGCAGGAGAATGTGGTTGAGAAGGATGATAGATCAGTCATAATGGAGTGGCAGAGCAGACTTGATTGACAGAATGGCCTAATTCTGCTCCTACGTCTTAGGGTCTAATGGTCTTATGACACCGCTCTTATAACTAGAACATAGAATATTTCAGTACAGTCCAGGCCCTTTGCCCCATGATGCCTTGCCAACCCTTTAACTTCTCTGACCTAACTTTCCCACATTA
The DNA here is from genome assembly GCF_963921235.1 of Mobula hypostoma. Classification (NCBI taxonomy): domain Eukaryota; kingdom Metazoa; phylum Chordata; class Chondrichthyes; order Myliobatiformes; family Myliobatidae; genus Mobula; species Mobula hypostoma. The sequence goes on along the minus strand of NC_086099.1, from coordinate 11,946,519 downwards.
TCCTCTATTTTTCTGTCATTCATATGTTTACCTATCAGTTTCATAAAAGTCCCTAATGTATCGTCCTTTACCACCAATCAGGCAGCGTGTTCATTGCACCCATTACTCTGTGTAAAAACATCCCCCCTATACTATCCTCCAATCACCTTAAAATTGTGCCCGCCCATATTAGCGATTTCTACCCTGGGGAAAAGTCTCTGGCTTTCCACTCGATCTTATCATCTTATACACCTCTATCAAGTCACTGCTCATCTTCCTCTCCAAAGAGAAAAGACCTTACTTGCTCATAAGATATACTGTGTTTGGTGGCTCTGGGCCAGTACTCACTAGAATTTAAAAGTATGAGGGAAGATTTCATTGAAACCGACCAGATAGACTGGACTTGGAGAGGATGTTTCATATAGTGAGGTAATCTAGGGCTAGAGGGTGGAGCCCCAGAATAGAAGTACAAGCCTTTAGAACAGAGATGAGGAGGAATTTCTTTAGCCAGAGGGTGGTGAATCTGTGGAATTCATTGTCACAGACAGCTGTGGAGACCAAGTCATTGGGTATGTTTAAAGCCGAGGTTGAAAGGTTCTTGATAGGTAAGGTTGTCAAAGGTTTGGGAAGAAGGCAGGCGAATGGGGTTGAGAGGGATAGTGAACAACCATGATCGAATGGTGGAGCAGACTCAATGGGCCAAATGGCCTAATTCAGCTCCTATGTCTTACGGTCATATGGTCTTAAGCTCTAACATTTATCTCAGATCCTACAGAAGCAAACTGGTAGAACATCTCCTTAAATCCAAAAGATTACTTCACGGAAAGGAAACTTGCTATCCTCTCATATTCCCTTTGCCAATCACCTGTCCAGCTCTTGGCTCCATCCCTCCCCCTCCTGTCTTCTCCTATCATTTTGGATCTCCCCATCCCCCTCCCTCTTACTAACTCTTTCTTCAGTTAGTCCTGACGAAGGGTCTCAGCCCGAAATGTCAACTGTACATCTTCCTAGAGATGCTGCCTGGCCTGCTGCGTTCACCAGCAACTTTGATGTGTGTTGCTTGAATTTCCAGCATCTGCAGAATTCCTGTTGCTTGCTTCAAACCTATTTCTTCAAATGAAGCAGTAAACTGAGGTCCGTCTTCTCTCTCAGATGGGTGTAAGCATTTCATGATACAATTTTAAGAGAGAGCACGAGTTATCTTATGTGTTCTGATGAATAATTAGTTCTCTTCATTATTTCTACACAAGTGTCCCCCTTCCCTTTCTCCCATGGTCCACTCTGCTCTCCTATCTTCTTCTTCCACCCTATAACTTTTCTATCTATCACCTTCCAGCTTCTCACTTCATACCCCTCCCTCACCCACCTGGCTTCACCTATCACCTTCTAATCTGTACTCCTTCCTTTCCCCCACCTTCTTAATCTGGCATTTTCCGCCTTCCTTTCCAGTCTTGATGAAGGGTTTGGGCCTTTTATGTTGACTGTTTATTCCTCTTCATAGATGCTGCCTGACCTGCTGAGTTCCTCTAGCATTTTGCATGTGTTGCTTTGTGTTTCCTACATCTGCAGAATCTCTTGTGTTTCTACAAAAGACGTTCTGATAATCTTCATGTACTCTGTACAGATTGACAACTGTGTTTCCCACAATTACTGCACTTCTGGTTTTTGTCCAGTTTCTTCTACTACCAACAATTTTCGTACTTTGAAGGTTATTTTTTGTAATAATTATAGCACTAACAAATAAGCTCAGATCGTAACTAGATGCAGGATTTGAGAAATAACAATTAACGGATAAGTTTTAATCAGTCCGACAGCAGACAGTGAATCACCACTATAATCAGTTATGGAGTCATAGAATCGTGGAGAAACAGTTCCTTCAGCACATCTAGTCCATGCAGAACCATTTAAGCTGTCTACTCCCATCGACCTGCACCAGGACCATAGTCCTTCATTCCCTTACTATCCATGTGATCAATGAAATGCCATAGAAAAAGTTCCAAGTTCAAAGTAAAATTTATTATCTCAATAGACGAGGAAAGGAACCAGAATCAGGTTTATTATCGCTGACACTTGTTATGAAATTTATTGAATTGAGACTGCAGAACAGTGCATGACATAAAAATTACCATAAGTTACAAAAATAAATGAAAAAATAATGTAAAAGAGAATAGTGAGGTAGTTCAGAAATCTGATGGCTGAGGGGCTCTGTACTTCAGATTCAAATTCAGGCTCATTTATTTATCACATGTATAATGAAAACGTGTGGTGGGGTAGAGATGACTCTTTACCAAAGGAGGGATAAGGCTCTCCTTCCCTCTGCTAGCCCACAGGTCACTCTTGCACAAGGTGTAGCCCCTGCTTAGCCTCCACCAGCTTCCCCCCACCGGCCGATCAAGGTCATGTAAAGCCGTGGGAGCAGGTGGTGGATGGTTGTATCAGCAGCTGGTGCAGATCACAAGTCCTGGGTACACGATCACTGACGCCAGGCAGACAATCTCTGAAGAGTATTGGTAACGGCTGGGGTCACCTGTCTTGTAAAGACACTACTCAGAAGAAGGCAATGGCAAACCATTTCCGTTGAAAAAATTTGCCAAAACAAGCGTGGTCAAAAGACCATGATCGCCCACATTATACGACACGGCACATAGCGATATTGTCATCCGACACAGCACATAATAATGATGATGATACAGTGAAATGCAACGTTTGTGTTAACAACCAACGCAGCTTAAGAATGTGTTAGGGGTATCTCCTCCCTGATGAAGGGGGCATGTCCTGGATGATGAGGGTTCTTAATGATGGATGATGCCTTTCTCAGGCACTGTCTTTTGGAGATACCCTTGTTGGAGGGTAGGATTTTTCCTATGAAGGAACTGACTGGGTCTATAACCCCCTTTTATGATTCTGCTTATTGGGGCCTGTATACTAGGCAGTGGTGCAGCCAGTCAGAATGGTCTCCAAGATATTTCTGTAGTATGTGAAGAGCAAGAGAATAAGACGTGAAAGAATAGGACCTATCAAGTGTGACAGTGGGGAAGTGTGTATGGAACCGGAGGAAATTGCAGAGGTACTTTACTTCAGTACTCACTGTAGAAAAGGATCTTGGTGATTGTAGTGATGACTTGCAGCAGACTGAAAAGCTTGAGCTTGTAGATATTAAGAAAGAGGATGTGCTGGAGCTTTTGGAAAGCATCATGTTGGATAAGTCACCGGGACCGGATGACATGTATCTCAGGCTACTGTGGGAGGTGAGGGAGGAGATTGCTGAGCCTCTGGCAATGATCTTTGCATCATCAATGGGGACAGGAGAGGTTCCGGAGGATTGGAGGGTTGCAGATGTTGTTCTTTTATTCAAGAAAGAGAGTAGAGATAGCCCAGGATATTATAGACCAGTTAGTCTTACCTCAGTGGTTGGTAAGTTGATGAAGAAGATCCTGAGAGGCAGGATTTATGAACATTTGGAGAGGTATAAAATGATTAGGAATAGTCAGCATAGCTTTGTCAAGGGCAGGTCGTGCCTTATGAGCCTGATTGGATTTATTGAGGATGTGAATAAACACATTGATGAAGGAGGAATAATAGATGTAGTGCATATGGATTTCAGCAAGGCATTTGATAAGGTACCCCATGCAAGGCTTATTGAGAAAGTAAGGAGGCATGGGATCCAAGGGGACATTGCTTTGTGGATCCAGAACTGGCTTGCCCACAGAAGGCAGAGAGTGGTTGTAGAGAGGTCATATTCTGCATAGAGGTCGGTCACCAGTAGAGTGCCTCAGGGATCTGTTCTGAGACCCTTACCCTTTCTGATTTTTATAAATGACCTGGATGAGTAAGTGGAGGGATGGGTTAGTAAGTTTTCTGATGACACAAAGGTTGGGGGTGTTGTCGATAGTGTGGAGGGCTGTCAGAGGTTACAGCGGGACATTGATAGGATGCAAAACTGGGCTGAGAAGTGGCAGAAGGAGTTCAACCCAGATAATTGTGAAGTCGTTAATTTTGGTAGGTCAAATATGATGGCAGAATATAGTATTAATGGTAAGACTCTTGGCAGTGTGGAGGATCAGAGGGCTCTTTGGGTCAAAGTCCATAGGACGATCAAAGCAGCTGCACAGGTTGACTCCATGGTTAAGAAGGCATATGGTTTATTGGCCTTCATTAATCCTGGAATTGAATTTAGGAGCTGAGAGGTAATGTTGCAGCTATATAGGACCCTAGTTAGACCCCACTTGGAGTACTGTGCTCAGTTCTGGTTACCTCACTACAGGAAGGATGTGGAAGCCATAGAAAGGGTGCAGAGGAGATTTACAAGGATGTTGCCTGGATTGGGGAGCATGCCTTATGAGAATAGGTTGAGTGAACTCGGCCTTTTCTCCTTGGAGTGACGGAGGATGAGAGATGACCTAATAGATGTGTATAAGATGATGAGAGGCATTGATTGTGTGGATAGTCAGAGGCTTTTTCCCAGGGCTGAAATGGTTGCCACAAGAGGACACAGGTTTAAGGTGCTGGGGAGTAGGTACAGGGGAGATGTCGGGGTAAGTTTTTTACTCAGAGAGTGGTGAGTGCATGGAAAGGGTTGCCGGCAATGGTAGTGGAGGCAGATACGATAGGGTCTTTTAAGAGACTTTTGGATAGGTACATGGAGCTTAGAAAAATAGAGCGTATAGGTAAGACTAGTAATTTCTAAGGTAGGGACATGTTCGGCACGACTTTGTGGGCTGAAGGACCTGTATTGTGCTGTAGGTTTTCTATGTTTCTATGTTTCTAAATTTTGCAAGAGAATTTGGTGCCATCCAAAATCTCCTCAAACTCTGAAAGAAGCACAGCTACTGGTATGTTTTCTTCATAATTGCATTAAAGTGTGGAGCCTATCAGAGGCGGAAGAAGTAAAGGGAAAAGGGAAAAGAAGAATGGGGAAAAGGGGGAGGGAAGCAGAACCAGTACTGAAAGAAGGAAGGATTCAACGAACCCTTTCTCAACAAAATGAAACATTCAAAAGCAGTAAAGTTTGAGAAGACAGGGAGAGAAATAGATAAAGATCTGATGACAAAACCCAACTGAAGATAGCGGCACCTTTCCTTTTGCTCAGGGACTGAGAAAACTATTAGGCAAAGCTTTTGGTGCAAATTATAGCAATTTCAAAAGCCAGGAAGGAGAAGGAGGGGAAAAAGGAAAAGAAAGAGATAGAGGTGGGGGAGGGAGGAAGGAGGTTGCAAATGCACCACTGCAGAGGTGACAGACCTAAAGGTGTTTGTTTTAACATAAGGCCACCTTTCCAAGTGAGTGCACATCTGATCCATTCTTCATGAATATTTACACATTAATTACTATGGGTGTTTTTTGTAGCTTGTGCCATAGCAACACAATTTCCACTGCATAATGACTGCAAAATGACACTGCGTAATATTATCAGTCATTATGGATACTGTAAAGGCAGGAACAAATGCGGTAGTTGTACAAGTGACTTTATTAATAATATTCTGTCATTAAAATGGAAATTATTTTTGATACCATTTATTACTGACTGGAAGTTAAAAAAAAATAAGCCTGTAATATGCTAATTTGCCACAATTATCTCTTAAATATAAACAAATAATACAATGCTCTACCAAACAATTTCTTTGAGCAACTGAAGAGAATAAAATCAGACTGCATTACGAGCTAGAGTTATGTTAGAGAGAATGGGAATTAGTTTTACAAAGTTAATTGTGGAACATGGCTTTACATTCTCCCAGTTTGGGAAATACAGATAGATAGCTGGAGTGAGCTACATTCAGTGGCCATGATGTTTGGCACCTTCTGCACCTAATAAAGTGGCAACTGAGTGTATGTTCATGGTCTTTTGCTGCCATAGCCCATCCACTTCAAGGTTTGACACGTTGTACGTTCAGAGATGCTCTTCTGCACACCACTGTTGCAATGCATGGTGAGTTGAGTTACTGTCCTCTTCTTGGCAGTTTGAATCAGTCAGGTCATTCTCCTCTGACCTCTCTCAGTAACAAGGTGCTAATGCCCACAAAATGCCACAAATTGATTTTAATTTTTAGTTTTTTGCGAAATCTAGAGACTGTTGTGCGCGAATATCCTAGGAGATGAGAAGCTTCTGAGATACACAAACCACCCCAACTGACACCAACAATTATTCCATCGCCAAAGTCACTTCGATCACATTTCTTCCCCATTCTGATGTTTGGTCTGAACAACAACTGAACCGTTTGACCATGTTGGCATGCTTTGATGTATTGGGTTGCTGCCACATGATGGACTGATTAGATATTGGCAATAATGAACAAGTGTACATGTGTACCAAATAAAGTGGCCAGCTGAGTGTGTCCTTCTTATTGGGTGCAGAGATAAAGTCCCAGTGTTAAATGTTCTAGGATTAAATAGGTGGGCTGCTGGGTAGCACAGCTCATTGGTCCAGAATGGCCTGTTCCACACTATATCTCCAAAGAAAATAAATATACTCAAAAATAAGAAGCAGTATTGTGAATAATATAGTCCTACAGACTGTCAATAAGCAGAGGGGAAGACGTGATTAAAGCAGAAAATCATGTGGGATTTAAATACAATTTAGTGCTTCAGGTCAGAGGCTGAACTATCTTTCCCACTGGGAGAGGTACACAAGGTAAGCATGGAGTTATTGTTCATGCCTGAAGTGAGTAACATTTATGGTCACTGAGGGAATCCAGTGAAATGGGAATCAGCAGGAACATATGTAATGTACAGGGTCAGCCATGATCTTACAGAAAAGGAGAATTTGCTGAGGGAGTTATAAACTTAAAGGTTTGAAGTGTTGTACATTCAGAGAAGCTCTTCTGCACACCACTGTTGTAACATGTGGTTAAAGTTACAAAACACCATTTTGATATTTAGTCTGAAGCTTTTAAAAGATCAAATTTCAAAGTTCAAAGAACATTTATTATCAATGTATGTGTACCATATACAACCTTGAGATTCATCACTACCAAAGAAGGTAGAAGGCGCTCGTTCTGTCTGCTAACTTGTAGGTCACCCTTGAGCAAGGTTTTAGCACTTGGTAATCTCCCCATCTGCTGATCAGGGTCATGTGAAGCCATGGGAGCAGGTGGTGGATGGTTGTATGAGCAGCTGGTGAATATCAAAAGTCCTGGTTATGTGACTACTGATGCTAGCGGAACAATCTCTGAAAAGTATTGATAATGGCTGGAGTCACCAGTCTTGTAAGGACACTGCTCAGAAGAAGGCAAAGGCAAACCACATCTGTCGAAAAATTTGCCAAGATCAATCATGGTCATGGATAGCGCACAATCGCCTATGATACACAACACGGCACATAATGGTGATGATGTTAAGGCATACATATTATTGTCTTGTAATATTAAGCAACCTTTTCTCGTGTTGTTAATGTATATGACCTGCGTATTGGCTGAACTTACCTGCCTGTGATGCTGATGTAAGCAATTTTTTTTCATTTTCTCACCAGTATTTTTCACCTGTACCTCATCATACATGACAATATTGATTTGACCTATCTTGAAATAAGTTTTGCATGCTTAAGCACTAACTTGAGATGCTACCTGTGTATCTGTTGTTACCATGTGGCAGAGCTTTGAATACCACAACAATCTCTTAATTGCACCCTACAGCGTCTAAATGTACAATTAAACAGAATGCATACAGCCTCAGTTAAAGTTCTGAAATGGGGAATCAACTTCCAAAGGTGGGAGGTGACATTATTTCTATTGCCACCAAGAAATAACCTTTTCAAGTTCAAGTTAAATTGTCATTCAACTGTACATATGGATTCAGGCAAAGGAAACAGTGTTCCCCTGGGGTAAAGGTGCAAAGCACAGTACCAATAGTTGTAAGTGGCATGCAGCACATAGCACAATTAGGTGCAATAGCAGAAAAACACACAAAAAAAATATAGACCAAGTCTTTGACTGTCATAGCATGTAGATTGATGGTGCATGAGATGTTGTTCTGGAGCCACGTTTCTGCAAGAACAAGCATGTAGCAGTTCCGCATCTCACACAAGAATGACCACAGATGAATGCAATTGAGCTTGTCTAATATGGCAGGGTGATGGGAACTAGTATGATAGAGCTGAGGATGAGTCAGCAGGTTTACAAGTAGATGATGGGTGTAACATGAATGTAAGGAAGGACAAGCCAATGATTGGGTATAAATGCAGACAGAGCAAAGAGTTAAATTGTACCACAGAGGCAAAATTCAAAAGGGTAAAGAGCACAGGACTGAAGGTGCTGCATTTAAATGCGCATAGCATTTGGAATGGGGGGGGCGAACTTGTGGTGCAATTAGAGGTAGGTCAGTATGACATTGTGGACATCACCAAGTCGTGGCTGAAAGAAGGCCATAGTTGGGGCATGTAATAAAGGCAATGACACAGTTGTAATGGGGGACTTCAATATGCAAGGGGATTGAGAAAATTAGATTGGAGTCGGATCGCAAAAGAGGAAATTTGTTGGCTTTTACGAGATGGATTTTTAGAACAGCTTGTGCTTGAGCTGACTCGATGAAAGACTACCTTAGATTGGGGGTTGTGTAATAATCCAGATCTTATTAGGAAGCTTAATGTAAAGGAACCCTTAGGATCATAATATGACTAAATTCATACTGCAATTTTAGAGAGAGAAGGATAAGTCACAAGTATCAGTATCACAAAGGCATAAAGGGAATTACAGAGACATGAAAGAGGAGCTTTCCCGGATGGATTGGAGGAGGATACTGGCAGGGATGATGGCAGAACAGAGATGGCTGAAGTTTCTGGGGATAGTTCACAAGGTGGAGGATAGATATGTTGCATGGAAGAAGTTGTTCTCAAATGGCAGGAGCAGATGACCGTGGCTGCCAAGGGAAGTTAAGGAATGCATAAAAGCCAAGGAAAGAGCATAAAAGTGAGTGGGAAGTTGGATGATTGAGAAGCATTTAAAATCCAACAAAAGGCAGCTAAAACAGCTATAGGGAAATGAGGGCAGACTAGCCAATATTATAAAGCAGGATATTAAAAGTTTTTTCAGTTATATAAAGAGTAAAAGGGAGGTGACAGTTGATATTGGACCACTGGAACATTATGCTGGTGATGTAGCAATGGGGGACAGAGAAATGGCAGATGAACTTAATCAGTACTTTGCATCAGTCTTCACTGTGGAAGACTCTAGCAGTGTGCCAGAGGTCCATGAGTGTCAGGCCAAAGGAGTAAGTGACATCGCTATTACAAAGGAAAAAGTGCTAGGCACACTCAAAGGTCTTAAGGTGAAAAAGTCACCTGGACCAGATGGACTGCGTGCCAGAGTCATGAGAGAGGTCGCTGAAGAGATAATGTGTCACAAGGGCAGAGCACAGGTGGACCCAAAAGCAGGACACAAAGACGTTTTGTAATGTTAACAAGAATAAAGTTTATTCATCGTTACTAGGAAAGCAGGGCAGCAAGGATTGCTCAGAGGGGAGATCAAGGAGTGAGCAAAACAGAAGCAGGAATAAGCGTGGCTAGACTCAGACTTGGACTTGGAACTAGGAACTTGGAACTCGGGACCCGGACTTGAAACTTGGGACTGGGAACTCAGAACTTCAGAACCTGGACCTGGAACTCGGAACATCAGAGCCTGGACTTGAAACTCGGAACATCAGAGCCTGGATTTGAGAACTCGGAACATCAGAGCCTGGACTTGGAACTCAGAACATCAGAGCCTGGACTTGAAACTTGGAACATCAGAGCCTGGACTTGGAACTCAGAACATCAGAGCCTGGACTTTTCTTAGACACAGGACATGGAACACTGAGCCGGGGCTCCTCCTTGGACACAGGACATAGAGCCTGGACTCTTCTTTTAGGCACATGATGCAGAAAACTGAGAGACAGACTCCCCAACTCAGAGTAGCAGCAAACGACTGGACCTACTCAGTGGAGATGAGGACACGGAGAGACAGTTCCCCGCTAAGGGTAGCGGCAAATGGCTGGACATACCCAGTGGAGACGAGGATACGAGGAGACAGTTCCTAACTCAGAATAGCAGCAAAATGGCCAGATCTACTCAGCGGAGACGAGGACACGAAGAGATGGTACTACACAACGATAGACAGTTCATACCTTGACATGAAATGGCTCCAAGTAGTGGCAAGCCCTTGACACGGCCCAGGAACTACAGACAGCGGCTCTAGTCTCACTTGGGTGGGCTAACTTGACAGACCCGCTTGGGCAAGGTAGCTTAGCGACTCAGTCAGGAAAGGTAACTTAACAGGCTGGCTCCAGTGAGGAGAGGCGACTTACTGGCGCTGGCTTCCGGGAAAAGATTTGAGTAGCCCCGGCGATGTAACTTGGCTCATTCCGGCAGTGTGACTTGCTCACCCTTGCTTCAGTGACATCGAATGACAATCTAGCACTGAGTAGCTGTAAGCCCGACACTAAATACTGCTCATTCAGCTGACACTTTAATTACAGAGCTCAAGAAACACGGGGAAACAATGAATTAAGGAAAACAAGGAGTCAACAGTCCTGATCGTGACACAAGTAAATTTATAGGGACCCAGGGAATAACTGATCAGGACCGTGACATAATGTATGCATTTGTCATGATCTTTCATGAATCACTTGATTCTGGCATGGTCCCAGAGACTGGAAAATTGCAAATGCCACTCAACTCTTTAAGTAATGAGGAAGTCAAAAGAAAGGAAGTTATAGGGCAGTTGCCCTAATCTAAGTGGTTGGGAAAGTGTTGGAGTCCATTATTAATGATGAGGTTTCAGGGTACTTGGAGACTAATGATAAAATAAGTCAAAGTCAGCATGGCTTCTGTAAAGGGAAATCTTGCCCAACAAATCTGTTGGAGTCCTTCGAGGAAGTAACTAGCAGGTTGGACAAAGGAGGGGATGTGGATGTCATTTACTTGGATTTTCAGAAGGCATATGAGGCTGCTTAACAAGATAAAATCCTATGGCGTACCAGGAAAGATACTGGCATGGACAGAGGAATGGCTGCCCGGCAGGAGGCAGTGAGTGGGAATAAAGGGGGGCTTTTCTGTTTGGCTGCCAATGACTAGGGGTTTTCCTCAGGGGTCAATATTGGAATCATTACTTTTCACATTGTTTGTCGGTGATTTAGATAATGGAATTGATGGCTTTATGGCAAAGTTTGCAGACGATACGAAGACAGGTGGAGGGGTAGGTAGTGCTGAGGAAGCAATGCGATTGCAGCAGGACTTAAGACAAATTGGAATAATGAGCAAAATAGTGGCAGAAATATTGGGAAAGAAACAATAGTGCAGATTATTATCTAAATGGGAGAAAATTCAAACATCAGAGGTGTAGAGGGACTTAGGAGTCCTCATCCAATAATCCTAGAAGGTTAACTTACAGGTTGAGTCTGTGGTAAAGAAGGCAAATGCAATGTTGGCATTTATTTCAAGGGGAATAGAATATCAAAGGAAGGAGATAATGCTGAGCCTTCATAAGGTTCTAGTCAGGTTGAACCTAAAGTATCGGCAACAGTTTTGTGCCTCATATCTCAGAAAGGATGTGTTGCCATTGGTGAGAGTCCAGAAGAGGGTCACAAGGATGATTCTAAGAAGGAAGGGGTTAACATATGAGGAGTGTCTGGTAGCTTTGCGCCTGTACTCACTGGCATTTAGAAGAATGCGTGGAGATCTCATTGAAACCTACCAAATGTTGAAAGGACTAGGTAGAGTGGATGTGGAGGGGATATTTCCTCTGGTGGGGCTATCCAGAACTTGAGGGCACAGCCTCAAAACTGAGGTGTGACCTTTTAGTACAGAGGGAAGGAGGAAATGTTTTAGCCAGAGAGTAGTGAATCAGTGGAATGCTCTGCCACAGACTGCAGTGGAGACCAAGTCTGTGGGTATACTCTGAAGGAAGAAGCATAGCAGTTTATGATTGCAATTCACCTTAGCCACCATCTCAAGGGCAATTATGGATGGACAATAAATCCTGCCTTTGCCAGTGATACCCAGATCTTCAAAAAAGTTATAGAACCATTCTTGCATTCTGACACTTCTCAAGCATCTCTTGGATGATTCTTCATCTCAAATATTGGACACACAGACATTATCTATCAGACACTGGGGTACTGGGGGCTGTAAACGTTTGCTTTGTACTGAAACTTCTCCTCTAAATCCCTTGTGTTTATGGATTCTCTCAATAATTATAATTTTCTATAATTTCATCAAACTTCTATAAATGTGCAAGGGAGAGTATACTGTCTGACTGCATCATGCCCTGGCATGGAAACACCAATAGAAAAGCCTACAAAAATAGTGGTTACAGTCTAGTCCATCTACAATGCTCTCTGTTGCAGGATAGCAGCATCCATCTTCAAGACCCCCAACATTTGGTCTGTTTTCACTGCTGCCAAAAGGAAGGAGATACAGGAGTTTCAAGACCCACACCATCAGGTTCAGAAATAGTTATTACTCCTCAACCATCAGGCTCTTGAACCAGAAGGGATAACTTCACTCATCTCAACACCGAACCGTTCCCACAACCTCTGGACTTCCTTTCAAGGACACTTCATGTTCTCATGTTCTCAATATTTATTGCTTATTTATTTATTATTATTATTATTCTTTTATATTGACACAGTCTGTTGTCTTTTGGACATGGATTGTTTGTCCATCTTGTGGTGGAAGTTTTTCATTGATTCTATGCTATTTCTCTGTATCTGCTGTGAGCTGCCGATAAGAAAATGAATTTGTATAAGGGATATACATGTGCTTTGATAATAAAGTTACTTTGAACTTTAGACTTTCTGAGAAGTGCTAAGTGTAAAAGGGAAAAAGAAGTGACTTCATCAAATCAAATCCCCAAAATAAACAAATATATAAATGCATACCCAAGTAAAATATTTCTGAAATAAGAAATAATTTACCTCATTTCAAATCAAAGCTGATAATGTTCATTACCCTGAAACACTTTACCTCTAACAGGAATAGTATGTCTTGTTGATTATTCCCGATATTTGCTGTAACTTCAAGCTTATATGATGGAGATAAACAGTGCTGAAAGAGGACAGCCATCATCAAGTGATAGCTGAAGTTGTGAAGCAAATTGCTTTAGCAATGATCTTGCATGGTGCAGTGACATTAACGGTGTCAACTGGCTTTTCCTGATTCCCAAGAGTTCACTTTACATGGCAAAATAGAAACATACATATCCCTTCTTTTGCTTAAGTGATTATAAAGCAGAGGCTTGGATGGTATCCGTAGATCAATTTTCCTGTTGGTTACACAACAGTGATGCTGAAATTGCCAGAATATTTATAACATGCCCGCTGCTAGAAATGTTTATAATTTCCACTGAGGTAACATGCCAGAATTCTGAGGTCGAGAGTGTGGAGCTGTCTCAGCGTAACAGTTTTCCCTCTTTAAAAGCTCTCCAGCACAATTCTCCTGTCATCGTCAGACAAGAGGAACAACCAGCATGATTGAAAGGAATATGTTTCACTTTGAAAATTGATTATCCTATCAGAATACAGTTATTTGTTATTTACCTACATTTTCTGTGTGCAGACTAAAACCTCATGAATGTATTTATTTTACACAGTTCTTGTTTTGCCCATAGCAATGCTGAACCCCTCCAAATGCCAATGAAATAAAGTGATGGCCATTTTATGGTATGGGAAGCAATGTGAAATGAATAGAAAATGGGCAGCTAGGCAAGGTGCTGAAGATGGCTGACGTGTATGGTGAGAGGGCTTCGTTATGTCTGCTGCATGTGGAGATGAGGCGGTGTCTGTGACAGCTGCACTTTACCCACAGATCAAAGTCTAAATGGTTAAGGGAAAGGTCGAGCGGCCTGTTCCAGTCCAGACATCCACTGGTCTTCTGTAAGTACGTTTGCCTCATCTGCTCATGATAACAGCATGAGGGAACTTGTTGTCACTTCGTTCTTCCCAGTGTTATTGACACCAGGCTCGGGGCACAGCTGTGAAAAGCTCATGTGAATTCATCACAATCATCAGATCAAACACCAGCAAAACAGTCAGTCTGTGCAGCACACAGAAAAGGGCGGAGGAACTCAGCAAGCAAGGCAGCATCTATGGAGGGGGAATCAATCACAAAGAAGGCATGCCAATGGTGCAGTAATAGCATTATGCTAACCACTATGCCACTGTGCCACCCCAGTTATGTTGTAACTGTGTAAAATTTTGGATAGGCCACATGTGGAGTATTGTGCACAGTTCTATTCACCACTCTACAGGAAGGATGGGGAGGCTTTGGAGAAGATGCAGAAATGGTTCAACAGGGTGTTGCCAGAATTAGAAAGTATTGGCTATAAGGAGAGTTTGGGCAAATCATCTGATGTGTACACCCCCCAAAGTGCATATTCACACATACCACTCTACCATTGCTCTGCTCTGGATCAGAAGAGAATGGTAGGAACAACACAAGGTGCAAGTCAAAGTAAGATGTCAGTCTGGTGAAGTTGTAACACAGGAATACATAATCAGAAGAGATTCTGCAGATGCTGGAAATCCAGAGCAACACTCACACAAAATTCTGGAGAAACTCGGCAAGTCAGACAATAGATAATAGACAGTAGTTGCAGGTGTAGGCCATTCAGCCCTTCGAGCCAGCACCGCTATTCACTGTGATCATGGCTGATCATCCACAATCTTTTCCTACCTTCTCCCCTTATACCTTCACTCCGCTATCTTTAAGAGCTCTATCTAACTCTTTTTTGAAAGCATCCAGAGATTTGGCCTCCACTGCCTTCTGAGGCAGAGCATTCCACAGAACCACAACCCTCTGTGTGAAAAAGTTTTTCCTCAACTCCATTCTAAATTGTCTACCCCTTATTCTTAAACTGTGGCCTCTGGTTCTGGACTCTCATCGGAAATATGTTTCCTGCCCCTAGCATGTCCAATCTCTTAATAATCTTATATGTTTCAATCAGATCCCCTCTCATCCTTCTAAATTCCAGTGTATACAACCCCAGTCGCTCCAACCTTTCAACATATGACAGTCCCGCTATCCCGGGAATTAACCTCGTGAACCTACGCTGCACTCCCTCAATAGCTAGAATGTTCTTCCTCAAATTTGGAGACCAAAACTGTACACAATACTCCAGGAGTTGTCTCACCAGGGCCCTGTACAACTGCAGAAGGACCTCTTTGCTCCTATACTCAACTCCCCTTGTTATGAAGGCCAACATGCTATTAGCTTTCTTCACTGCCTGCTGTACCTGCATGCTTACATGCAGTGACTGATGAACAAGGACACCTAGATCTCGTTGTACTTCCCCTTTTCCTAACTTGACACCATTCAGATAGTTATCTGCCTTCCTGCTCTTGGCACCAAAGTGGATAACCTCACATTTATCCACATCAAACTGCATCTGCCATGCATATGCCCACTCACCCAACCTGTCCAAGTCACCTTGCATTCTCATAACATCCTCCTCATATTTCACACTGCCACCCAGCTTTGTGTCATCTGCAAATATGCTAATATTACTTTTAATCCCTTCATCTAAATCATTAATGTATATTGTAAATAGCTGCGGTTCTAGCACCCAGCCTTGCAGTACCCATTAGTCACTGCCTGCCATTCTAAAAAGGACCCATTACTCCCTACTCTTTGTTTCTTGTCTACCAACCAATTTTCTATCCATGTCAGTACCCTACCTCCAATACCATTTGCTCTAATTTTGCACACTAACCTCCTATGTGGGACCTTATCAAAGACCTTCTGAAAGTCCAGGTACGCTACATCCACTGGCTTTCCCATATCCATTTTCATAGTTACATTCTCAAAAAATTCCAGAAGATTAGTCAAGCATGACTTCCCCTTCGTAAATCCATGCTGACTCGGACCTATCCTGTTACTGCTATCCAAATATGCTGCTGTTTCATCTTTTATAATTGATTCCAGTATCGATGGAGGGAATTAATCATGAAGAAGGCATGCCAGCAGCTCTATGTCATTAGGAGTTTGAGGAAATTTGGTAAGTTGCTAAAGTCTCTAGCCCATTTCTACAGATGTACAGTGGAGAGCATTCTGATGGATTGCATCACCGTCTGGTGTGGAGGCTCCAATGCACGGGGTCTAAAGAGACTGAAAAGGGCTGTAGACTCATCCTGGTCCATCAAGGGCAAAAGCCTCCCCACCATTGAGGACATCTTCAAAAGGCAATGCCTCAGGAGGGTAGCATCCATCAATAAGGAAGTTCACCAGCCGAGGCCGCTCTCTTCTCATTATTACCACGAGGGAGTTCGTACAGGAGCCTGAAGACCTGCACTCAATGTTTTTGGAACAGCTTCTTCCCCTCCACCATCAGATTTCGGAATGGTCCATGAACACCACCTCCCTTTTCTACAATAGCGCTCTTTATTTATAGTTTGGGATTCGTGAGAATAAGTTATTCTTAGCAACAGGCACTTATGCAAATTGCACAGTAATTGGTAACTTTGTTGGCATGAGAAACTGATGGCATGCTATTAAGTATAATGATGTGACTACTCACATGATCTTATCTGAAAAAGACAGAGGAACCATGAAAAGCAACACACAAAACGCTGGAGGAACTCGCCAGGTCAGGAAGTATCTATTGAGCGGAATAAGCAGTAAACGTTTTGGGCCGAGACCCTTCATCTGGACTAGCTGGAAACAAGTTTGCTGACTTAGACATCGGTTAGGAGCAATACCTTCAACAGCACCATTTGGGGTTCATATAATTTATTTGGAACACATTTCCAGCCAATGTTGCACCAATTAACACCTTTGAAAATTGCTGGATGGTTAAGAAAAAATAATGGTTCTTGTTTAAGGGAAGTAGAGCCAGAGATGATTAAATCCTGACTGGATTAGCAATCGTTGCTGAACTGCTGAGTCTGTGGAAATAACTCCCGGCTCAGACCCATTTAATAAAAATGTCAAAATAAGGAAAGAAAATGATGTACAATGAATGCTAGACAGATTTATCCAGGAGGCTTGCTGAATGTATATTTGGAGCAGGGAAGAATGAACTAGATGGTTTTCCATGGGACTCTTGCAAGATAGATAGAGAACATGATAAGCTCAGATACAGTGTGTGCATCCAGTCAGCAGAAAATCATATAGAATCAACGGTGTTTTAGTATTCAATGTCTTAGGAAGAGTTTCTTCCACTCCACGATCAGTTTCTGAATGGACAGTGAACACATGAACACTATCCACCATGTTTGCTCTCTTTTTACACCAGGTTCAGAGATGCCCTTTTGCACACCACTGTGGTAGTGCACAGTCATTTGAGTTACTAATGCCTTCCTGTCAATTTTGAATCAGTCTGTCCATTCTCCTCTGGCCTCTCTTACGGAAAACAACACACATCAAAGTTGCTGGTGAACGCAGCAGGCCAGGCAGCATCTCTAGGAAGAGCTACAGTCGACATTTCGGGCCGAGACCCTTCATCAGGACTAACTGAAGGAAGAGATAGTAAGAGATTTGAAAATGGGAGGGGGAGGGGGAGATCCAAAATGATAGGAGAAGACAGGAGGGGGAGAGATGGAGCCAAGAGCTGGACAGGTGATTGGCAAAAGGAGTATGAGAGGATCATGGGACAGGAGGTCCAGGGAGAAGGAAAGGGGGGAGGGGGTGGAAAAAAAACAGAGGATGGGCAAGGGGTATAGTCAGAGGGACAGACAGAGAAAAAGGAGAGAGAGAGAAAGAATGTGTGTATATAAATAAATAACGGAGGGGGTACAAGGGAGAGGCGGGGCATTAATGGAAGTTAGAGAAGTCAATGTTCATGCCATCAGGTTGGAGGCTACCCGGACGGAATATAAGGTGTTGTTCCTCCAACCTGAGTGTAGCTTCGTCTTTACAGTAGAGGAGGCCGTGGATAGACATATCAGAATGGGAATGAGATGTGGAATTAAAATGTGTGGCCACTGGGAGATCCTGCTTTCTCTGGCGGACAGAGCGTAGGTGTTCAGCAAAATGATCTCCCAGTCTGCGTCAGGTCTCACCAATATATAGAAGGCTGCATCGGGAGCACCGGACGCAGTATATCACCCCAGCCGACTCACAGGTGAAGTGTTGCCTCACTTGGACGGACTGTTTGGGGCCCTAAATGGTGGTAAGGGAGGAACTAACGCATGAACATGTTAATGGCATGAACATTGACTTCTCTAACTTCCGCTAAAGGCATGAACATTGACTTCTCTAACTTCTGCTAATGCATGAACATTGACTTCTCTAACTTCCGCCAATGCCCCACCTCCCCGTCGTACTCCATCCATTATTTATTTATATGCACACATTCTTTCTCTCTCTCTCCTTTTTCTCCCTCTGTCCCTCTGACTATACCCCTTGCCCATCCTTTGGGTTTCCCCCCATCCCCCCTTTCCTTCTCCCTGGGCCTCCTGTCCCATGATCCTCTCATATCCCTTTTGCCAATCACCTGTCCAGCTCTTGGCTCCATCCCTCCCCCTCCTGTCTTCTCCTATCATTTTGGATCTCCCCTCCCCCTCCCACATTCAAATCTCTTACTAGCTCTTCCTTCAGTTAGTCCTGACGAAGGGTCTCTGCCCGAAACGTCGACTGTACCTCTTCCTAGAGATGCTGCCTGGCCTGCTGCGTTCACCAGCAACTTTGATGTGTGTTGCTTGAATTTCCAGCATCTGCAGAATTCCTGGTGTTTACATCTCTTATTGAAAATGTGTTTTTACTCATAGCAACATACATCAAAGTTGCTGGTGAACGCAGCAGGCCAAGCAGCATCTGTAGGAAAAGGTGCAGTCAACGTTTCAGGCCGAGACCCTTCGTCAGGACTAACTGAAGGAAGAGTGAGTAAGGGATTTGAAAGTAGGAGGGGGAGGGGGAGATCCAAAATGATAGGAGAAGACAGGAGGGGGAGGGATAGAGCCAAGAGCTGGACAGGTGATAGGCAAAAGGGGATACGAGAGGATCATGGGAGAGGAGGTCCGGGAAGAAAGACAAGGAGGGGGGGGTGACCCAGAGGATGGGCAAGTGGTATATTCAGAGGGACAGAGGGAGAAAAAGGAGAGCGAGAGAAAGAATGTGTGCACAAAAATGAGTAACAGATCTGGTACGAGGGGGAGATGGCGCCTTAGCGGAAGTTAGAGAAGTCGATGTTCATGCCATCAGGTTGGAGGCTACCCAGACGGAATATAAGGTGTTGTTCCTCCAACCTGAGTGTGGCTTCATCTTTACAGTAGAGGAGGCCGTGGATAGACATGTCAGAATGGGAATGGGATGTGGAATTAAAATGTGTGGCCACTGGGAGATCCTGCTTTCTCTGGCGGACAGAGCGTAGATGTTCAGCAAAGCGGTCTCCCAGTCTGCGTCGGGTCTCGCCAATATATAAAAGGCCACATTGGGAGCACCGGATGCAGTATATCACCCCAGTCAACTCACAGGTGAAGTGATGCCTCACCTGGAAGGACTGTCTGGGGCCCTGAATGGTGGTAAGGGAGGAAGTGTAAGGGCATGTGTAGCACTTGTTCCGCTTACACGGATAAGTACCAGGAGGGAGATCAGTGGGGAGGGATGGGGGGGACGAATGGACAAGGGAGTTGTGTAGGGAACGATCCCTGCGGAATGCAGGGGGGGGGAGGGAAAGATGTGCTTAGTGGTGGGATCCCGTTGGAGGTGGCGGAAGTTACGGAGAATAATATGTTGGACCCGGAGGCTGGTGGGGTGGTAGGTGAGGACCAGGGGAACCCTATTCCTAGTGGGGTGGCGGGAGGATGGAGTGAGAGCAGATGTACGTGAAATGGGGGAGATGCGTTTAAGAGCAGAGTTGATAGTGGAGGAAGGGAAGCCCCTTTCTTTAAAAAAGGAAGACATCTCCCTCGTCCTAGAATGAAAAGCTTCATCCTGAGAGCAGATGCGGCGGAGACGGAGGAATTGCGAGAAGGGGATGGCATTTTTGCAAGAGACAGGGTGAGAAGAGGAATAGTCCAGATAGCTGTGAGAGTCAGTAGGCTTATAATAGACATCAGTGGATAAGCTGTCTCCAGAGACAGAGACAGAAAGATCTAGAAAGGGGAGGGAGGTGTCGGAAATGGACCAGGTAAACTTGAGAGCAGGGTGAAAGTTGGAGGCAAAGTTAATAAAGTCAACGAGTTCTGCATGCGTGCAGGAAGCAGCGCCAATGCAGTCGTCGATGTAGCGAAGGAAAAGTGGGGGACAGATACCAGAATAGGCACGGAACATAGATTGTTCCACAAAGCCAACAAAAAGGCAGGCATAGCTAGGACCCATACGGGTGCTCATAGCTACACCTTTAGTTTGGAGGAAGTGGGAGGAGCCAAAGGAGAAATTATTAAGAGTAAGGACTAATTCCGCTGGACGGAGCAGAGTGGTGGTAGAGGGGAACTGATTAGATCTGGAATCCAAAAAGAAGCGTAGAGCTTTGAGACCATCCTGATGGGGATGGAAGTATATAAGGACTGGACATCCATGGTGAAAATAAAGCGGTGGGGGCCAGGGAACTTAAAATCATCAAAAAGTTTAAGAGCGTGAGAAGTGTCAGTTTTACTCATAGAACTGTTTCTCACTGGATGTATTTTGTCTATCGCACAGTTCTCTGTAAACTCTAGAGACTGTTGTGAAAATGCCGGGAGATGAGCAGTTTCTGAGATACTCAAACCACCCCATCTGGCACTAACAAGCATTGCTCAGTCAAAGTCACTCAGATCACATGTCTTCTTCCATTCTGATGTTTGCTCTGAACTACAACTGAACCTCTTGACCATGTCTGCATGCTTTTATGAATTGAGTTGCTGCCACATGATTGGCTGATTAGATATTTGTATTAATGACCAGGTGTACCTAATAAAGTAGCTACTGGGTGATAATCGTCCATAAAAAAGTGGTGATGGTGAGCAGATTGTTCACTGAAGTTGCTGCCACAGTGCTTTTTTGAGTGTTGTGGACAATGAAGAGAAGGTCACAATAGGATATTAGTGTGTTCTGTTTCAAAATGAGTAATGTGGTTGTGATGTCTTAGACATTTTTAATGCAAAAATATATCAAATCATACTTGTGCTGAAGAAATTATTAGCAGAGGTTTTGCAAATTTCACAAGTGATATAACACTTGGAAACTTTGTAGCTGCAAATAAAATCTATTAATTATTTGGAAATACAGCGCAGAATAGTCCCTTCTGGCCTTGCATCCCACCGATTTAACCCTGGCCTAATCACGGGACAATTTACAATGACCAATTAACCTACTAACCAGTCTGACTTTAGACTGCGGGAAGAAACTGGAGCACCTGGAGGAAACCCATGTGAATGTGGGAAGGAACACACAAACTTGCTTACAGAGGACATCAGAATTGAACTCCAAACTCTGCCACCTCAGTGATAACAACTGCTATGCTGCTACAGCGCCCCATTTTCTCTGGTCTTAAGTGTAAATTTACAAAACATTGCAAATGTGGCATACAACAGCATCACTTAAAAGCATTTTCAAGATTTAAGATTCAATATTGTTTATTGTCATTCTTCAGTTTACAGGGATAAAAGAGAATAAAATGATTGTTACTCTAGATCTGATGCTGCATAAAAATGCATAAAAACACAATAACTATAAATATAAAAGCAATCCTATAAGACGCAAAGTACAAGTAAATGTTTGAGTGTGGCCATATACACAGTACTGTGCAAAGGTCTTAGGCATATTGTGTACAGTTCTGGTCACCAAATTATAGGAAAGAAGTCAACAAAATAGAGAGAGTACAGAGAAGGTTTACTAGAATGTTACCTGGGTTTCATCACATACGTTACAGAGAAAGGTTAAACAAGTTGGGTCTTTATTCTTTGGAATGTAGAAGGTTGAGCGGGGGGACTTGATAGAGGTATTTAAGATTATGAGAGGGATAGATAGAGTTGACGTGGATAGGCATTTTCCATTGAGAGTGGGGGAGATTCAAACAAGAGGACATGAGTTGAGAGTTAAAGGGCAAAAGTTTAGGGGTAACACGAGGGGGAACTTCTTTACTCAGAGAGTGGTAGCTGTGTGGAACGAGCTTCCAGCAGAAGTGGTTGAGGCAGGTTCGATGTTGTCGTTTAAAGTTAAATTGGATAGCTATATGGACAGGAAAGGAATGGAGGGTTAGGGGCTGAGTGCAGGTTGGTGGGACTAGGTGAGAGTAAGAGTTCGGCACGGACTAGAAGGGCCGAGATGGCCTGTTTCCGTGCTGTAATTGTTATATGGTTATATGGTTATGATGCCACAAGGCTATGGTGCCTAAGACTTTTGCAAAGTACTGTATTTGTCAACGTGGAGTGGAGAGTAAGTTTGTAAATCTGGCCGGGGCGAAGGATATTGGGAATGGCGAAGGTGGAGTGCCACGGGAGGTGTGGGGGACAGGTGGCAGAGAAGGAATGACTGCACAGGTACAGCCCCAGTCCTGAGACACCGGGCAAGATCATTTGATTCCAAACAAATGGTTTATTAATCATTACAGAATGTCTCTCTGGTGCTTCCCACCCCCTCCCCTCTCCCTTCCCCTTTTCCCAACTATGATTCCTTTCTCCCTGTCACCTTCCCACTCTCAGTCCACAACAGAGACCCGTATCAGAATCAGGTTTATCATCACTCACATATATCATGAAATTTGTTTTTTTTCGCAGCAGCAGTACAGCGCAATGCATAAAATTACGATGGTATTGTGCTAATCTCTCAAGCACCCTAGCTATACGCACGTGCCTAAGACTTTTGCACAGTACTGCATGTTCCTGATGGTAGGCAGGCTGGTGCTGGTGATGCATTGGGCAGTTTTAACTACCCATTGTCGAGCCGTCCTGTCTGCCACAGTGCAGTTTCTGTGCCACACAATGACGCAGGATGTTAGGACGCTCTCAATCTGTAGAAGGTCATGTGTATTGAAATGCATTGATGTGGTGGAATGGATTAATTCATCAATTGTTCTGGAAAATAATAAGAATGTTTAAGTACCTTGAGTGGAAATTCACTTTTACTGCTTCCATTCTCCGCTTGCATTGCATTAGAAAATTAATGGTGGCAACATAACACAAGCTGTAGCATCAAGCAGACATAAAAACTAAATTGGTGTAGAGTGCTGTGGCACACAAAAGCCTTAATGAAATGCACAAACGTCGGTACAAATTAGGGCCGTAAAGTTCTGTCAAGTGCAGCAAATCCAGACTAATTGTAAGACCCAGGTTATAAGCACTCCTTATGTACCTCGCTGTGGTAACCAATAATGAGATGTATTGTCATGGACAAATATTTATTTATTTATTTAGATGCAGCACAGAATTGGCCCTTCCAGCCTCGCCAGCCTAATCACGGAACAATATACAATCACCAATTAACCTACCAACCAGTACATCTTTGGACTGTGGGAGGAAACTGGAGATGAGAGGCATTGATGGTGTGGATAGCCAGAGGCTTTTTCCCAGGGCTGAAATGGCTAACATGAGGGGGCATAGGTTTGAGGTGCTTGGGAGTAGGTACAAGGGGAACGTCAGAGAGTGGGTGGAATGCACTGCCTGCGATGATGGTAGAGGTGGATACAATAGTCTTAAGAGGGACATGGTACATGGAGGTTAGAAAAATAGTGGGCTATTCGTTAAGGAAATTCTAGATAGTTTCTAGAGTAGGTTACATGCTCAGCACAACATTATGGTCCAAAGGGCTTGTAATGGGCTGTAAATTTATATGTTTTTTGTTCACCCGGTGAAAACCCACACAGTTACGGGGGGAATGTACAATCTCCTTCGAGGCAGCAGCAGGAATTGAACCCACGTGGTGCAAACCTCTATGCTACCATGCCACTCTATGTTCTCAGAACACACGCGCACTTACTCCTCAATCATACTTTGTTTTACTCATGCACACATAGCCCCTGTCTCCCACACTGTTTTGAAGCTCGGACAAAAAAATACTATTTTTATACAGAATTGGCTTATCAGTTATGAATATTGACCACATAGTAAAGTGTGTATGTTTGAATTCCTTACTTGATGCTAAAAGTCAGTCAAAACATCAAGCTGACAACTAATGATACTTTGAAGTTAGTAAAACAATTGTCCCTTTATTGTTGGGTGTGTTTCGCCTCTTTCTGTTATATTCCTGTCTCGTCTGTCTTTGGAACCTTCTACTGTGTAAATGCAGATTATATTCTTCACAGACCTTGAGGAAAGTTCTTACTTATTAGGCCCACTTGTCTGGGTTGACTACAACTGCCCCAGGCTATTCTTGTCTTTAAACCTTGCCTTACTGCAAGTCCTGCAGTATATGGAATGATGTCATGCAAATATTCAGCTGATTTACACTTAAAAGCCAGTTTGTAAAGCAAAATTGTGACGGGAAGTGTAAGGCGCAACAAATTAATCTCTTGTTATTAGATCTTGATCAGGAATCCAGCCCAAACTAGTTGAGTGAAATTCTTTTATTTCCACTACTATTCCTGTAAGATGGTGGCATACTTGGATGCAGTGGCCTCTCCAGGTCCCACCAGAGGTGTATTTGGTCGTCCTTTACATTGCTTGTATTATTGTAAGTCACTGCTGGATACTAAGAAGATCAAGTACTGGACTACCCCATTAGCAAGCTGGTTGATAGCAATGGAGCTGGACTTGCATAACATTGTTGTGGTGTCATCAGGAACTGTGTACTGTTGTTGTGCCATGGTTGAAGAAATGGTGTGAGTGATTGCCTTGGTCACTTTCCCTGTTTGACCTTGGTGGTGTAGAATACTGCTAGTCCGGTTTACTGGTTCATTAGTGGTGGGGGGGAGAGCCGCGTTTTCCAGTTGTAGGGTGGACTAGGCCCTCATGCTGTGGGGTTGCCTGTTGCATCTGCGCAGGAAAGAGACACTGAAGGTGGTGTGGGAGATAACAGAGGCCTCTGTGGATGTGCTGGAGTCCGTACTGGAATGACATTGGCCCCTCCCTTCAGTGATGCCCTCCAATGTTCCCTTGGTGCTGCCCTCTGGTGTTTGCTTGGTGATGTGCTCCAGTTCGTTCAGTTGGACATTAAGCTGGACCGGTACAACATCCCTAGCACCATTGATCTACAGGCTATGCCACACAGAGACTTGGGTTATACGTATTTTTTTTCTGTTATCACCAGCATATGTGTTATATGTGCTATGTGCAGTGTATTGGCAATGTGTTTAGCACTTTGGCCCCAGAGAAACTCTGCTTTGTTTGGCTATATTCATGTATGGTTGAATGATAGTTAAACTTGGTACTTCAAACTTGAATTAAGAGTACTGAAGAAATTAACTTAAATAATTTTACATGCAAAATACCATACCTGCTTCTAATCCAAAACAAACTCATGATACGCTAAAAAATTAGCACGGGGCAGCATGGTGGCATAGCGGTTAACACAACGCTTCACAGTACAGGTGACCCGGTTTCAGTTATTGCTACTGCCTGTAAGGAGTTTGTATGTTCTCCCTGTGACTGCGTGGGTTTCCCCCAGCTGGTCCAGTTTTCTCCCACAGTACAAAGACGTACCGGTGGTGGGTTAAATGGTCATGGTAAATTGTCCTGTGATTAGGCTAGGATAAAATTGAGGGATTGCTGGGCCGTGCAGCTCGAAGAGCTAGAAGGGCCTGTTCTGTTCAGTACGTCAATAAGTAAATAAATAAATGTTCAAGAGGTCAGTTAGCATCTGTGTAAGGGAAGACAGAGTTAATGCTTCAGCTCAGTCACGTAGTTTTATCGGGGATTGTTTCGATCCAATTCTGAGTAGGCATAGACCCATATCACAGTTCATTACTACAGAACTAATTTGGTAATCTTCAGGGAGTCTTCATCACTAATGATGCAGAACAAGATAAAACAATCTAATTTGGTATGTATGAGTCTTCAAAATTGTCATTAGATTCCTGAACTGACTGGCTTTGGTGTCTCCCCCGTCACATAGACAAAATCCATCGAATCACAGAGCACTACAGTAGAGAAACAGGCCCTTTGGCCTACTTAGTCCAAAACTAATTGTTATTCTGCCTAGTCCCATTGACCACACCTGGACCATAGCCCTTCATACACCGACCATCCACGTACTTACCCAAGCTTCTCTTAAATGTTCCAATCGAACCTGCATCCTCCACTTCCGCTGGCAGCTCATTCCATAATTACACCACCCTCTGAGTGAAGGAATTCAAAACTGAAAGCAAATTTATTATCGAAGTACGTATGTATCACCATATACTACCCTAAGAGTAATCATTTTGCAGGCGTTCACAGTCAAACAAAAGAAACAATAGAATCAATGAGAAGCTACAAAGACTGACAGGCGACCAATGTGTAAAGGAAGACGAACTGTGCAAATACAAAATAAAATAATAATAAATGAATGAATAAGTAAATAAATAATACTGTGAACATGAGTTGCAAAGCCCTTGAAAGTGAGTCCATAGGTTGTGCTCGATGATCAGTTCAGTGATGAGGTGAGTGAAGTTGTCCACACTTGTTCAGCAGCCTGATGGTTGAAAGGTAATAACTCATCCTGAACCTGGTGCTGTGGGACCCAAGGCTCTTGTGCCTCCTTCCCAATGGCAGCAGGGAGAAAAGAACATGACATGGATGGTGGGTTTCTACGGTGATGGATGCTGCTTTCTTGTGGCAGTACTCCTTGCAGATGCGCTCAATGCTGAGGATGGCTTTGCCTCTGATGGACTGAGTCATATCCACTACTTTTTGTAGGTTTTTCCACTCTTGGGCATTGATGTTTCCATACCCGGCCATGATGCAACCTTCGCCGTGCATCTATAGGAGTTTTAGATGACATGTTGAATTTGCGCAAACTTGTGCAAAGGAAGTAAGAGGAGCTGTTTTACCTTTTTTGTGATGGTCCTTACATGCTGGTTACAGGACAGATCCTCTCATATGATAGCTCCGAGGAATTTCAAGTTACTGACCCTCTCCATCTCTCATCCTCAATTTCTTCCTCTCGTACCTCTTTGGTTTCCCTGTTGTTGAATGAGAGGTTGTTGTTGTGGCACTATTCAAATAAATTTTAAATCTCCTTCCTAATATCCTGATTCATCACCACCATTGATTCGGCCCATAACAGTGGTGTCATCAGCAAACGTAATTATGGTATCGTAGCCTCACAGTCAAAAGGGTAAAGTAAGTAGAGCCTTGTAAACCACCTGTGATGATGATGATTGTGGAGGAGATGTTGTTACCCATTACCGAAGGGGAAATCAAGGCCTAGGTCTTGGAGTTAATTGATTAGTTTTGAGGGGATGATATTGTTGAGTGCTCCTGTAATCAATGAAGACCATTCTGATGTATGCATCTTCACTGTCCAGATGTTTGAGAGTGAGGAGTCAATGAAATGGCATCTGCTGTTGACCTGTTGAGATGCTAGACTAATTGGAACAAATCCGAACCACTCATCAGGCAAGAATTGATATGCTGCATGGCTGACCTCTCAAAGCACTACACCACAATGGACCTGAGTTCCTCATCAGGTTCCCCTTAAATATTTCAACTTTCCCCTTGCACCTATGATCGCTAGTCCTAGTCTCATGAAACCTCAGTGGAATTCATCAGAAGTAAATGTCTACTAATATAAATGAAGGGTTATTTCTATTTTACATAGGAGTCAGATCAGAAAGCTACCAGTAGTAATAATATAAGACCATAAGACATAGGAGCAGAATTAGGCCAGTCTGCTCCTTCATTCCATCATGGCTAAATACAGATCACACTCAACCCCATACACCTGCCTTCTCGCCATATCCTTTGATCCCCTGACCAATCAGGAAACAATCAACTTCCGCCTTAAATATACCCACAGACTTGGCCTCTACTGCAGTCTGTGGTGGAGCAGTCCACAGATTTACTGCTCTCTGGCTAAAACAAATTCCTCCTTACCACTGTTCTAAATAGTCACCCCTCAATTTTGAGGCTGTGCCCTCTAGTTTTGGATGCCCCCACCACAGGAAACATCCTCTCCATATCCACCCATGTGGTAGGTTTCAATGAGATCCCCATGTATTCTTTTAAATTGCAGTGAGTACAGGCCCAAAGCTGCCAAATGCTCCTCATATGTTAACCACTTCATTTCCTGAATCATCCTCGTGAACCTCCTCTGGACTCTCAGCAATTACAACACATCCTTTCTGAGATATGGGGCCCCAAACTGTTGACAATACTTTAAGTGCAGCTTGACTAGTGTCTTATAAAAGCTCAACATTATCTCCTTTCTTTTATATTCTATTCCCCCTGAAATAATTCCCAACATTACATTTCCCTTCTTTACCACAAACTCAACCTGTAAAGTCTTCTGAGAGTCTTGCATGAGGACTCCCAAGTCCCTCTGCACCTCTGATGTTTGAACCTTCTCCTCATTTAGATAATAGTCTGCACTATTGTTCCTTTTACTAAAATGCATTATCACATCTGCCATATTTTTGCCCATTCTTCCAATTTGTCTAAGTCCTGCTGCAATTGCATTGCCTCCTCAGCACTACCCACCCCTCCACTCATCTTCATATCATCCGCAAACTTTGCCACAAAACCATCAATTCCATTATCTAAATCATTGACAAGGATTATGTTCGCATAGTCTTCAATTCCTCACAAAATTTAGAGAAATATTCCTTTCCTTAATCTTTTTTGTATGATTTGGAATCCACAATGTTGGATTATGATGTTTTGGATTCAAAGTTCTTTAAGAAGTCAAGAAAGTCATTACATTTATTGCTTCACAATCATTTTATTAAGCTTGAATAGAACAAAGGGAATTGGAAACATAAATGTAGCAAGAGGAGAGTAGCTAAGAACTTCCTATTGTAATGACGTACTTCGAGACAACCGTAAAACCCTTTGCTGCAGTCAAAGGACAGCGGTGACTATATCACGTCCATTTAGGAGAGCACCAACCACATCATCAAGAATAATCAGCATCCTTTGGTGTTACTGCTTCATATCTTTCATCCAGCATTAGGGTAAAAAAAAAGTCAGCCTAATTATGCCGTGTGGAAAGAGAAGGGCGACATTATGGTCAAGAGATGACACCAAACATCATCAGGAAGTGGCAAGGAGAGGGAGAGAACAAGAATCAGATGAGGCCAGGGCTGCACGACTCCAGGATCAAAGAGTCAGCAGAAAAAAAAATGAGAGAAGAAGAGACAGAGGAGGAGATGCATGCACGTCTCCAGGATCAGAGACAAACAACAAACAGCAGGAGAGATGAAGAGACGGGGGATGAAAGGGCTGCACGTCTCCGGAATAACAACGAGAGGCACAAGGGTGGCAGATAAACCAGAAATGATGCCATCAAAAGTGTCCTTCGTTAAACGAGGAGGAGCTATATTTGCTTTGCTACGCGTCGTTCTTCTTTAATAAACTGAGGTTTTCTACTTCAGTTTCCAAAACAAAGCAATACCAGTAGCCTCCAGGAAAATTTAGTGTTCATTCTGGTCACATCAGACTGCACTGCCCTTCTCTCAAAGGGTCCCCCAACGGGTCACTCCGTTGTCTAGTATATATATGAAGAGTGAGCTGGTAAATCTGGCAGGAGCAAAGGATGGTGGAAATGGTGAGGGTGGAGTGCCACAGGAGGGGTGTGGGACAGGTGGCACAAGAGGAGTTCTGGGGTGGGGGAGTGGTACTGGTGCAGACACATCTGGCCCTGAGACACCAGGCAAGGTCATTTGATTCCAAACAATTGGTTTATTGATCATTACAGAATGTCTCTCTGGTGTTTCCCACTCCCTCTCCCTTTTCCCACCATGATTCCCCTCTCCCAGTCCCCTCCCACTCTCAGTCCACAATAGAGACCCATATCAGAATCACGTTTATCATCACTCACATATGTCATGATTTTTTTTGCTGCAGCAGTACAGTGCGATACATAAACTTATTACAGTACTATGTAAAAGTCTTAGGTAACCTAGCTCTTTATATGTGCCTAAGACTTTTACACGGTATTCTATATACTGCAACCACTAGGAAATATAATAATCAATTACATGTATACAGGTAGTTATGTAAAATACTAGCAGGCATAAATTACTAAACTGCAAAGAAAATAACAATTATACAGTCTAATCCAACAACAATGAAACAGAGGACAAATGCATCAAGCCATTGGGTGTTGCTCTGCAACAGGCTTTCGGTGGAAAGATGCCAGTTTTGCTTCATTTCGTGATGACAGAATGTAAAGCCTGGTATAATTCCCATCAGCAAAGCCAAAAATAATCATGGCGAATGAAGATCACCAGCCTCCTATAGTAGATGTGCGACCACTCGTGTCGAATATGATGTTCTCCTGAAGGGTTGCATTCAGAGAACACCTGTGCATGACTTTGATTCCTCTGGGTTAGCTGATGCATAAGGAGCCACCACACAGCACTTAACAGCTTAGGGTCAAGGTCCAGTGATATAAAGTGCAAGATGACTGGAGACCCTTCGCTGTTGCAGCACTCCCCCACCTTCACTCAGGTGAAGCCACACTCAGGTTGGAGGAACAACACCTTATATTCTGTCTCGGTAGCCTCCAAACTGATGGCATGAACATTGACTTCTCAAACTTCCGCTAATGCCCCACCTGCCCCTCGTACCCCATCCGTTATTTATTTATATACACACATTCTTTATCTCTCTCTCTTTTTTCTCCCTCTGTCCCTCTGACTATACCCCTTGCCCATCCTCTGGGTTTTCCCCCCCTCCCCCTTTTCCTTCTCCCTGGGCCTCCTGTGCCATGATCCTCTCGTATCCCCTTTTGCCAATCACCTGTCCAGCTCTTGGCTCCATCCCTCCCCCTCCTGTCTTCTCCTATCATTTTGGATCTCCCCCTCCCCCTCCCACTTTCAAATCTCTTACTAGCTCTTCTTTCAGTTAGTCCTGACGAAGGGTCTCGGCCCGAAACGTTGACTGTACCTCTTCCTAGAGATGCTGCCTGGCCTGTTGCGTTCACCAGCAACTTTGATGTGTGTACCTTCACCGCCGTTGTGATGTGTCATCATCTTCTGCCAGCTCAGCCACTGGGATCTTGGTTGAATCGTTCTCTTTACACGAGTTCCCAGTTTGGCGTTCACTAACCCCGTGGTTAATGGGCATAGAAAAGGTTGGCAACCTCTGGTCAAGAGCATGCCCCTTGAGCTTACCACCATGGCGCCCCTATCAAGAGCTAAGTGCCAGATGGCCAACTCCAGACGGCACTGCTGTCGGGATCTCAGGACTTCACAATCCTCTCCACAGTGACAAGATGACGAACCTCAGAGAGGACAACATATAACCGCAAAGTGTATCAAATCTGCAAAGTTTTAGAGAGTTTGTGGTTTCTTCGCACATACAACAGAGTTCATGAAGTGAATATTCTGGTAAAACACTTTAAACAGTGCCTCTCTCTCACCTTCTCTCCCTGATGGAGGAAGTGTACAGTAAACAGGATCTAACTCTGCTCCTCTTCAGAACAGCTGATGCTTTTCATCTGTGTGAAATGAAACAGAAAAAAATGATGAACTGTCAGCAGAGGAAATAAACCTAATCTGGATTTTATTTATACCACTTGAAGTAAAAAAAGTAACTAATTTGAGCTAGGTACTAATAAATCGTCTGCAAAGTTGCAAGTTTCAGATATATCTATAAGCGCACAAGTTGTTCGGTGAGGTCATTCACATTTCGGCGAGAACTGTATACTCTCTTAAATAAGCAAATCAGCCACTGGTTCTGTCAAAAAAAGTTGACTACTATTTAAGAGGAGCTGCATGAATACGTTCAGTGGCCACTTTATTAGGTATCTCCTAAAGTGGCCACGAAGTGTATGTTTGTGGTCTTCTGCTGCTGTAGCCCGTCCACTTCAAGGTCTGACATGTTGTACATTCAGTGATACTCTTCTTCACACCTCAGTGTAACGTGTAGGTATTTGAGTTATTGTTGCCTTCTTGTCAGTTTGAACCAGTCTGACCTTTCTCATTGGCAATACATTTTCACCCATAAGACTGCTGCTTAATGCAGGGTTTTCATCTTTCGCATCATTCTCTGTAAACTCTAGAGAATGCTGTGCATGAAAATCTGAGTTATGTGGTACTCAAACCACCTTGTCTGGCACCCACAATAATCCCATGATCAAAATCACTTAGATCACATTTCTTCCCCATTCTGATGCTTGGTCTGAACAAAAACTGAACCTCTTGACCATGTCTGCATGCTTTTATGCACTGAGATGCTGCCACATGATTGGCTGATTAGATATTTGCATTAATGAGGTGTACAGGTGCAGCTAATAAAGTAGCCACTGAGTGTATGTCATCACTCTGTCTCCATTTTCCTTTACCCACTAGAATTCTCTCGAACTTCTATAGACGTGCTGTAGAAAGTATCCAGAGGGGTTGCATTTCAAACTGGCAGGGTATCTGCTCTGCTCTGGACTAATGGAATCTACAGAGGATGATAAACACTGTCCTGTCCATCACAGGCCTGACACTTCTTTCCATCCTGTCCATCTTTAAGGTGCATTGCTTCCAGAAGACTAACAGTATTATCAAGATCGCCTGCCACACCAGCCACCCCTTCTTTCTCTCTTCTTCCTTCCAGAGGAAGATACATGAACTTAAAAGCCTGGCTGAACAGACTCAGGAACAGTTCCTTTCCCACTGCCGTCAGACTTCTGAACCAATCACCTCTTTCACATCCCCTTCCTGGAGACACCACCACATTCTCAAACCCTTAATTCTGCCTCTTTCTTTACTGTCTCCTTTCGAATATTGAAAGGCCTAGGACAAGCGGATGTGAAGACGATGTTTCCTATAGTGGGGGAAGCCAAGGACCAGAGAGCACAGCCTCAAAGCAGAAGGACAACCCTTTACAACAGAGATGAGGAGGAATTTCTTTAGTCAGAGAATAGGGAATCTGTTGAATTTATTGTCACAAGTGGCTGTGGAGTCATTTAAAGTGGAGGCTGATAGATTCTTGATTAGTCAGGTACTCAAAGATTATGGGGAGAAGGTAGGAGAATGGAGTTGAGAGGAATAATAAATCAGCCATGATTGAATGTTGAAAAAGATTTGATTGCCCAAATAACCTAATTCTGCTCCTCAGGGGCACCACAGGGCTGTTAACTTTCAAGGACTCAACCACTCATGTTCTCAATATTATTTATTTATTTATTTGTTATTTTTGCTTCTTTTTGTATTTGCACAGTTTGTCATATTTTGCACATTGGTTGTCTATTTTTATGTGCAGTTTTTTATTGTTTCTATTGTTTTTCTTTGCATTTACTGTGAATGCCCACTGGAAAGTGAACCTCATGGTAGTATATGGTGACATATACAGTACTGTGCAAAGGTCTTAGGCACATGTGTATATATAGCTCAGGTGCCTGAGACTTTTGCACAGACCTGTATTTGTCAACGTGGAGTGGAGAGTGAGTTTGTAAATCTGGCAGGAGCAAAGAATGTTGGGAATGGCGAGGGTGGAGCGCCATGGAAGGGGCGCAGGATGGTGACAGAGGAGGAGTGCCAGGGACAGGGGATAGCGTGGGTATAGATACACCCAGCTCTGAGACAAGGGGAAAGGTCATTTGAATCTAAGCAATTGGTTTATTGATCATTACAGAATGTCTCTCAGGTGCTTCCCTCTCAGCATTTTCCCCAACCATGATTACCCTTTGCCTGCCCCCTTCCTACTCCCAATCCACACAGAGATCCATATCAGAACCATTACTCACATATTAAATGTAAATGAAATTTGCACAGAAGTACAGTACTGTACAAAAGTCATTGGCACTCTACTGTATGTGCCTAAGACTATTCCACCCTACTGTGCGTACTTTGATAATAAATTTACTTTGTACTTTGAATTTGCAATTGAAAACTAGTATATATTGTATAGGTCATGAGACAATGATCTAGAACAGCCATCCTTTCAAAATATAATTGTGTTTTAGACAACAGAAGTCAGGATGAAACTAATCTCCATGGGACATATAACCCTTGAAACAGACATTGCAGATTCTGAGTGGATAAGCGATAGGGAAGGGAGTGGAACAGAGGTAGGAAGGGTTGCTTTAGAGAAATGTATCTAGTACATGGGATAGATGCTTCTCTCCTGTCTTCCTCTGACCCACGGTCACTTGTAGAAGGTCAGCTGTAATGCTTCCTTGGCCATTCCATCAAGTGTTTTCTTTCATAGTTTTTTCATCAGATATTTTCTTCCATAGAGGTCATAGGTTAAATGTGAAAGGTGAAATATTTAAGGGGAACCACTCCATTCAGAGAATGGTGCAAGAGAGGATTGAGCTTCCAGTGGAATCGATGAATGCAGGGTCAATTTCAACACCTAAGAGAAGTTTGGATGGGTAGTGCATGGAAGGGTACGGACCAGCTGTGGGTGGATGGGTCTAGACAGAATAACAGTTCGGCATGTACTAGTTGACCAAGGGGCCTGGCTCTGTGCTGTACAATGACTCTATGACAGTAGTAACTATTACAGGGGCCCATAGAGTAGGCAAAATTTCACAACAGAAGAGGCACTCAATGCCAAATGAAAGGAATTAATCAATATTGAATTTGAAATTCAACTGAATACATGTACACCATCAACTGAAACAACATTTCTACAAACCAAGCTGCACAACACAGTACATATACATCACACACAACACATAAAGTTACATTACTACAAATAAATTAACAAATAATAGGGCCGGCTCGTGGCACAACGACATCGGCGCCGGACCCGGGAGCAGAGGTTCCCAGGTTCGAAACCAGTCAGGTCCGCCCCCGAGCACGCTTTCCATCCATGCCGGGTTGAGTGTCGAGACCACAACTCAACCTCGTAAAAACAAAAGGGAAAAAATGCTGCGGAAATGTCTGTGTAGGGAGTGGCGCGCCACGTAGTCTCTCTCTCGCTCCGTGCCTTGGAAAAAGCCATGAAAAAGAAATCAATCATCACAGACGCATGCACGGACACGCAGACGCAGAGACTCGCACGCAAACAGGCACACGCCAAAATATAATTAATTAATTAACAAATAATAAAATATATTCATTGACTTCATTGTTCATTGACTTTAGTTCAGCATTCAAAACTGTGATCCCCTCCAAGCTGATCGCCAAACTTTGCCAGCTTGGTATCGGCTCATTCCTCTGCAATTGGACCTTGGACTTTCCGACTAACAGACCCCAATCTGTTAAGTTAGACAACCTCTTCTCCTCCATTCTCACTCTGAACACTGGCGTGCCTCAAGGCTGTGTGCTGAGCCTTCTTCTGTACTCCCTTTTCACCTATGACTGCATTCCTGTACACGGTTCTAACTCCATAATCAAGTTCACAGACGACACCACAGTGGTTGGCCTGATCAGAGGGGATGACGAGACAGCCTACAGGGACGAGGTCCAGCACCTGGCCGTGTGGTGTGCTGATAACAACCTAGCCCTTAACACCCAGAAGACCAAGGAGATCATTGCGGACTTCAGGCATTCCAGGAGTCACACTCACGTCCCCATCTACATCAATGGAGCTGTAGTGGAGCGTGTATCAAGCTTTAAATTCCTTGGTGTCCACATTTCCGGTTATCTCACCTGATCCCTGAACTCCTCCATCCTGACCAGAAAGACGCAACAGCACCTTTATTTCCTGTGGAGCATCAGGAAAGCTCACCTCTGTCCCAGGATACTGACGGACTTTTACCGCTGTACCATTGAGAGCATACTCACCAACTGCATCTCAGTGTGGTACGGCAATTGTCCCGTATCGGACTGCAAAGCACGCCAGCGGGTGGTGAAACTGCCTAGCGGATTATTGGCAACTAATTGCCCACCATTGAGAACATCTACCATAAACGCTGCCTGGGCAGGGCGAAAAACATTATCAAGGATGCATCTCACCCTAACCATGGACTTTTTACTCTCCTCCCATCCAGTAGGCGCTACAGGAGCCTCCACTCCTGCACTAGCAGACACAGGAAGAGCTTCTTCCCTGAGGCTGTGACACTGCTGAACCTCACATCACAGCGCTAAGCAGTATCGCACCCATATTGTACCATCTCAGTACTTTTATATTTCTGTGCTGTAGCACTTACTTTTTATTCACAGTTATTTTCTAAATAATTCCATTCTTTTGCACTTCTGGTCAGATGCTAATTGCATTTCATTGGCTTTGTATCTATACTTGGCACAATGACAATAAAGTTGAATCTAATCTAATCTAATTTAATATTCCAGAAAATGTTATCATTTCACAGAGGAAGATGAGAAAACTGGAAATGGCAAACATCCATGCTTTGCTACTGTCAATATGTACTGGACCGTGTATAAAATGTGAGGTGTGTGGAGAGCTTCCTTGGGTGTTTATTCAGTTGGGATGAACCCCAAAAGAAGAGATCCACTTCTTGATAAGTTCTGGGGCCTCTCGATATTAGATTATCAAGTCTGGACAGAATCAGGCTTGCTTATAATACTACACACAATTAACTACTATCTTTATGTACTATCTCTGCCTTACTATGTACATTGGATCTTCTGAGTGTACGCTAATACATTTAGGGGCCACTTTTTATGTAAACCTGTACACCTGCTCATTAATGCAAATTTCTAATCAGCCAATCACGTGGCAGCAACTCAATGCATAGAGGCATGCAGACATGGTCAAGAGGTTCATTTGCTGGTCAGGCCAAACATCAAAATGGGGAAGAAATATGACCTGGGTAATTTTGACCTTGGAATGATTGTTGGCGCCAGATGGGGTGGGTAGAGTATCTCAGAAACTGCTGATCTCCTGTGATTTTCATGCACAGCTGCCTTTAGATGTTACAGACCATGGTGTGAGAAACAAAGATCATCCAGTTCTGTGGGCAAAAACACCTTGTTAGTGAGAGAGGTCAGAGGAGAATGGCCAGACCGGTTTGAGCTGAAGGGAAGGTGACAGTAACTCAAATTACCATGCAGTACAACAGTGTTGTGCAGAAGAGCATCTCTGGACACACAAAAATTTGAACCTTGAAGTGGATGGGCTACAGCAGCAGAAGACTGCAAAAGAGCACACAGTGGCCACTTTACTAGGCAGGGGAAGTACAGAAGGAAACTAAAAGGAGGCCTCTAAGTAGAGAAGAAGTGCAAAGGCAAGTTCTGACACATTCAGGAGATGCGCAAAGACTTTTGGAGAATAGAGCGTCCCTTGGCACGATGAAACGTGACACAGCACACACCCAGTCCTATCTTCAGAAATAGAATCCAACTGAAACTTAATAAGAGAATTCAATTTTCATATCATCTGTTTTGCATCAAATACATTATTTCTGCAGTATGAAAGCATTAAATCATTGTCAATTGCGCTATCCACGACAGAATGTAAGGGTGCAGACAAGATAAATGTAGCATGATGTAAAGTGAGAGGATTTTCTCACATTACTAACTACAAGACAGCTGCAGCCAAACATAGTCATAGAAAAGTATAGCACAGAAACAGGCCCCTTGGCCCATCACATCCATGCCAAATCATTTAAACTGCCTATTCCCATGGACCTGCACCCAGACCACAGCCTTCCATACTCCTACCATCCACGTACCTATCCAAACTCATCTTAAACGTTGAAATTCAGCTCGCATGCATCACTTGCGTTGGCAGCTCGTTCCACACTCTCATGACCCTGAGTGAAGAAGTTTGCCCTTATGTTCCCTTTAAAAACTATTCACCTTTCACCTTTAACCCATGACCTGTAGTTGTAGCTCCACCTAACCTCAGTGGAAAATGCCTGCTTTCATTTACCTTATCTATACCCCTGATAATTCTGTATATATGTATCGAGTCTCTCTTCAATCTTCCATGTTCTAGGAAATAAAGTTCAAACCTATTGAGTCTTTTCTTATAAATAAAGTTCAGCAACATGGTTACAAATTATGTACCATTATAAAAGGACCTTTATAATTTTGTCCATTTGGCTTTCTATTGACCAAGCATAATTTTATGTTATTTCTAAATTAATATTCGCTCAAAGGACATGTTCTCTAATCCTGGCAGCATGTGACAAATCTCCTCTGCACCCTCTCTAAAGCTTCATATGAGCCCTCGGTTGGTCAGGGTCAACCATGGGTGGTGTGTCCTGGCTCTCTATGTGTACGCGAGCCAGTATGCAAGCTAGCACAGTGCAACATGGAGAGCAAGCTGCTGCCCACGTACGTAGCAGACTTCCCCTCTTCACACAGTTGATGAATCCAAAGGAACGACAGAGATCAATATAGTTTGGCACCGGCGGCATCACAGGAATTGCCAGTCAACCATCAGGACCCCAGCTCTGGATTTTCCCTCAGGGTTTACTCCTGAAACCATATATAACCATATAACAATTACAGCACGGAAACAGGCCATCTTGGCCCTTTTAGTCCGAGCCGAACTCTTACCCTATCCTATTGCCACGGACCTGCATTCAGCCCATAACCCTCCATACCTTTCCTGTCCATATATCTATCCAATTTAATTTTAAACGACAACATCGAACCTGCCTCAACCACTTCTGCTGGAAGCTCGTTCCACACAGCTACCACTCTCTGAGTAAAGAAGTTCCCCTCATGTTACCCCTAAACTTTTGCCCTTTAACTCTCAACTCATGTCCTCTTGTTTGAATCTCCCCCACTCTCAATGGAAAAAGCCTATCCACGTCAACTCTATCAATCCCCCTCATAATTTTAAATACCTCTATCAAGTCTCCCCTCAACCTTCTATGCTCCAAAGAATAAAGACCTAACTTGTTCAACCCTTCTCTGTAACTTAGGAAATGAAACCCAGGCAACATTTCAGTAAGCCTCCTCTGTACTCTCACAATTTTACCTTCTCCATGACTGAGTATAGCTGCAAAGCAGTAGAGGTTTGAGATTAGAGTTTTCCTCTCCGAGATGAACTGCCCATCATGGCTGAACAGACAGAGTTAAGGCTGCCCATTGCACTCAGTGTGAAAGGTGCAAAAAGATAATAATGATGGAAAATAAAACAAATGAAATATATCTGAGAAGCCCCCACGGTGGAGGGCAAAAACAAAGATTAAGTCAACATTTTTAAAGAGAGAAGGAAAGACCAGGCAAAAGAATGCAAGTCGATGGCAGTAACAGTTCAGCACAGACTAGATGGGCCAAAGGGCCTGTTTCTGTGCTGGAGTTCTCTGTAACTCTCATAATCGTTATTTTATGCCGTGTTGAATGACGTGGGTGATCATGGACTATCCATGACCATGATTATTCTAGACACATTTTTCTACAGAAATGGTTTGCCATTGCCTTCTTCTGGGCAGTGTCTTTACAAGACGGGTGACCCCAGCCATTATCAATACTCTTCAGAGATTGTCTGCCTGGTGACAGAGGTCTCATAACCAGGACTTATGACATCCACCAGCTGCTCATACGACCATCCACGATCTGCTCCCATGGCTTTGTGTGACCCAGATGGGGCAGCGGGGGTTGCCTAGCGGGTGTTACACCTTGCCCAATGGTGACCTGTGGGCTAGTGGAGCACCTTACACCACTTTCTTTAGTACAGATGTATCTCCACCCTGCCACCTATAATGCTATAATTCTATAATTTGAAGGTTCGATACTATAGACCTTAAGGTGGAGTATAAGGTTAATGAGAAGATTCTTAGCAATGTGGAGGAAGAGAAGGATCTTGAAGGCCATGCTCATAGATCACTCAAAGCTGCTAGTCAGGTTGATAGGGTTGTTAATAAGGAGCATGGTTTGCTGGACTTCATTTAGTTGCAAGATTGTGTTTGAGAGTCATGAGGTAAGGTTGCAGATCAATAAAACTCTGATTAGACTACACTTGGAGTATTGTGTTCAGTTCTGGTCACCTCATTATAGGAAGGATGTGGAAGCTTTAGAGAGGATGCAGAGGATATTTACCAGGATGTTGCCTGGAGTAAAGAACATGTCTTATGAGGGCATGTTGTGTGAGCTAAGGCTTTTCTCTTTGGAGCGATGGAAGCAAAGAGGCAATGTGACAAAGGTGTATAAGATTATGAAAGACATAGATAGAATGGACAGCCAGCACCTTTTCCCCATGGCGGCAATGGTCAGTACCAGAAGGGATCTGTTTGAGGAATGTGGAGGATAGCTGAGGGGAGATTTTAGAGGTAGGTTTTTTTACACAAAGAATGGTGGGTGTCTGGAAAGTGGTGGTATTGGTTGGCATAAAGAATTAAGTAGGCCATTTAAAAGATGCTTAGATAGGCACATGGATGCAAGAAAAATGGAGGGCCATGGGCTGTGTAGGAGGGAAGAATTAGATTGCTTATGGAGCAGTTTTATAAGACCATAATACCATGAGATACATGAGCAGAATTAGACCGTCTGGTCCATCGAGTCTGCTCCGCTATTTCGTCATGGATGATCCATTTTCCCTATCAGTCACAGTCTCCTGCCTTCTCCCTGTATCCCTTCATGCCCTGACTAATGAAGAATCTGTCAACCTCTGCCTTAAATGACTTGGCCTCCATAGCCACCTGTGGCAACAAATTCCACTGATTCACCACTCTCTGGCTGAGGAAATACCTCATCTCTGTTTTAAAAAGGATGCCTCTCTATTCTGAGGCTGTGTCCTCTGGTAGACTCCCCCACCATAAGAAACATGCTCTGTACATCCACTGTGTTGAGGCCTTTCAACATTCATTAGGTTTCAATATGGTCTCCTCTCATTCTTCTGAATTCCAGTCAGTGGAGACCCAGAGACATCAAACACTCCTCATATGACACGCCTTTCAATCCATAAATCATTGGTGAACCCCCTTTGAGGTCAGCACAACATAGTGGGCTGAAGGGCCAGTACTATGCTGTGTTGTTCTCTGTTATAGTCATCTTGACTAGCATTGTGAACAGTCTGCAAGGAAGAAATATGAGCAAGAAAGAATTCAAAGACAACATCCTTTCTCCCAGGGTTGAAAGGTTTAGTACTAATGGCCATGCATTTAAAGTGAGAGGGGATAGTTTTAAAGGAGATTGTAAAGGCAAGTTTTTGCTTTACGCAAAGAGTGCTGGGCGCCTTGAATGCACTGCCTGGATTGGCGGTAGAGGACTGTTCACAGACATTTAGATAGGCACATGAATGTGAGGAAAATGGAGGGATATGGACGTTGATTAGGCAGAGGGAATTAGTTGGCCATCGGATTACTAATTTATTTGGTTCAGCAGAACACTGTGGACCGAAGGGCCTGTCCCTGTGTTGTACTGTTCTATGCTCTAAAATGCATTGCAGCTAAGAAGTATTACTCTGTGAGAATGACTTTGTGAGGCTGTTCCCAGACGGGTGTAAGAAAGCTTTATCTGAACTAGAGTGAGATTGTTCCGTCTGAAGCCAGTGTTGAGATCAATACCAGGTGTTCCAGATCTATTTTTTCCTCTATTTTATAGTCTTTAATTACATCCATTTTAATTTGAGGGAAATAGTTAAAATTACCTGAGAGGTAACACTGAAGAAATAAATTAAGTAATGATCTAATTAGTGATCAGTAAAAGGAAAATACATTTATTCTTTACTTTCAAGTACTTGCCTGAATAAAGAACATAACACAAAGTCAAAGCATTTACCCATGAGACATTTGTACTGGCTGTCATCCATGCTGGGAGTTTATAAACAGTGAAGATTCAGAATCAAAGTCAGGTTTAATAGCACTGACATATGTCATGAAATTTGTTGTTCTGTGGCAGCAGTACATTGCAATAGATAATAATAAAAACTATAAATTACAATAAGAAATATATATACATACAAGTAGTGCAAAAAGAGAGCCCTCCACAGCTGTGCATGGCAATGAATTCCACAGATTCACCACCCTCTGGTTAAACAAATTACTCCTCAACTCTGTTCTAAAGGGACATCCCTCTATTCTATGGCTGTGTCCTCTGGTCTTAGACTCTCCCACGATAGGAAACAGTATTTTCATTTTCACATTTACTCCATCAAGGCATTTCAATATTAGATAGGTTTCAGTGAGATACCCCCTCATTCTTCTAAACTCCAGCAACACCAAGGGTGATTGGAAGGGATTTCTAGCAGGGATGATGACAGCACAGCAGTGGCTGGCGTTTCTGGGAACAATTCAGGATATAAACTTCCCAAAGTATTTGAAAAGCAGGATAACACAACCGTGGCTGCCAAGGGAAGTCAAAGCCAACCCAAAAGCAAAAGAAAGGGCATATAATAGAGGGAAAATTAGTGGGAAGTTAGAGGATTGGAAGGTTTTTAAAAACCAACAGAAGCCAACTAAAAAAGCCATAAGGAGCAAAAAGATGAAATATGAGGATAAGCTAGTGAATAATATCAGAAAGGATACCAAAGGTTTTTTTCCAGCTATATAAGGAGTAAATAGAGGCGAGAGTAGGCATTGGATCACTGGAAAATGATGCTGGAGAGGTGGTAATGAGGGACAAGGAAATGGCAGAAAGCTGAATAAGTATTTTGCATCAATCTTCACTGTGGAAGACACTAGCAGTATGCTGGAAGTTTGAGAGTACCAGGAGACAGAAGTGAGTGCAGTTGCTATTACAAGGGAGAAAGTATTTGGGATCTAGAAGTTCTGAAGGTAGAGAAGATACCGGGACTAGATGGACTGCACCCTAAGGTTCTGAAAGAGGTGGCTGAAGAGACTGTGGAGGCATTAGTAATGATCTTTCAAGAACGACTGGATTCTGGAGTCTCTGGAGGAGTGGAAAATTGCAAATGTCGCTCCACTCTTCAAGAAGGGAGGGAGACAGAAGAAAGGAAATTATCGGCCAATCAGCCTGATTTCAGTGGTTGGGAAGATGTTGAATCTATTGATAAGGATGTGGTTTGGGGTACTTGGAGGCACATGATAAAATGGGCCATAGTCAGCATAGTTTCCTTAGGGAAAATCTCACCTGACAAATCTGTTGGAATTCTATGAGGAAATAACAAGCAGCTTAGACAAAGGAGAATCAGTGGATGTTGTGTACTTGGATTTTCAGAAGGCCTTTGACAAGTTGCTACACATGAAGTGCTTAGCAAGATAAGAGTCCATGGTATTATGGAAAGCTACTAGCATTAATAGCGCATTGGCTGATTGGCGGGAGGCAAAGAATGGGAATAAAGGGAGCCTTTTCTGATTAGCTGCCGGTGACTAGTGGTGTTCCACAGGGGTCTGTATTGGGACCGCTTCCTTTATAATGCCAACATATCCTTTCTTAGATATGGGGCCCAAAAGTAAGATTAGAATCAGTGCAATTCATTAATGTACTTTAAAACATACAGTGAAATGTCATTTTGCAAACCAAATCGGCAAGAATTGTGTTTGGCATCCCAGAAATGTTGCCACACTTCTGGCACTAATATAGCATGGTGCCAGAAACCTTAACCCTTTCATCATCTGGCCTGTGTAACAAAACCGCAGCATCTAGAGGACACTCATGTGGTCACAGGGAGGATGTACAAATTCCTTGCAGACTGCACCAGGAATTGAACACTCATTGGTAGTCACTGATGTGGTAAATCAATTATGGAGGCCTAGTCATTGGGTATATTTAAAGGAGAGTTATTGATTACTAAGGGCATCAAAGTTTACGGGTGGAAGGCAGGAGAATGGGATTGAGAGGAGGAATAAATCAGCCATGATGGAATAGCAGAGCAAACTCAATGGGCCAAATGGCCTAATTTTGTTCCTTTGACTTATTGTCTGATAGTCTTTTCTTATCTCTCTGAACTGAATTGAATTGACTTCATTACTTACATCCTTCATACACAGGAGTAAAAATCTTTACGTTACGTCTCCATCTAAATGTGCAATATACAATTATAGTAATTTGTAATAAATATTATGTACAACAGGATAGTCAATATAACAGAAATACAGTTGCATCAGCATGAGTTTATCAGTCTGATGGCCTGGTGGAAGAAGCTGTCCTGGAGACTGTTGGTCCTGGCTTTTATGCTGCAGTACCATTTCCCAGATGGTAGCAGCTGGAACAGTTTGTGGTTGGGGTGACTTGGGTCTCCAATGATCCTTCGGGCCCTTTTTACACACCCGTCTTTGTAAATGTCCTGAATAGTGGGAAGTTCGCATCTACAGATGCGCTGGGTTGTCTATACCACTCTCTGCAGAGACCTGCGATTAGGGAAGTACCGTTCCCATACCAGTCAGTGATGCAGCTAGTCAGGATGCTCTCAATTGTGCCCCTGTAGAAAGTTCTTAGAATTTTGGGGCCCATACCAAACTTCTTAAACTGTCTGAGGTGAAAGAAGTGCTGATGTGCCTTTTTCACCTCACAGCTGGTCTATATAGACCATGTGAGATCCTTGGTGATGTTTATGCTGAGGAACTTAAAGCTTGAGAGTTGTTGCCATTGCATGTACTAGGTCCTGATCTTGGCCTGCTCACTTGTCACCATAGTTTTAGGTTGAGATCTCAGTCCTACTCATCAACATCACACGTTTATTTCAGCTGCTTGACCATCCATCTCTTGCCTTACCACAAGATGGTTAATATACTGGGAAGGAAGGAATGGAAGTGGGGTTGACAAGGTAGTGTGCTTCAGCTTGCCAACTGATGAGCTATAACCCTGAACTGATTTTCAAGCCTACATGTACACAGAGAATATATGCATAGAGGAAAATGCATAAAAATTTTGAAAGGATATGATATAAATAAAGAGTGTGATGTAGAC
Organism: Mobula hypostoma; assembly: GCF_963921235.1. Taxonomy (NCBI): domain Eukaryota; kingdom Metazoa; phylum Chordata; class Chondrichthyes; order Myliobatiformes; family Myliobatidae; genus Mobula; species Mobula hypostoma. Next base: position 11,901,973 of record NC_086099.1, on the reverse strand, counting down.
TGAGGAAATTGTCAGTAGAAACGATGTAGGGAAGATGATGAAAATTGCACTGAAGTTACATTTGTACATATTTACATTGCACACTATACTTAGAACACTTAGTCCTGATGAAGAATCTCGACCCAAAACATTGACAGTTTACTTTCCTCCATAGATGCTGCCTGCTGAGTTCCTCCAGCATTTTGCTTAGAATAATGTGTTCATTTCCGGTTGCCTCATTATAGGAAGGATGTGGAAACATTAGAGAGGGTGCTGAGAAGAATCAACAGGATGCTGCCTGGATTAGAGGGTATGTTTCGGATTCTGATTTATGCCTTGTGTCTTATGTTGAGCAAGTTGGGGCTTTTCTCACCAGAAGGTGGCATGTTCAATTGCAGTGGCTCCTAAGGAGTCAACAAAGGTGTTATCGTCCTTTTTTTCAAAATGAATTTTTTTTATGATCTGAAGCCCCTGCTGGACATTAAGGACTTAAAGTACTCAGGATTACCCCATCTGCAAGTTGCTCATTGGCAAGGAAACAGAAGGAGCTGGACTTGGTGCGATCCTGCTGCTGCCTGCGTCAGAGAGCCGTCGGAGGAGTAAGGGCTCAAAGGTGCAGTCTACCAGTGAGTAATCACCTTGATTGCCGGAGAGAGATGTCAGAATTGATGTGCTCCGCCGGAGGCGATGTGGCACAGCGACCAAGCTGGAGTTGGTGCTGTTCCCCCCTGTTCGCTCACAGAAGACAAGCTGCGTTGTGTTCAACTGCAGACTGCTACAACAGTCATTGTCTCAGGGTCTTCGACTTCTTTTTTTTGTGTGACTGTATCTTATAGGTACTATATGTGCCTCGAGTATGACTGCTGGTTTCATTTGGCTGTATTCATGGATATTCATGTCCGGGTGAATGAGAATTAAACTTGAACTTGACCATGAGAGCCAACGGTAGAGATGATAAGAGGCATAGACTGAGTGGACAGCCAGTGATCCCCCCCCCCCGCCACAAGAGTAGAAGTGACTAACATCAGAGGGCATCATTTTAAGGTGATTGGAGGAATGCATGGGGGTGTGGGATGTCAGAGTTAAATATTTCTACACGGAGAGTTGTGGGTGACTGGAATACCATGCCAATGGTAGTGGTAGAGTTAGATACGTTACAGACTTTTAAGAGACTCTTAGAAAGGCACATGGATGATAGAAAAATGAAGGGATATGTAGGAGGGAAAGGTTAGATTGAACCTTTAGGGGTCGGCATAACATTGTGGGCTGAAGGGTTCGTATTGTGCTATAGTGTTCGAAAAGAAGTATGTATTATAGACGGAAGAGAAAGCTAACAGAAATGATGCGGGAAAGATGGTGACAGTGGAACTGAAGTTACATTGCACATATTGTGTTGGCCTGAACAATGCTCTGAAGGAAGGTGTATCCAATAGCCAAATCACTCTTTATTAATGCCTGCTGCTCTTGTGTTTAATTCGGCACTCAGATAGGATGGGAAGGAATTCACACTGTAGGAAACCTGCTAACAGCCTCACCAGGTTCACACATGAATATTGGCCAGTTGGAATCACACTTCAGCAAGCGTTAGCTATTTCACCACGAAGAGATGAGGAGGAATAATGATATTTGAACACAACAATTCTGAAATACAAATACCAGCCAGTATGTGTTTGTCAGCTGTGACTCTGTTGCTCGCACCTTTGCCTTTGCGTCAGGATGTTAACGATTCAACACCACTCTATGGATGTGAGCTCAAAATTCTAGGCTAACACTTCAGCACAGTACTGAGTGAGTGCTACACTAAGATAGGTGGAGGGGCAAGTAGTGATGAGGGAGCAGATGGATATATACAGATTAGGAGAATGGGCAAAGAAGTGGCAAATCAAATGCAGTGTAGGGAAGTGTATGGTCACGTACTTTGGTAGAAAGAATAAAGGCATAGACGTCTTTCCAGACAGCGGTCAAGATTAGAAATCAGAGTGCAAAGGGACTTGGTTGTCCTTATGCAGGATTCCCTAAAGGTTAACTTGCAAGTTGAGTTAGTGATAAGGAAGGCAAATGCAATGTTTGCATTGATTTCAGGAGGACTAGAATATACATAAAAGCAAGGATATAATGCTGAGGCTTTATAAGGCATTGGTCCAACCAATGCCTTATAAAGTTCAACGCTGACTGGCAACTCCTGATGCCAAACTGTATCAGTCTCTGCCGTTCCTTTGCTTTCATCAGCTGAGTGGAGAGTCAGAGCTTGCTGCATTGGCAACAGCTTGCTCTCCATATTGTACAGCCCTGGCTTGTGTATCACAGACAGCTGGGACACAGCATCCATGGTCGACCTCCATCAACAGAGGGCCTTAAAGGTCCGACCACACTTGGAGCATTGTGAGCAGTTTTGGGCCCCTTATCTGAGAAATGATGTGCTGGAATTGGGGAGGGTCCAGAGGACGTTCAGAAGAAGCACCTTGGGAATGAAAAGGTATGAGAAACGCTTGATAGTTCTGGGCCTGTACTCGCTGGAGTTTAATGCTAATCTAATCTTATCTTGCCCCTTATCTAAGAAAGGACGTGCTGGCATTGGAAAGGATCCGGAGGATATTAACAAGAATAACCCATGAATGAAAAGCTTAACATATGAGAAACGTTTGATGGCTCTGAGCCTGTATTTGCAGGAGTTTAGAAGAATGAGGGAGAATCTCATTGAAAGCTATCGAATATTGAAAGACCTTGATAGAGTGGATGTGGAGCAAATGTTTCCTGTTGTGGGTAAGTCTAGGACCAGAGGGCACAGCCTCAGAATACAAGCACATCACCTTACAGCAGAGATCAGGAGGAATTTCTTTAGTCAGAAATTGGTGGATCTGTAGAATTCATCACCACAGATGGCTGTGCAGACAAAATCATTGGGTATATTTAAAGCAGAGGGTGATAGGTTCTTAGAAACAGAAAACCTTCAGCACAATACAGGCCCTTCGGCCCAAAAAGCTGTGCTGAACATGTCCTTACCTTAGAACTACCTAGGCTTACCCATAGCCTTCTATTTTTCTAAGTTCCATGTACCTATCCAGGAGTCTCTTAAAAGACCCTATCGTATCCGCCTCCACCACCGTCACTGGCACCTCATTCCACACACTCACCACTCTCTGAATAAAAAACTTTGCAGCATCAGTGGAGACAAATATACTTAACATTTTGGGCCAAGACTCTTTATCAGGACTGAAAAGGCAGGGGGAAAGAAACCAGTAATTCCTTGTAAAAGTATTCCTCCATCACAAAAGACAGGATCTCCTGGCGGCCATCCATTTCAATTTGACTTCACATTGCTATTCTGAAATGTCAGTCCCTGGCCCCCTCTACTGTCATGGTTAGGTCAAACTCAGGTTGGATGAGCAACACTTCATATTTCATTTGGGTAGCCTCCAACCTGATTGCATGAACATCAATTTCAATTTCTCACCCTTCTCACCTTTTCCAATTTGGCTCCCCTTATCCCTTCTCTTTTCCTCACCTGCCCATCACTTCACTCTGGTGCCCTTCCTCCTTCACTTTCTCCCGTGATCCACTGTCCTCTCACGTTCCTCCTTCATAAGCCCTTTATCTCTTTCACCGATCACCACCCAACTTTTCACTTTATCCCCCACCCACCCTCCTTCCCCCTCACCCGGTCTCACCTATCACCTGCCAGCTTGTACTCCTTCCCTCCCTCTATCTTCTTATTCTGGCCTCTGCCTCCTTCCTTTCTAGTCCTGATGAAGGGTTAAAGAAACAGTACTGCATACCTTAAAACATTAGCAATGTATTCTCCTCCATCAGTGCTGACTGACCTGGGAGAATTCCCACTGCATGTTGTGCGTGTTGCTTAAGACGTCCAACATCTGTAGAATTTCATATTGCTGTTATCCCTTCACTTAACATTACCAAAGATGATCTGATCATTGTCACAGTGCTGTTTACAAGATCTGCAGTGCAAAGAAGACAACACTTCAACAGGAGTTTCTTTGATGCACAATACTTTGCTATGCCCAATGGGAATATGGGGAAAGATAACTGTACAAATGTCGTACTTTCTTTCAGCGAACACGGGGATTGTCTTAAGTTGATTGATTGTCCATTTTTATTTGCAAAAGTGGCCAATTTACAAAATGTTAAACATCTTTGGGTTCCTGATGCTTTTGGATCAAATGGTTTTTCAGGCGCTGAGAAAGAATCATAAAACTTGCTTCTTACGGCTGTCTAAATGCAGGAAGAAAGGAAACAAACAAATGAGAGGAGCCAAGAGAAGAGAGAAAAGGAGACAAAGACCTTGTGTCATACTCAGACTGGAGAGAACAAGCATTGCAGCGAAAACAATTAACCCATACAATACCCATATTCAAGTCATGTGACATCAGCTATCGAAAACTAGGAGCGATATAGACATTGTATAGGTAGGAGGGGTTAGTGTTTAGGTGTTTTTGATTTGCGTTTCAGCTGGCTTGGCACATCACTGTGGGTTGTGGGGCCTGTTCTTGTGTTGTACTGTTCTACAGAAATACAGAAGCAACTGTGCCGCAATTACTGGAAAATTCACTAAACTCTACAAATATATAGGTGATTACATAAAAATACAAGCAAGCATAGGGAAGTTAAATGGCAAGCAAAATAACAATTCAACACTCCAATCCAACATATCTTTATTGTTACATATCTTACTAATACAGATTTCTACATTTTTTCAGCAGTGGTGTGCCTCATCTGACCATATGTGAATGATACTCCCTACACTTCACCATTTGCTCTTATTAAGTAAACACCTTTGGCTGGTAGCCATGACCATTACTAGTAAACATCCACATTTAGTAAACATAACTTCTGTTTATCATCGATTCTGGCAAGACCATGACAGCTTGTCTATAAATTGATCCAAAAACGTTCCTAATTCATCAATCATGTCTCCAGAACTGGGAGGTACTGCTCCACTATATCACAATATAAATACTCAGTCACAACATTGGTTGTAACAGAATCATTATTGGCTTAAAGTTGTTATCTCAGTAGATATAGTATCAATGATTGGCCACTCTTTTGCCTTGCAATATTGTTTGTAAAAAAAAATTCCAGAGTTAGTCAAACTGGGAGATCAGTAAACAGTACCTATAGTGTATCTGATATTTCAGTAATATCTGAGTAATATTGTAACTATGTTGTTTGATTAAGCATTTTTGTGTGCTTACATAATTTGTTATGGGTCATATCTAAGTAGTACGTGAATGGCATATTTGATTACATCACCGCGTCATGTGAGTGTCTCATTAAAGAGAAAACTACGATGATACATTTTTTGGGCCCCTGTGTTTCTCTTTCAATTAGTTTCTAGAGTTCTTAAGCATACTGTAACAGTGGCAATGAGGTAGTTTTAAAATGAACCCAAGAAGACCTTTTACCTGTTGAAGCGCAGCACATTTTTTCCTTTGGCATTGGAGAGATGTTAGAGTTTAAAAAAAAATGCAACACTTCTTTTTCCAGAAGGGAGAGAGAGAACATTGAAAATGGCCAAAATTCACAGGTTCATAAACAATAGGTATTGAGTGATAACAATCATAAATTTTTAAAAAAATGCAGAATTGGCTAGGCTACATCAGAAAGATAGATATGTTCAATTGGACAACAGATAACTGGATGACTTATACTGAACGAATTGAGCAGTATTTTGAAGCAAATAACACACAGAAAGCAATGGCAAACCACTGCTGTAACTTGCCTCATACACGATTCCCCACTAAGTCAGAGAGGCGTGGAAGGAAATCATCCGCTAACTGGAGAAACTCCAGATGCGACGTACCTTTTAACGTAGCCAATCAAAAGCGTTGTTAACTGCAAAATGCTTTAGATTTCATAAGTGGAATCAAAAGGAAGGGGAACCCATTTTAATTTATGTGGCTGAATTAAAGAAATTGATAATTGTCAGTTCGGTGATGGGCTTAATGATGCAATGAAAGTTTAGTTTGTGGAATCTTACTAGAACACATTCAAAAGCAACTCGCAACTGAGGTATAACTCACATTTTAAAAAACTGTTGACATCACTATCAATGGAAACAGCAGTCGAGCAGTAATTGAATTGGGGTCATGAATGAAAAAGAGCATGAACAAAATTGCAACATCTAAACAGAAACCTACCTGGCTGAACAAATTATGTTTTCATTGTGGCAGGGGCTCACATACACCAGACAAATACAGGTTTAAAAGTAAAACTTGCAGAAAATGCAACAAAATAGGACACACATACAAACAGCATGTTGGGTAGACAAAAATAAATGGGCAGCACAGGGAAGAGAAAAAGATAAAAAAAACTGAGGTTGCAGTTTCAAAAAAAAAAGCACTAATCTGCATGCTGTTGATAAAAATGATAATAGAATGACACAGGAATGGGTAATCTTGAGACTTACAATGTGAAAACAACAGACAAGCAATATAGCTTACAACAGAAGTGAATGGCAAATTAATTAAAATGGGATTGGACACTGGCTCAGCTGTTTCAGCCATTCAACAAAATAAACATCTCTTTTGAAAGACTCTCACTGTAATCTGCAGCATGTTATTTCCCTTCAAGCAACATACATTGAATTGACCAAATGAACTTTCTACATACATACAGGATCTTGATAGTGAATGTACTTTGACTTTGAACTACAGATGCATGATCTTCTGAAGGACTTGGAAAATGTATCTCTCAATCAATAGTTATGGAACTTTTAAGCAGACCAAGGTTTATTGCCATGACTGGCAGCAAGGTAGGGGGAAGCGACTCTAAGCCAGTCGGAAACACAGAAGCATGAGACCCTGTCTACTCAGCATCTTGCTAGAAAATGTGCAGTTGCTGGAAAACAAGATTGAGGACCCGAGGGAAAAATTGTTGTATTGAAATGAAATGAGAAATTATGTTCTGTGTTTTACTGAGACATGGCTTACTCCCAGTACACCAGATTCAGTGATCAGACACAAAGGCCTCCTGGTACACAGGATGGTCTGAACTGCTGATTTGGACCTGGAAAAAGGTGGGTGTGTGTGTTTCATGATAAACTCGCTATGGTGCTCCGAAGTGGTGGTTTTGTCGTACTCGTGTTCCCCCAACCTGGAACACCTAATGATCAAATGCCGACCATTGTACAAACTTTGTATTTGCCAAGAGAGCTCTCCCCCATAATTCTGACCATAGTTTACATACCAGCAGCAGCTGACGATAATCGAGTGCTTGAGATACTGCATAATGCCATCTCCAACCCAAATCAAATCATAGTCGGGGACTTCCATCAGGTTTGTTTGAGGAAATCTCTGCATATAACATATAGCATCAGAGGTCCAAACATACTAGACCACTGCTATACTATGATAAGGAACACCTACCATTCCAGATTGCTTTTTGGGAAATCTGATCACTCGGCTGTCGTTCTCCTACCTGTATACAGACAGAGGCCAAAGAGAAAGCTCCAGAGACAACGACACTGAAGAGGTCACTGCGGGAGGCTGAGGAACTGCTGTGGGATTGCTTTAAGTCAATAGATTGGGCCGTGTTCAGTGGATGTGAGTGACAACTCCTTGGCTGTCATGGGCTTCATAAAAATAGTTGAAGACGAGTGTGTCCACTCAAACTGATTCAGGGTCATCCCCAACTAAAAGCCCTGGATGAATCAGGAGATCCGCAGTCTGCAAAGGGCTAGATCAGAGGCATTCATGTCTGGTGACAAAGTAAGATACAAGAGGAGCATATACTGTCTCTGGAAAACCATCTCCTGGGAGAAATAGCAATTTTGACTAAACTTGAATCACTGAAGGACGCTCAACTGCTGTGGCAGGGTTTGAATGCTATTACCTCTTTCAAAGTGAAATTAAGTAACAGAGATGAAAACAGGGCTTTGCTTCCAGATGAGCTCGATGCCTTCCATGCCTGCTTTGACCATCAAAACATGAAGGAACCTTCATGAACTCCCACAGTCCCCAATAACCCTGTGATTTCAGTCTCTGATGTGGACATGAGAACTTTCTTCAGGAGGGTTAACACATGGAAAAACATCTGGCCCATATGGGATATCTGGCTGAGTATCTGGTAAAGATCTGTGCTGAACAACCTGCTGGACTGTTCACTGATATCTTTAACCTCTCGCTTCAGCAGTCTGAGGTACCAAGCTGTTTCAAACAGGCCTCGATTATTCTGGTACCCAAGAACATGGTAACCGGCCTCAATGACTATTGTCCAGTAGCATTACATCCACTGTGATGAAGTTTTTTTGAGAGGTTAGTGATAAAATACATCAATTCCAGACTTGGTTTCGCTAACATTTGCCTACCAGCACAACAGATCCACATCAGATGCCATGCGCACTTGCACGTGTCCCAGCTATGCCTGCCTTTTTGTCGGCTACATGGAACAGTGAATATTCCAAACCTACATTGGTATCACTCCCAAACTTTTCATATGCTACATTGATGACTGCATTGGTGCTGCTTCCTGCACCCATGCAGAGCTGGTCAACTTCACCAAATTTGCCTCAAAATTCCACCGTCCTCAAATTTACCTGGTCCAGTTCCGACACCTCCTTCCCCTTTCTTGATTGCTCTGACTATCTCTGGAGAAAACTCACCTCCTGATGTCTGTTACAAACCTACTGACTGTCACAGTTACCTGGACTGTACCTCTTCCCATCTTGTTACTTGTAAAAATGCCATCCCCTCCTCTCAATCCCTCTGACTCTGCCACATTTGCTCTCAGGATGAGGCTTTTCATTCCAGAATGAAAGACATATCCTCCTTCTTCAAAGAAAGGGAATTCTTTTCCTCCACCATCAACACTGCCCTCAACCACATCACTTCTATTTGTCTCACGTCTGCCCTCACCCCATCCTCCTGCCACCCCACCAGGGATAGGATTCCTTGTGTCCTTACCTACCACCCTACCAGCCTCTGCATCTAGCACATATTCTCCGTAACTTTCTCCATCTCCAACAAGATCCCACATCTTCCCCTCCCCTCTTCTGCTTTCAGCATGGATCACTCCCTATGAAACTCCCTTGTCCATTCATCCTTCCCTACTGATCCCCCTCTGTAATGTCCAATCAGGTTCGCGATTCTGGCAAGTGAGACAGGTGTATTAATCATTTTTTAAATAGGTATATTAATCATTTACTGTATTTACAAACAGTGAAAACTTGACCAGACATTCATATTCCCCAAGTTACAGACACTACAAAGCTGAACACTCAAACATATGTATATTCTTTTTCAACATTTTTATTGATTTCTTACATAAAAGAATACAGTGTACAGTAGGATATATATCAGTTACAATGTATTGGAATCACAAATATAGTTTCATTACCCCATATCCATATAAATTAGATTTAAACATAATATTGAAGAGATAATTTTATTATACAAAAATATCTAAACCCACTACCAGAAACAAAAACAGCTGTTTGGTTAAAAGAAGGAAAAAATCTTTATCATATAGTAAAACATTATTAGCCAACATCTGTGCTTAGTAGTAAATCAAAGATTTTGAAAATAATTCAAAAAAGGTCGTCACAATGTTAAAAAATCTTGTCTAGGTTCAGAAATTGAACAGCAAATATTCTCTAAATTTAAACATAACATAACATCATGTAACCAATGAGTACGAGTAGGCGGAGTGACATCCTCCCACTTCAGCAACAATGCCCTCTTGGCTATAAGAGAAATAAAGGCCAAAATGTGCAAATCATGTGTCTACAAAATAATATAATTTCCTTCAATAATACCAAATAAGGCTGCCAAAGGACTAGGTTTAAAATTTACTTTAAAAAGCACCGAAAAAGTTTGGAATACTTCCTTCCAATATTTTTCAAGACTCGGATAAGTCCAAAACATATGAATTAGTGAAGCTTCTCCATTGTTACATCCATCACAATAAGGAGATATATCTGAATAAAAACGAGACAGCTTATCTTTAGTCATGTGGGTCCTATGAACCACTTTAAATTGTAGAAGGGAATGACGGGCACATAACAATGAGCCATTAACCAATTTAAAAATCTCATTCCAAGTATCCTCAGAAATTGGAATCTGTAAATCTTGTCCCCAGAGATTTTTAATTTTGTCTAAAGGAATATTTCTCATTCTCAACAACATACCATAAATATTAGATATAGATCCATTATGGAAGGTTTTCAAATTAAAAATTGTATCAAGTAAATTCTTATCTGGACTTTTAGAAAATGTATGTACTTAAGAATGCAAAAAGTCTCTAATTTGTGAATATCGAAAAAAGTGGGTTTTGGGTTGGCTATACTTAGCTGACAGTTGTTCAAATGAAGAGAGACCATCTCCAACAAACAAATCCTGAGAACATTTAATACCCAATTTATTCCACTCTTTAAAAACTACATCAGTCATAGAAGGTTTAATAAAGTTAGGATCAAAATTACTTAAAGATAAAGAAATTGAGGATCCAAGAAGAAAAATGATAGAAAATTTATTAACAGAGTTAGCTTCTAAAGAAACCCAGACGGGATCAGTCCTCTTGATTAATATAATATAACCAAAATGTAAGATTCCGTATATTGACTGACCAGTAATAAAACCTATGATTGGGTAAGGCTAATTCTCCACTCTTTTTAGCTTTTTGAAAATGAACTTTATTTAATTGAGAAATTTTATTTTTCCACGTGTAAGATATAATAGGATCCAGAGAATCAAAAACGGATTTAGGAATAAAAACAGGTACGGCCTGAAATAAATATAAAAATTTAGGCAAATATTCATTTTAATAGAATTAATTTGGCCAATCAACAATAAAGAGAGGGGTGACCAATTTGATAGTGCCTTCTTAACATAATTCAAAAGTGTAAAAAAATTCTTTGAAAAGGAATTTATAATTCCTAGTAATTGTTATGCCTAAATAAGTAAATTGATTTCTTACAATTTTAAAAGGAGGTTTAGTATTAACTAATACGAAATTATTCAAAGAACAAAGTTCACTCTTATGAAAGTTAAGTTTATATCCTGAAAACTGACTAAAGCAGGAGAGTAAAGAAAGTACGGAAAGGTAAAGAAGACTCCACATTAGAAATGTGGAGCAAAAGGTCATCAGCATAAAGTGAAACTTTGTGGGTAATAACCCTCCTTAAAATATCAGTGATATCATTAGATTCTCGGAAAGCAGTAGCTACAGGTTCTGAGACCAAATCAAAAAGCAAAGGACTCAAAGGACAACCTTGTCTAGTTCCACGTTAACGTTTAAATGGTTTAGAATTCTGAGAGTTAGTAAGAACCTGAGCGGAGGGAGGTAGATAAAGTAATTTAATTCATTGAATAAAATCGGGCCCAAAGTTAAATTTTTCTAAAGTTTTAAATAAATAATTCCATTCAACCTGATCAAAGGCTTTCTCAGAATCTAAGGATATCACACATTCCGACATCTCTTTAGAAGGAGAATAAATAACATTCAATAAATGATGAATATTAAAGTGGGAGTATCGGTTTTTGATAAATCCAGTCTGATCTTCAGAAATAATAGATGGCAAAATATTTTCAATCTTATGAGCCAAAAGTTTAGATAAAATTTTAGTATCAACATTAAGTAAAGAAGTTGGTCTATAAGAAGAACATTCAGTTGGATCCTTAATTTTTTTTAAAGAATAAGCAAAATAGAGGCTTCATAAAAAGACTGTAGCAATCTACCTAATTTAATAGAGTCTGAAAGGACTGAATATAAGTGAGGTATGAGCAAAAAGGAAAAAGCCTTATAAAACTCTCCAGAAAATCCATCAGGACCCGGAGCCTTCCCAGAGTGCGAAGAGTGAACAACCTCAGCAATTTCCTTATAAGAAATGGGTTGATCCAGCAATTTTCGATCATCATCAGAGAGTGTAGGAATGTTTAATCGATCTAAGAAATGATTCATTACAGTATTATCTTCAGGAGGATCAGAACTATAAAGTTTAGAATAGAATTCTCTAAAAGTATCATTTATTTCTAAATGATCAGATGTTTTATCACCATTAGCTTTACAAATTTCTTTAATTTGACATTTAACTATAAAGGTCTTTAATTGGTTATCCAATAGTTTACCCGGCTTATCTCCATGAACATAAAACTGACTTTTATCTTTTAAAAGTTGAATTTCAATTGGATAAGTTAAAAGTAAATCATATTTAGTTTTAATTTCAACACATCTTTTATATAAAACAGGATCTGGAGCCAAAGCATATTTTTGGTCTAATTGTTTCAACTGATTGGCTAATACAATTCTCTCCTTATTAGCTTTTTTCTTAACACTTGCAGTAAAATAAATAATTTTTCCTCTAAGCCTTAAAATCATCCCATAAAATAAGACTAGAAGTCTCTTCTAGCATACTCTCTTCAAAAAAGTGTAATTTGTCTCTCCAAAAATTTTTAAAAATCCTTATCAGATAACAGAGTTGGATTAAGACACCAGAATCTGTTTATTTGGGAGACACCCGGCAGATTTAAAGATAAAAACACAGGAGCATGATCTGAAACAGCAATTTCTTTATATTCACAGGATCAAACCAATGGAATCAATTGACTGTCAACAAAAACATAATCAATCCTGGAATACATATGATGAACATGAGAAAAAAAAGAGTACACTTTATCTGCTGGATACAAAAAGTGCCAATCATCAACAATATCACATTTCATTAGAAAAGATTGGATAAAGGAGGCAGATCTACCAAAAGTCAATCATTTAAAAGATGAGCGATCTAAAACAGGGTCTAATCAACAGTTGAAGTCTCCTCCTAAAACCAGAGAATACAGACTTAAATGTGATAAAAGTGAAAAAAAGCATTCAAAAAAATCTGGATCATCTATACTTGGGGCATACAAATTAGCAAAAACCATTAATTTATTCTCTAATTTCCCTGACACTATAACAAAATGCCCATTGGCATCAGAGACTACATTATGTTGAACAAAAGAAACTGAATTGTTTACAAGAATCAAAACTCCTCTAGCCTTAGCCTAAAAGGAGGAATGAAAACCTTTATAATACAAATCTGACTAAACCTTTTTAAACTTGAAGCATTCATTCAACACTCTGGGTGAAAAATCCTCTACGATTCTGATCTTCTGGTCTTCATAATCAATCATACTTTTCCGATGAGATTCACGAATTAAAAGTTCCTTTGTTTGAAAGTCGTGAAGACACATTATCACTGAACAGGGTTGTTCTCCTGGAGGAGGTCTTGGTACTGGCGATCTATGAGCTTGGTCTATTTTAGGTGGAGATTTTAAAATATTCAGAAATAAGTTAGCCAAAAGGTTTGCAAAAAATTCCAAAGACTGAACTCTTTAAAACCCAGAATTCGTAAATTATTTCTTCTACTTCTATTTTCTAAGTCGATAATCTTCTGTCTTAATTTTTCATTAACCTTTGACTGTTTATCACAGATTTTTTCCAGGTCATCAATCTTCACATCCAACAGCGTCAAAGTGTCTTCATTCTCTTTTATTCGTTTATTGTGTTTACTTAGTTTTTTTAATAGAATTCAATTTTACATCCATTCGTTTAAATTCAGCGCTGAGTTGCCGGAATTTCTACTGGAATTCCTCCAAAAGTTCATTTTTATGCTTCTGAAGTGTCTCCATAATAGATTCCAAAGTTACAGGAGGGTTCCCTTCTTTCTTAGTAGCTTTGGCACCCCTCATCGTAAAACAATATTGCGTTTAAAAGTAAGTTTTCAAAACAAGTTGGAAACAGTAAATTAAGTAGAGAAGGAGCAACTATAAAAACCCTGCTACTCCATCGACAGCCAGTAGGTTTCTCAAACATACATATATTCAACAAATATACTTCATTAAAGATTATGTAAAGTATACTTTCTCAATCGTCTTGTGCATCCTCGCCTCAACAAGGGAAGAAGAGAGCAAACTGCTCCTATGTGCCATTTTATATACTTGGGATGTTTGAAACTGGACTTCAGGCAGTTATCTAATGGGAAACACAGCTGTAGTTTCTAAACTAACCAATCACAATGCAAATGACTTTCGACAATCAGAATAATGCATGCCCCCTCAGGATATCCTCCTGGCATTTATCATTGCAAGCAGAACAAGTGCTATACCTGACCCTACATCTCCTCCCTGACTACCATTCAGGGCCCCAGACAGGCCTTCCAGGTGAGGCAACACTTCACCTGAGAGTCTGTTGGGATCATCTACTGTATCCAGTGCTCCTGGTGTGGCTTCCTTATCAGTGAGACCTGATGTACATTGGGAGATCGCTTTGCCGAGCAACTATGCTCTGTCCGCCAGAAAATAAAAAGCGGGATCTACCAGTGGCCAACCATTTTAACTCCACTTCCCATTCCGACATGTCAGTCCATGGCCTCCTCTACTGTCACGATGAGGCCACACTCAAGTTGGAGGAGCAACACCTTATATTCTGTCTGCATATCCTCCAACCTGATGGCATGAACCATCAATTTCTGAACTTCCAGTAAATGCACACACCTCCTCCTCCACTCCCATTTCCCTCTCTCACCTTACCTGCCCATCACTTCCCTCTGGTGCTCCTCCCCCTTTGCTTTCTTCTGTCCTTTCCCATCAGGTTCACCCTTCTCCAGCCCTGTATCTCTTTCACCAATCAACTTCCCAGTTTTTTACTTCACCCCACCTCACCCTCCCAGTTTCACCTATCACCTTGTGTTTCTTCCTTCCCTCCCCCACCTTCTTACTCAGACTACTCATCTTCTTTTTCTCCAGTCTTGATGAAGGGTCTCGGCCCAAAATGTCAACTGTACTCTTTTCCATAGATGCTGCCTGGCCTTCTGATTTCCTTCAGCATTTTGAGTATGTTGCTTGGATTTCCAGCATCTGCAGATTGTCTCTTGTTTCAGATGCCACGACATTGGCTCTTCGCTCAGACCTGGAATACCTGGACAGCAAAGAGGCATACATCCCAGGATGCTTTGTAATTGACAATAGTTTGGCATTCAATATTATCATCTCTTCAAAAGTAATCAATAGTCTTCATGACCTTGGCCTCAGTACCTCCTTGTGCAATTGAATCTTCAGTTTCCTCAGCTGCAGACACCAGACTGTTTGAATTGGCCACTTGTCCATCAACACAGGTGCACCACAAGGCTGTGTGCTTAGCCCCCTGCTCTACTCACTTTATACTATGACTGTGAGGCTAAGCACAGCTCCAATGCCATATTCAAGTTTGCTGACAACACCACTGCCATTGGCCAAATCAAAGGTGGTGAAGAATCAGCATATAGGAAGGAGACTGAAAATCCAGCTGAGTAGTGCCGTGACAACAAGCTCTTACTCAATGTCAGCAATTCCAAGGAATTGATCATTGACCTAGGAGGATGAAACTGGAGGTCCATGAGCCAGTCCTTATTGGGGGATCAAAGGTGGAGAGGGTCAGAAACCTTAAATTCCTTGGTATTATCATTTCAGAGGACCTGTCCTGGGCCCAACAATACAATTACAAAGAAAGCATGGGAGTGTCTCTTCTTTCTTAGAAATTTCCGAGGGTTTGGCATGACGCTTAACACTTTGACAAACTTCTACAAATATGTGGTGGAGAGTATACTGAGTGCTTGCATCACAGCCTGATACGGAAACACCAAAGCCTTTGAATGGAAAATCCTAGAAAAAGTAGTGGATACAGCCCAGTCCATCATGGGTGGAGCTCTCCTCCATTGAGCATGACTGGATGGCAGGAAGGCAGCCTCCATTATCAGGAATCCCTACCACCCAGGTCATGCTCTCTTTAGTGCTGCCATCAGGAAGGTGGTACAGAGCCTCAGGACCCACACCATCAGATTCAGGAACCTGCTTGTGGTTTAAGATGGTGCTACAGAAGTTGGGCGACAGCTTACTGGTGGTTCATAAGGCAAGACCACTGACTAAATACTTTATTAATAACACTCTGCGATAAATTTTAGTGAACTACCACCGCAGCAATGAAGAGGTGAGCAAAGGTGAAGCTCACTCCAGGCTTGAACCATGCCAGTGTGATGCAAAGCCAGAGTGTGGCTTGTTTGAGGAGAATAGTCAGAGCGAAGCCGGGACATGTTCGAGATGAAGACAGAGCTGGAGCGAGCAAAATCAGAGAGGAGTCAGTGCGAAGGTATTTCAGAGTCTGATCACCTAAACAGGGAATGAGGTTGGATCAAACAAAGTGTCAAACTGATTTTGAAAAGTTGAGTACGGTCTCAGGTTGGGCAGCAGGGTAGAGCCAGAGCGTATCACTGCGGTGGGGACTGGGTCTTAGAGCAGGGGACAACCTGGTGTTTGCACAATTTAAGCGCTGGTCTAGATAGACTAGAAAGACAGAGTGTTGGGACCAGAGACAAGGGTCGGGCCAATTCTGCACGCTCTTCCGCAATGTTTACTCCTCTCACCACGTCACTGAGGCTGTGGGACTGCTTCAGCTGCTTCAATGTCTGCGAGTTTTGTGGTGATTTGCCCCGCTATGTGATGAACTGAGACAGAGGCTAATGGGCCTACTGTGGCTGCACCGGGCTCCGGGTCGGTGGGCTCAGTCTGGTTCTGAATGCTGTTGCTTGCTTTTATTGTTTGCATAGTTTGTGTTTTATTTTCTCTCTGCACATTGAATGTTGTTGTTTTTCTTAAAATCGGGTTCATTTGGGTTTCTTGCTTTGTGGCTGCCTGTAGGTAGACCAATCTCAAGGTTGTATCATTTATACATACTTTGATAATAAATATGCTTTGTACTTTGAGCCATCAGGCTCTTGAAACATTGGGGATAACTTCTTTCACCTTCACTTGCCCCATCACTGAACTGTTCCCAGAAACTACAGACTCACTTTCAAGGAATCTTCATCTCATGTTCTTAATATTTATTGCTTAATTTATTATTTTTAACTTTATCCTCTTTTCTCTTCTGTATTTGCACAGTACATTGTCTTTTGCATATTGGTTGTTTGTCTGCCCCTGTTGGGTGCTATCTTTCATTGGTTTTAATATGGTTCTTGGGTTTACTGAGTACTCCCACAAGAAAACAATTCTCGGGGTTGTCTATGATGACATATGTACTTTGATAACAAATTTTCTTTGAACATTGAACAGCACTTCAAAAGGTACTGAACTGAAGCCTGCAGGTATCCAACTCAGAACTCACACTGGAGAAAACATAATTCCTGTGGGAATGACATTTGCAACAGTGAAATACAACAACCAACAAGCCACAGGAGGGCCAGCATTGCTGGGCTATGATTGGCTGAGCCAACTACAACTTGACTGGAGATCCATATACCACTTGCATGCCACATCACCAACAATACAGTCAATTGAAAGCAAATTAAGAAAAGTACTGGATGATGCCATAGCAGTGTTCAAGGTTGACGTTGGAAAGTTCAAACGTCAAGGATAGGAGAGTCTTAAATAAGAATGCCACACCCAAGTATTACAAAGCTCATTCATTACTTGTATCATCCCTGATAAAGTAGCTGTGAGCCAGATAGTGAGCTAGATAGCATGAAGACTGAAGGAATTGTTTTCAAGTTTGAGTAGAATCTGTGGGCTCAGTGGCCAAGAAGGATGTGTCCATAAGACCATAAGGTATAGGAGCAGAAGTGGGCCATTTGGCCCATTGACTCTGCTCCGCCGTTCAATCATGGACTGATCCAATTCTTCCCGTCATCCCCACTCCCCTGCCTTCTCCCCATACCCTTTGATGCTCTGGCTAATCAAGAACCTATCTATCTTTGCCTTAAACAGTGAGTTGGCCTCCAGAGCCACTCGTGGCAACAAATTCCACAGATTTACCACCCTCTGACTAAAGTCTGTCCGTCTTTATCTGTGCAGATTTTAAGATCACTATCAGCCCAGTACTGAAAGTACAACAATGCCCTCTGTTCAGGATAGAGGACATTTATGCAAACCTTTCTGGAGAGAAATGTTTCCAGCAAAGTGGACTTAGCTGATGCTTGCCTACAGATGGAGATGGAAGAAATGTGTTTTTCTCCGTAAATACTCTCAAAGGGCTTTTAAAAATCACAAAAGTAGGCTTATTTTTGGAATAGCATCTGCACCCAGGCAGAAGGCTATGGGTCAGGTGCTGCAAGGCCAGTCAGGCACTCAGTGTTACCTGGATGACATCAGGGAGGATGACAAAGGACATCTCCAGAATCTCCTGGAAACATTTCCATGAAACTCCTTTGAAGCCTCTCCAGTTTCAGAACATACTAAGATAAGGGGCCCAAAACCGCTCACAATACTCCGTGAGGCCTCATTAGTCCTTTATAGACTCTTACCATTACATCATTGTTTTTATATTCCAGTTCTCATGAAATTAATACTAACATTGCATTTGCCTTCCATACCTTAGACTCACCCTGCAAATTAACCTTTAGGGAATCCTGCACAAGGACTCCCAAGTCCCTTTGTGCCTCAGGTTTTTTTTTGTATTTTCTCTCAATTTAGAAAATAGTCAACCCTTTCATTTCTTCTACCATACAATTCCCGACATTGTATTCCATCTGCCACTTCTTTGACCATTCTCCTAATCTGTCCAAGTCCTTCTGTAGCCTCTCTACTTCTTCAAAACTACCCACCCCTCTACCCATCTTTGAATCATCTGGAGACTTTGCAACAAAGCCATCAATTCCATCATCTAAATAATTAACATATAATGTAAAAAGAATTGGTCCTAACACAGACACTTATGGAAAACCACTAGTTACCAGCAGCCAACCAGAAAAAGCTCCCATTATTCCCACTCTTTGTCTCCTGCCAATCAGCCACTGCTTTATCCATTCTAGAGTCTTCCCTGCAATACCATGGGCTTGTAGCTTGTTAAGCATTCTCAGTGTGATACTTTGATGTAGGCATTCTGAAAATCCAAACATGCAACATCAATAGATTCTCCTCTGTCGCTCTGCTTGTTATTTCTTCAAAGAATTCTAACAGGTTTGTCAGGCAAGATTTTCCCTTCAGGAAACCATGCTGACTAAGGTCTATTTTATCATGTGCCTCCAAGTACCCTGAGACATCATCCTTAGTAATCGACTCCAACATCTTCCTACCCACTGAGGTCAGACTGACTAGCCAAAATCTATCTTTCTTCTGCCTCTCTCTCTTTCTGAATACTGTAGTTGAGTGATTTTAAAATTTTCCAATCTTCCTGAACCATTCCAGAATTTAGTAATTCTTGAAAGATCATTACTAATGCCTCCTCAATCTCTTCAGCAACCTCTTTCAGAACCCTGGGGTGTACACCATCTGGTCCCGGCGACTTATCTACCTACAGATGTTTCAGTTTCTCAAGAACCTTCTCTCTGGTAATGGTAACTTCACACATTTCATGACCCCTGACACCTGGAACTTCCACCTTACTGCTAGTATCTTCCACAGTGAAGACTGATGCAAAATACTTAGTCAATTATTTACCATTTCCTTGTCCCCATTATTACCTCTCCAGCATCATTTTCCAGTGGTCCAATATTCACTATCACTTGTCTTCTAGTATCCTCTTTAATATTATTGGCTAGCTTACTTTTGTATTCCATCTTTATCTTCTTAATGGCTTTTTTTAGTTGCTTTCTGTTGGTATTTAAAAGCTTCCTAATCCTCCAACTTCCCACTAATTTTTGCTCTATTATATGCCCTCTTTTTGGCTTTTATGTTGGCTTTGACATCTTGTTAGCCTCAAGTGTGTCATCTTGCTATTCGATACTTCTTCTTCTTTAGGATGTATATATCCTGTGCCTTCCGAATTGCTTCCAGAAATTCCAGCAATTGCTGCTTTGCCATCATCCCTGCCAGTGTTCTTTTACAATCAATTCCAGCCAACTCCTCTCTCATGCCTCTGTTATTCCCATTGCTCCACTGTAATACTAATACATCTGATTTTAGCTTCTCCTCCTCAAATTTCAGGGTAAATTCTGTCATATTAAGATCACTTGCCCCCATGGGTTCTTCAAGCTCTCTAATCAATTCCAGTTCATTACACAACACCCAATCCAGAAACACTGATCCCCTAATAGACTCAACCAAAAGCTGTTCGAAAAAAGCCATCTAATAGGTTTTCTAGAAATTTCTTCTCTTGGAATCCAGCATCAACCTGATTTTCCCAATCTACCTGCATATTGAAATCCACCATGATGATTGTAACATTGTCCTTTTTGCATGAATTTTCTATCTCCCATTGTAATTTGTAGACCACATCCTTACTACTGTTAGAGGGTCTGTATACATCTCCCATAAGTGCCTTTTTACGCTTGCAGTTCCTCAGTTCTATCCACAATGATTTAACAAATCATTGCATTGCAGAAATTCAAGTATTAGTGTCTGCTACAATGCAAAAAGGATGTTTCACAGTTGTGGTCCTTTCCAGGATTTGTCAATGACTATTACAGGTTCCTGCCAAACCTAGCTACTGTGTTCCACCCCTTGAACTCATTACTGCAGGTCAGAAAGGAATGGCAGTGGACAAGACAGTGTAAGGTGGCTTTCCAAAGGTAAAGTAAATGGTGATGTCAGACACTGTACTCACACATCATGATCCACATCGCCCGATGAAGCTTGCCTGTGACACTTCACCTTATGGTATAGGTGTAGTCATGTTACATGTTGTGAGTGACGGAAAGTGAGTGAACACCCCACAGCCTTTGCATCATGTTCCCTCACCACTGCAGAGAAAAATTACACACTGATTGATAGAGAGGCCTTGAGTCTCACTTGGGGTGTAAAACATTTCAACCAGAACTTGTCTAGGTCTATGAGAGGGTTTACTCTCATTACTGATCAACCACTCGTGCCTATTTTCAATCCACAGGAGGACGTTCCACTAACAGCAGCACGACTGCAGAGATGGGCTCTGCGTCTTGGAGGACACCATTACAAGATCGAATTCAAGAGGACAACTACTCATGGAAATGCTGATGGATTGTCCAGTTTATCCTTACAAAAGGAAATACCTGAAAATTTTACAAAAGACGACTCTCCTTGTGACGCATTCTATAAATTGCAAGTCTTCCTATTATGGTGAGATGATCCAAAGGGAAACCAGAAAAGACTCCACACTGGTTCAACTCTACATGGCAACTCAAAATGGCTAGAACTTGCAACAGAAATTCCAGTTACCCCATTTTTACCAGCGCCAGGATGAACTCGCCCTTGAATGAGGAGGATGGAGCAAAGTCAAGGGCCGCCTAACAGCAACTTCTTTGCTTGCATCTTCAGAAACGGCTCTATTTCTATCTTTGACGTTTTTTCCCCCTTTTCAGGGTACTTTTGAAGACCTGGAGTTACACTCTGACTTTGGTTCTTTGTGGGAATGGCGCCCACTCTCAGGGCCTCATGACTGGCCGCTTTTTGATATCCCAAGGACTCGGCCTGGAAGACAAGTGCGCCTTCAGGGTGCCAGGTTTTCATGGCTTTGGAGACGGGCTGATTCAAGGCCAGTGCCCCTGACTGAGGTGTCACGGGAGAACATGGAACATCAGGAGCAGTGGCTGTATGTCCAGAGTCCTGAGCCTTGGGGCCAATTCACTGGGCACAGAGTTCGTAAAAAGCCACACAACAGACTTTTAACATCATAAATCAGTGAGTTTTTTTATGTCTCCCCTCTCACTGTGAAACAGGGACACCTCTTTTTTTGAGGGGGAGGGGGAGAGGGGGAGGGGGAGAGGGGGAGGGGGAGGGGGGAGGGGGAGGGGGAGGGGAGGGGGAGGGGGAGGGGGAGGGGGAGGGGGAGGGGGAGGGGGAGGGGAGAGGGGAGAGGGAGAGGGAGAGGGAGAGGGAGAGGGAGAGGGAGAGGGAGAGGGAGAGGGAGAGGGAGAGGGAGAGGGAGAGGGAGAGGGAGAGGGAGAGGGAGAGGGAGAGGGAGAGGGAGAGGGAGAGGGAGAGAGGGAGAGGGAGAGGGGTTGGATTACCAAGTGAACGAGTAGTCTTGGGGTACTGCAAGTCTGTGTCTTTATTGATACTTTGCTGCACGCTTGAGTGCTTGGTGGAGGGTACCAATGCTTTATATTTGCTGGTGGGAGAGGAAGTCATTGGCTTGCTGCTGCTTGTGCCTGGGAGGGCGGGGTATCTAGGGTTCTAATGTTTAACCGTCATTCATTCTTTGGGAACTCCTGTTTTCATGGATGCTTGAGAAGAAAAAGAATTTCAGGATGTATATTGCATATATTTCTCGTACACTAAATGTGTCTTTTGAACCTACCTATTGAAAATAGTTGCCTTATGTGGGGATTAAGAGTTTTTGTGCCATCCAAGCTGAGAGCTGAAGTGTTGGAGGAGCTACATGCTGGTCATCTAGGTATGGTCAAAATGAAAGCATTGGCTCAAAGCTCTCTCATGGCCTAGGATGGATCAACAGATGAAGCATCTTGACATATACTGTTCAGAATGCCAACACATCCAGAAGATGCCAAGAACAACACTCCATCCCTGGGAATGACCTGCATTACCCCAGCAGAAGATTCATGTGGACTATTCATGGGCACAAATTTCTCGCTAGTAGTGGATGCAAGGTGGCCTGAAGTGTTCCCAATAGCCTCCACTACAGCCTCACCCACTGTTGATGTGTTGAGAAGCCTCTTCTCAAAGACTGGTGTTCCAGGATGCTTTGTCAGTGACAGCAGATCACAGTTTGTTGCAGAATACTCCAGTCATTTCTGAAAATGAATGGAGTAAGACATAATACATATGTACTGTTGAGCTACAAATTGCTTAGCGGAAAGTTTGTCCCGAGTTTAAAGAACACACTGCATGCGATGTCAGCAGAACACACTGCACAGACACTGAATTAGAAGATAACCAATTTCCTCCGTGCATATCGTATTGCAACACACTCCACAACCAACAATTCACCAGCCATGCTGTTCCTGGGTTGTCCCTTGCACTCATTCTTGGATCTCTTCAAACCCAATCTCAGAAAGTCTATGCAGGACAACAGCTGAGACAAATTGAGGGCTCCTCAAACAAGGAGATTCGATGTTTCGGTCTTGGACAAGCAGTGACTACAGAGGTGATCAAAAGCAGGTACTTGGAAAGATTAAGACTCTACCACCCACCTTACACTATAGATTGCATTGGATGTCATCTGGAGACAACACATTGACCAGTTGAGGAGAGTAGAGTTAATTTTTAAAGAAACAAGATTTCTTTGTTTACAAAATTCATTATGGGTTGTTTGTAAGAAGTACATGAATAGCATATGCCATTACGCTGCCACGTCATAGATGAGCGCCTCATTAAAGAAAAACTAAGTAGACAGGTTTTCCGGGCTCTCGTGTTTTTCTTTCAACTGGTTTATAGAATTACAATACATAACAGTATCCACGGAAATTTTCCCTCAATATTAGCAAAATGAAGGATCGTGTCTCTGACTTCACGAAGCAAGATGGAGCACATGAACCTGTCTGTATCAGTGGTGCTGAGGTGGAGATGACTGACAGTTTTAAGTTCCTCGGTGTATAATTTCACCCAGTCATGTAGACATTACAGCTAGGAAACTATACAAACACATTATTTGTACTCTCCTGGTCCAGTCATATAGAGGCCATGGCCAAGAAAGCACACCAATGCCTCCACTGCCTCAGGAGAGCAAAGAAATTTGGCATGTTCTCTTGACCCTTACCAATTTCTAGCAATGCACCATAGAAAGCATCTTATCTGGATGTGTCATGCCTTGGGATGGCAACTGTTCAGCAGAAAACTACGGAGAATTATGGACACATAGAAAACTACAGAGAATTATGGACACACAGAAAACTACAGAGAATTATGGACACACAGAAAACTATAGCACAGAAACAGACCCTTTGACGCATCTAGTGCATGCCATACCATTTAAACTATCTAGTTCCTTTGACGATTTTGGAAATCAAATTCGTCTCCAGGACTCCATATTTCTCATTGCCTCAATAAAATGGCCAGCATAATCAAAGACTTCACCCACCCTTGACGTTCTCTTTTCCCCCTCTCCCATTGAGCAGAAGATACAAAAGCCTGAAGGCACAGACTCAAGGATAACTTCAACACTGCTGTTATCGTAAAAGTAGCTGCATTATAAGGAATAACAGAATTTCTACGGGTACAAAACTCAGTGCTATAGTACATTCCACACTAACATATGGAAGTGAATGTTGGACAAGAGCAAGGCAAAATGAAGGAAAACTCGAAGATGCAGAACTGTGGTTTTTGAGAAGAATGTTGAAAATATTGTGAAAAGACAGAGTGACAAATGAGGAAGTATTGTGAAACGTCGGATTAGGAAGAGCACTGATATCAATCAGGAAATGGCTGCTGGCATTCCTGGGACATATACTGAGGAAAGAGAACCTCAAACATCTTGCAGTCATGGGTAAATAAATGGAAGAAAAAGTCGTGGTCAACAGAGTATGACATTCATGAGTTATATCAAGGAATGGACAGGCAAAGGTTTTGAAGAACATTCTAGAACTTTGAAGATTTAAGGACAGATGGCAGACCATGATCAGGTATGCCCAAAAAAAAATAAACACACAGCACGTAATGATGTTTATGATGACTTCTATGAGGAAAATTGGAAAATCAAAGAAAGTAAGGCAATCCCAACTGAGGGATAATGCATTCACTGAAAGAAAAAGCGACATTTGTGCAGTATTTTTCCCACATTTGCTTTGACATCCCCCAAAGAATAAAGTCAAGTCTTCATTGTAATGCAGACCCTATAAATAACATTATGAGAATGTTCAGATCTTCTTGCTTTTAATCATGCTTAAGTGAAGGATAAATAACGATCGTATATAAGGAATAACAAGAGATTTTGTAGATGCTGGAAAACTTGAGCAATGCACACAAAGTTATTGCTTGTTACATTGCTGACATTTAGGGTAGCAATGAAGATCCTTCATCTCCATCTGTCCTTGGCCATCTTCTCCAATATGCCCCAGTTGTGGTTCAGGGTCCTCGTTTCTGCCCCGAGAGCACAGCACCATCTTTGGTCTCCTGCGTTTCTGCGACCCTCAGGGGTCCAATGAACTGTTGTAATGATGATGGAGAAAATAGAAATCTACAGCACAATACAGGCCCTTCGGCCCACAATGTTGTGCCAACCATGTAACCTGCTCTAGAAAGTGCCTAGAATTTCCCTAACACATAGCTCTCTATTTTTCTAAGCTCCATGTAGCTATTCAAGAGTCTCTTTAAAGACCATATCGTATTCGCCTCCAACACCGTTGCCAGCAGCCCATTCCAAGCACTCATCACTCTGTGTAAAAAAAACTTACCTCTGACATCTCCTCTGTACCTACTTCCAAGCACCTTAAAATTGTGCCCTCTCGTGCTAGCCATTTCAGCTCTGGGAAAAAACCTCTGGTTGCCTATATGATCAATACCTCTCATCATCTCATAAACCTCTATCAGTTGACCTCTCATCCTCCATCGTTCCAAGGAGAAAAGGAGAAAAGTTCACTCAACCTATTCTCATAAGATACGCCCTCCAATCCAGGCAACAACCTTGTAAATCTCCTCTGCACCATTTCCATGGTATCCACATCCTTCCTGTAGTGAGATGACCAGAACTAAGTTGGCCTCTCTTCTTATCACGTGCCCAATCCCTCTCCAAGTATGTCCTCTTGATGACACCGTATGGGGCGTGAATTGGTGATCATTCTTGGCCAGAAAAAATAGGGGATCTTCCAAAGGCTCATGGTGTGGAATGATGACAGCTTGACAAAGGCTGCACTCTGTCATGTGCAGAACACAGCTCTGGTACATCTTCACTTTGGTGTGAAATGCTGGAGGAACCCAGTGAGTCAAGCCACATCTACGGAGAGGAATAAACAGTTGGCATCTTGGGCTAAGACCCTTCCTCAGTCCCGGAAAGGAAGTGGGAGGAAGCTAGAACAAGAAGGTGGGGGGAGGGGAATGAGTACAGGCTGGCAAGTGATAGGTGAGGGGGAAGGTAGGTGAGTGGGGGAGAGGGTATGGTGAGAAACTGGGAAGGGATAGGTGGAAGAGGTAAAGGGCTGAAGAAGAGGGAATCTGATAGAAAAATACATTGAACTATGAGAGAAGAAGGGAAAAATGAGGGGTACTAGAGAGCAATAATGGGCAGCTGGAGAAGAGAAAGGTAAATAGGGCGTTAGAATGATGAATGAAAAAAGATAGAAGGGGAAGGGGAGAGAAATTACTAGAAGCTAAAGAAATTGACATTCACACCGTCAGGTCGTAATCTTCCAGGTGGAACCAAAGTTCCTGAATTTTCATTTTATTGGAGACATTTAAAGGAAAATATATACTATAGAAAAATAAAAGAACATAAACAAAAATGAACAAACAACCATGTGCAAAAGAAGATAAATCACGCAACTAAAATACTGAGAACGAGTTGTAAAAAGTCCTTGAAAGTGAGTGTATGTGATGTAGAATCAGGTTGTAGATTGTTGAAGGTTGGATTCAGCACTGCTGTTTACATCCCGCACCCCCCCCCCCGCCCAAATGGTAACAGCAAGGACACACTGGGAGAACTGTACAGTATTACTATTTCTCTGCAAGAGAAGCATTCCAACCCTTCAAAATTGCAGGAGACTTCAATCACGTTATTTACTGCATAGTGGAGATAAGCTCCCACTACCTATTAAGTGCTTCCAATGGCGCAAAACTTAAATAGTGTCTGTCAACCAAGTCCAACTCTTGGCATCCACGTGTGATTTAGCTACTAAACCCAGCAGAACCATTTCCACTGACAGGAGAAGACACAAAGATAGGTTACTGGCACCTTAAAACCAGTCACTTTGGGCAGATGGGGCACACCCATCATGGGTAGTGGCTCATCTTGGAGAAGGAAAACTCTGATCTCAAACCACTGCTGCCTTCCCAATCCACTCATGGAGAAAGCTTCAGGAGTAAACCCCAAGGAAAGGTCTGGAGCTGGAGTCCCTAAGGCAGTTGTACATTGACTTCAATGCTGACTGGCAACTCCTGTGACACCGCTGGTATCAAACCAGTCTCTGCCATTCCTTTGGATACATCAACCCTGTGGAGAGGGGCAGCCCGCTACGTGGGCAACAGCTTGCTCTCCATATCATACTGCCCTAGCTTGCGTACTGCCTTGTTTATACAACATGGACGGCTAGGACACAACTTCCATGGTCAACCCCAACTAACGGAGGGCCACAATTCTCCTTTACATTTGTGCACCTTAAAAATGACAAAACAATCTTAAGTCTTGAATCATGAATTGCTTCCACATCCCTTCCTTAACATCTTAACTCCAGAATGAAGACAATTTGCACATAACGGGCCACTTCAACATGGAACAAAAATGCCGACTAACTTCTGCAAGTATATTAGTCAGGATTAGGTTTGGTTCCAGTTTCAGCAGAATAGGCTGGGTGAAAAGTTAAATCGCACCAAGCTAGAGCATAAAGCCTGTCTTGAATCTAGCATAATGGGTGCAAAGAGGGAACCTCAAAGCATAATCATGACCTTTCACTAGAAGCCAAAAGTTCAATAGCTTACGTGATCAAGCAGTGTTAAAATGATTTCATTGTAAAGCTCTGACAGGCTTTCTTTACACTAATCTTAAAGTTCCCTCAGTAACCAAATAAAATGACACTGCTTTGTTTGCATTCTTGTTCCTGATAGTCCTGTTGAAATGGTGCAATAATCCTTTACTTTAATCTCTGAGACTGGCAGATATTATATGACTATATTTCAGTAAGTACCCAACACCTCTTATGCAAATATTCTGAAAAATCTGTTTGCACTTATTTCATTAGTCAGACAATTAAATTAGTTGTAAAAAAAAATGGAATGAACACAAAAGAAATGGGGTGGCTGGATATTGTAAATATAGTGGCAGAAGTGTAGCAAATTCAGAGACTATTTACAATTGATTGCTTTCAAGATGAAACCTTGCTTTAGAATGAGTTTGGAAAGTGCACATTTTATGTATTTATTTTTGTGTTTTGTGCACATGTTTTGTGACACCAATAATTAATCGAAAGACAAATGCACTCATATGACTTGGTGGCATAATGATGCATACTATTCATACACTTTTACATTAAACTGGTAATGAATTATGTAAACAAAGAATGCTTTAACCAAATGATATATTTATAATATTACTCAAATACTAGTGAAATATTAAATACACAATACTCCCCTCTCCTTAGCTATAAAACTCCAACTCAATATACTGTAGGAACTCAACAGGCCAGGTTGCACCTGCACGCACATCTTTGTCCATCATGTCCGACGATGACAGGAAACCTGTGGCAGGAGAGGTTTTAATTTGGAAAAGCCATTGCACTGAGGCTGTTCAACTCTTTTGACCTCAGAAGTCCAAGCCCAGCGATACAAACAAACGTCAAAATCTGAGGTCTTCCCTGGTTGCAGTGGATGTGACGTCTTCTGTGCCTTGTCGTGCCCTTCACTCTCCATGGAGCGTTTCCAAGCCATTGGACCTTACTGTAGATCTCATTGGAGCTGACATTACATGCTGGGACAGTTACGTTCCTACCTCACTGGGATAAGAAGCCGGTAAATAGGCATCCAAAGCATAGTAAATTTAAAATGGTCCCATTCAGGCCTAAAATTTAACTTTTGTGGAGGATTTCTTACTGTTGTGGGATAATATCTTCCCTGACAAATGGGTCACTGCTTGGCAGGCGAGACCTGTGGCAGTGAAACATTTTCAGGTTCTGGGGTCTCCTCCATGATGGTTGTAGGAATAGACTCTGGGACTGCTGGGAATTGTTCTGACAGGTCTGGACACCTTCTTTAACAATTGACTCCGCTCTCCTCAACTGATCAATGTGCTCTCTCCGAACCCCACTGTGTCGGAGAGGGGTCCAGTTCTGTCCTTAATCTTTCCAAGCACCTCACTCTTGATCACTTCTGTAGGCCCTCGCTAGGACTGCTTGTCCAGGAGTGAACCTCCTTGTTTGAGGAGCCCTCGATTTGTCTCAGATGGTTACCCTGCTTACTCCTTTTGAGGTTGGGTCTGAGGAGATCCAAGCCTGAGCAGAAGGGACGATCCAGAAACAGCATAGCTGGTGAGTTGTTGGTTGTGGAGTGCGCTGCAGTGTGATATGCAAGGAGGAAATTGGTGAGTTTCTGATTAAGTGTTAGTGTAGTGTGTTCTGCTGACTTTGCTTGCAGTGAGCTCTTTAGACTCTGGACAAACTTTTTCACCGAGCCATTTGGAGCTGGGTAGTAAGGAGCAGATGTAATACATCTTATTCCATTTATTTTCAGGAATGACTGAAGTTGTTCCGTACAAACTGTGGTCCATTTTCACTGACAAAGTGTTCTGGAACACCAGTGCTTGAGAAGAGGCTTCTCAACACATCAACAGTGTGCAAGGCTGTAATGGAGGCTATTGGGAACACGTCAGAATCAGAATCGAGTTTAATATCACTGGTATGTGTCTTGAAATTTGTTGACTTTGTGGCAGCAGTATAATGCAATACATAAAATCAGAGAAAAAAAACTGAATTGCAGTAAATATAAATTAAATAAGAAGTGCAAAAGATAAAAAGTGGTGAGGTAGTATTCAGGGGTACAATGTCTATTCAGAAATCGGATGGTCAAGGGGAAGAAGCTGTTCCTGAATCATTGAGTGCGTGTCTTCAGGCTTCTGTATCTCCTTCCTGATGGTAGCAATGAGAACAAGGCATGACCTGGGTGATGAGGGTCCTTAAGATGTCAACTTTTTGAGACATCGCTCCTTGAATATATTCTGGATACTATGGAGGCTAGTACCCATGATGGAGCTGACTAAGTTTATAACTTTGAGTTTATTTTGATCCTTCGGAATAGCACCCCGCCCCACCCCAACCACCCCCCCCCCATACCAGACAGTGATGCAGCTACTCTTTCCACTTCTATGAAGTCTAGTGTGTGTTCCCTCGTATTCCCCTTTTTGAAGTCCACAATCAGTTCTTTTGCCTTTCTGACTATGTATGCTAGTTTGTTGCTGCGACACCACTCAACTAGCTGATATATCGCTCCTGTACACCCTCTCATCACCATCTGGAATTCTATCAGCAATGGTTGTATTGTCAGCAAATTTATAGATGACATTTGAGCTGTGCCTAGCCACACAGCCATGGCTGTAGAGGGAGTAAAGCAGTGGGATAAGCACACATCCCTGAGGTGCACCAGTGTTGATTGTCAGTGAGGTGGAGATGTTGCTTCTGATCTGCACAGATTGTGGTCTACTGGTTACGAAGTTGAGGATGCAATTGCAGAGGGAGTTACAGAGGTCCTTTTCTATCAGGACTGTAGGAATGATGGTGCTAAACACTGAGCTGTAATCAATAAAGAGCATCCTGACACAGGTACTTGTATTGTCCAGGGGATCCAAGTTTGCGTGAAAAGCCAATGAGATTGCATCTGCCAAAGACCTATTGTGGCGATAGGCAAATCACAGTGGATCCAGGTTGTTGCTGAAACAGAAGTTAGTTCCAGCCATAACCAACCTCTCAAAACACTTCCTCATTGCAGATGCAAGTGCTTCTGAATGATAGTCATTAAGGCAGCTCATGCTGCTCTTCTAGGGTACTGGTCTAACTGTTGCCCTTTTGAAGGAGGTGGTAATTTCTGACTGCAGCGATGAGAGATTGAATAGGGCTTTGAACACTCCCACCAGCTGGTTGGCACTGGTTTTCAGAGCCCTACCAGGTACTCCATCAGGGCCTGTCACCGTGTGAGGGGTCACCCTCTTGAAAGACAGCCTGATGTTGACCTCCGAGACAGAGACCACTGGGTCACCGGGTACAACAGGGTTCCGCTTCTGGCCACTTTGTAGCTGCATCCACTACTATCAAGATTTTTGTGCAGTTGAATGGTCTGGCAACATCTACATGAATCTGCTGCCAGGACAATGCAGACCATTCCCAGGGATGGAGAGGTGGTGCTTTTGGCATCTTCTGAATGTGTTGGCATCTTGAACAGTGCATGGCAGCCTTGCAGCACCTGGTTCATGGCTTTTTGCCAGAGTTCAGGTGCAGATGCTACTCCAATAATAACCCTATTATAACAATAATAGCAATTATAACAGCCCTTGTAAGTGTTTAAGGTGAGAAGTACTTTGGATTCTTCTTCCATCTCCATCTGTAGGTAGACCTCAGCTAAATCCACTTTGCCAAAGTGTTTTCCTCCAGAAAGGTTTACAAAGATATCCGCTATCATGGACAGAGGGTATTGGTCATCTTTCAGTACTGGGTTACTAGTGACTTAAAATCATCACAAATCCTAACAGGCCCATTCTTCTTGGCTACTGGGACCAGTGGTGTTGCCCACGGGCTCCACTCAACCCTGGAAAGAATTCTTTCACCCTCCACATGATCTAGCTCACCGGCTACTTTATTATAGATGGTTTAAGGAACCCGACGGGGTTTGTAAAACTTGGGGGACATTTTCATTTAATACTATATTACCCTTGATGTGTTTATTTTTTCAAATACCAAGCTTGAACACTGCTGTGGCACCATCCAGGACCTTTCTTGAATCACTTTCAGTTGACTCTACTGCAGGGGATGTGGCATCAAATTGTGATGGATCTCTCAGCAAGCTGTAGTTATCTCAGTCAATCATGGCCCCACAGTGCTAGCCCTCCTGTTTTTTTGACCACATACAAGCCCAATATGGCTTGTTGATCGCTCTATTTCACTGTTATTAATGTCATTCCCACAGAAGTTATCTTTTCTCCAGTATAAATTCTGAGTTGGATATCTGCAGGCTTCTGTTTGACTTCTTTGAACTGCCATTGAAACTCATTTTATGGAATGACTGAAACAGCTGAGCCAGTGTCCAATTCCATTTTAACTCATTTGCCATTCCCTTCTGGTGTAAGCCATATTGCTTGCCTCTTGTTAATTTTCACCATTGTAAAACTCAGGGCTACCCAATCCTGTCTCACTCTCATCAATATCAGATTTTTCATCAACTCTATTTAGATTAGAGCTCTTTTTGAAACTACAACTTCATTTTTAGTCCTGACGAAGGGTCTCGGCCTGAAACGTCGACTGCACCTCTTCCTAGAGATGCTGCTTGGCCTGCTGCGTTCACCAACAACTTTTATGTGTGTTGCTTTATTTTCTAAATCTTTTTTTCTCTTCCCTGTGTATTTTATTTCTTTTCTGCCCAATATATGCATTGTATGTGTCCTGCTTTGTTGCATTTTCTGCAAATTTCACCTGTAAACCTGCATTGGTCTGGTGTATGTGAACACAAGCCACAACGGTAACGCAATTTGTTCAGCCAGGCAAGTTTCTGTATAGACATTGTAATTTTGTTAATATTCACTTTCGTTCCTGACTGCAACTCAATTGCATCTCTGACTGCTGTTTTTTTCTATAATGATACAGTGATTTCAACTGCTCTTCTAAATGTGAGTTATGTTTCAGTTGGGAGCTATTTTTGAATAATATCTCATGAGATTCCACAAACTAAGTGATCTCTCAGTGTATCACCAAACTGACAATTCTCAGACAATTTCTTCAGTTCAGCCACATATTCTGAAAAGGATTCCCCTTCCTTTTGATTCTGCTTATGAACCCTAACGCATTCTTCAGTCAATAATGGTTTTGATTCTAAACATTTCTGCATTACATTCATGATATCAACAAAGCTCCTTTCGCCTGGTTTGATTGGAGTAGTTAAATTTCCAAGCAAACTGCATGCCTTTTCACCTACTTCACACAAAAATACTACCATTCATTTCCCACTGGCTTTTTCCAGTTGTTTCATGATACTGTTCAATTCATTCAGTATGCATCAACCAGTTATGTGCTGTGCAGTTGAACACTTGTATCCTTCCCATATGGCTAATCATTTCTTCTTTTTTATTTATTCATGATTATTATTCCCCAGTACTTATTGTTTAGGAACCTGTGAATTTCATCCATTTTCTGCCTATTTTAACTCGACTGTCTTTCTCCCCATGTGAAGAAACACATGCTACATTTTTTATTAACTTGAACATCTCCCCCTCTTCCCCTTTGTGAAGAAAAAATTGTGCTGTACTTCAACAGGTTAGGTAATCATCTCAGATTTGTTGTAAAACTTCTTTGTCACCACTATTATATTTTGTAACCCAAAAACTAATCAAAAAACATGGGAGCTGGAGATAAACATGTTTACTTTGCCGCCTTTTTAGTGAAGCATGAACTTATGATATGGCGGCATAATGCCGTATGCCATTCTCCTACTTTTTATTAAACTCATAATTAAATATGTAACCAGCAAAGAATGCTCAATCAAACAATACATTTAATATATTACTTAAGTGTAAAATATACATCACAACTGCTCAGTTATACAGGGTGACAGATTAACTTGCACATCTTTGGAATGTTGGAAGAAACTGGAACCCGTGGAGGAAACCCATGTGATCCAAAAGAGAACATACAATTTCCTAACAGACAGTGATGGCCATGACCCACTCAAACTCCTCACAGATAGAAATGCAATTGAACGTGGCTCATTGGCACTATAATAGTGTTATACTACCGTGCCACCCCTCATTGGTATTAACATTTCTGGGTGAAACTCATTCCTCCCAAAACTGGTTAGTAGAACTTCTATACACTCATGCTTTCACTCTAATATTTTATTGCATTCTTTTCATTCCACAGGTACAAAGAGTCTGCCTCATCTCATCAGGGTGACCTTTACACAACAGCAACATTGTCGTCTTCAGTTTGCCTTTTACGTTAGAGCTGTACCATGAGCACTACCTTAATAGATCTTCCCTCCTTCACCTGACTCACCAGTTTATTTTTTCTGATTATTTATCTATTGTTTAGTTGTTATTTTTCCCCAAATTCCCTTCATTGATTATCACTTTTACTTTATTTTGCTTTTCTTGTATTTTTAACGTTTGCCAGCTGTCCAATTCATTTCTGTTATATTTCTGCTATATCTCTGCCTTTCTTCCCCCATTCATGTCTTAGTTCATAGACGTTTATAAAACATTTCAGCACAGTGCAGGCCTTTGACTCACAATGTTCAATGGGTTTCAACAGATACATTTAATGTCAGAGAAATGTATACAACATACATCCTGAAATTCTTTTTCTTTGCAAGCATCCACGAGAACAGAGGAGTATCCCAAAGAATAAATGACAGTTAAATGTTAGAACCCTAAAGCCACCCCCCAACTCCCCCTCCCACGCGTAAGCAGCAACAAAGCAACGACCCCCCCACCAGCAAAAAAGCATCAGCACCCTCCACCGAGCACTCAAGCATGCAGCAAAGCATCAAGACACAGACTTGCAATACCACAAATGCTACTCATTCGCCCGGTATTCGACATACCGTAGGTGCTCTCTCTCTCTAAGGGACAAAGAGGTGTCCCCATTTCACAGCAAAGGGGAGACATAACAAACAACTTGCTGATTTATGGTGTTAAAAGTCTGTTGTCTCACTTTTTCCTGAGCTCTGTGCCCAAAGAACTCGGGTCTCTGGGCACACAGCCAGCATGCTGCTTTTGATCTTCCATTTACTCCCACGACACACCAGGCAGCACCACTGGCCTTGAATCAGCCTGTCTCCAGAGCCATGAAAATCCAGCACCCTGAAGGTGCATTGGTCTTCCAGGCCGCATCCTTGTGTGTCGACCTTCCAGCCTACTCTAAGATCAATCTAACCCCTCCTTCCCACATAGCCCTCCATTCTTCTTTCATCCAAATGCCTATCTTAAATGCTCCTAAAGTGTATGCCTATAACACTAACTCTGGCAGGGTACTCCACATGCCCACCACTCTATTAAAAAACCTACTTCTGACATACCCACTATATTTTCCTCTAATTACCTTAAAATCATACTCTCTTGAATTGGGCATTTCCACCCTGGGTAAAAGTCTCTGCTATCCACTCTCTCTATGCCTCTTATACATCTCTATCAAGTCACCTCTCATTCTTCTTCACTCCAAAGAGAAAAGCTCCAGCTCACTGAAGCTATCCTCATCAGACATGTCCTCTAGTCCAGGCAGCATCCTGGTAAACCTCCTCTTCTTGGCATCCTCTCCAAAGCTTCCACATCCTTGCTGTATCTTTACCCCTTTCTCTTCAGCTTCGAAGCTGGAAAGGGTGCGGCAGTAGCACTGTAGATCATTTAGTAATCTCAGAAGTGCAGCCAGTTCATTTCAGTTTGCACATTCTCCTTAAGCAGACTAGCTCGAGGTTTCCTGGTTGCTCCCACATCTCACAGATTAATTTATTGGACATTAAATTTCCTTGGTAAGTTATCTGGTAGCAGGATTGGTTGGAAAAGGTTTCCTTCAATGTTTTAAGGAAGTATGGAGATAGACATGTGGACACCTGGAAATACCTGAAAATAGCATCACATGTACGTTTGTAGATAGGATCATAAAAGAAAGTTTTGGCATATTCACCTTCATAAATCAAAATATTAAGTACTGGAATTGGGATGGTAAGTTGAAATTGTGCAAGATATTGCTGAGACCCAATTTGACGTATCGTGTGCAGTTATGGTCACCTACCCTAGGAAAGATATCAATAACGTTAAAAGAGTGCAGGGAAAATTTACAAGGATATTGCCAGGATTGAGGACCCGAGTTATAGGGATAGGTTAAATAGGTTAGAACCTCATTTCCTGGAACATAGAAGATTGAGGGGAGATTTGATAGAGGTGTTGAAAATTACAATAGACATAGACAGGGTAAATGCAAGCAGGCTTTTTTCTTCCAGGGTTGGATGGTACTAGAACTAGAGGCCATAGGTTCAGGGTGAAAGGTGAAAAATTTAAGGGGAACATCGGGTGCAGGAGCAGGTTGATAGGACTAGGCAGAATGATAGTTCAGTACGGATTAGATAGGCCAAAAGGCCTGTTTCTGTGTAGTCATGCATATACTTATAGACATAGAAATCTACAGCACATTACAGGCCTTTTGGCCCACAATGTTATGCCAACCATGTAACCTACTCTAGAAACTGCCTAGAATTTCCTCATCACACAGCCCTCTATTTTTCTAAGCTCCATGTACCTATCTACTCTTAAAAGATCCTGTTGCATCAAACTCTATCACCATCGTTGGCAGTGCATTCCAGGCACCCACAACTCACTGTGTGAAAACTTGTGGGGAAAGTTCATGGTAAAAGTTCATGACCAATAGATTGCAATCAGTAAAAAGTAGGCAGCAACCCTTCTGCTATAATTATTCGAAACACTAGTGCTCAACAAGGTTGCATCCTCAGACCTACTCTGCTCCCTGTGCACTCACAATCTGTTCTAACTCAGTATACAAGTTTGTAGATGATACCATCGTAGTGGCCCTCATCTCTGATAATGATGATTTGGAGTACAGAGCTGAGATATAGAACTTAGTAGCATGGAATCATGAGAGCAACCATTCCCTCAATGTCAAAAAAAACAGAGCTTGTCATTGACTTCAGAAAGGAGGGCAATGCATATTTGCCTGAGTACATCAATGGTGCTGGAGGTTGAGAGGGTTCCTGCACCACCAATAGACTATCCTGGGCCA
Organism: Mobula hypostoma; assembly: GCF_963921235.1. Classification (NCBI taxonomy): domain Eukaryota; kingdom Metazoa; phylum Chordata; class Chondrichthyes; order Myliobatiformes; family Myliobatidae; genus Mobula; species Mobula hypostoma. The sequence goes on along the minus strand of NC_086099.1, from coordinate 11,865,531 downwards.
AGGCATCAATGTGTTTGGACAAGAAAGCTCATCAATGCCTCTACCTCCTCGGGAGACTAAAAGAAATTTGGCAAGTCCTTGTCTAATTTGACCAATTTCTGTCTGTGCACCATTAAAAGCATTCTGTCTGAACGTATAATGGCTTGGTATGGAAACTGTTCTGCCATGGCCACAAGGAACTCCAGGAAGTTGTGGACACAGGTCAGAACATCTCAGGAATCAGTATTCCCTCCATCCCTTCACTGCCTCAGTAAAGCAGCTAACATAATCTAAGACTTCATCCACCCCAGACTTTCTCTCTTCTCCCATCATGCAGAAGATACAAAAGCCTGAAAGCACATGCAACCAGGCTCAAGGACAACTTCTATCTCACTGTTATTAGACTCTTGAATGAAACAATTGTACAATAAGGTGGACTCTTGGCCTTGTAATCTACCTCATCACAATCTTGCACTTTATCCTTTACCTGTACTGCTTATTTTTGATAGCTTTTACACTTTATTCTGCACTGTTATTCTTTTACCTTATTCCAGCTCAATGCACAGTGGAATGATATGATCTGTACAAACAGTATGTTAAAAAAAAAATTACTCTATTTTGGTATGTGTTACAGTAATAAACCAATACCAAAAAAATAGCAAAAATTGCTTATTCTACATAGTTGGAGGGATTTGGCTGGAGGAAGGAAGTAAAACATATTTGAGTTGGTAGCAAAATTCAACAGAGAGGAGTGCCAACATCTAAATTGGTTTATCCCTGGATTAGCCAGCTGATCTGTCCTATCTTCTTACAAAGCCAACTCACAATTAAGTCAGGTGAATGCAAACAATAAATGAAAGCTGCCCTCTGAAAAGGCTTGTAATAAAATTGGTTGGCTTGTTGGTACGTTCAAGGGATTAAGGAAAGTGTTAATCCTCATCATTCCTGGCTCTTGAGTCCATTGAACTGAGATTCAGATCCTACTTATAATGATATTGTTCTTCTCCTTATTCAAGAATGCCTGGCTGTGCAGACCTCTGAAAAGAGGCTACTGTTGCTGGAACTAGTGTAGACAAAGACCAAAGTTCAAAGTAAATTTATTATTTATGTATATGTCACCATGTACTATCCTGAGATTCATTTCTTGTCGACATTTACAGTAGAACATGGGATTTATGTATTTATGTTATTTAGAGATACAACACAGAACGAGTCCTTCCAGCCCCATGAGCCATGCCACCTAGCAACCCTCCTACCTAACTCTAGCCTAATCACAGGACAATTTACAATGACCAATTAACCTACTAACTGGTACACCTTTGGACGGTGACAGGAATCCCGAGCACCCAGACAAAACCCACGCCATCACGGGGAGAACATACAAACTCCTTACAGATGGTGCTGGAATGGAACTCCGAACTCTCGCTCCCCAAGTTGGAATAGCATCACGCAAACCACTCCACTGCATTGAATAGAATCACTGAAAAACTACACACAAAGACTGACAAGCAAGCAACATGCAAAAGACCAACAATACAAAAGTAAAGCAAATAGTAAGTAACTAATACTGAGAACTTGAGTTGCAGAGTCCTTGGAAGTGAGTCTATAGATTGTGTTCAGTGATCAATTCATTGTTAAGGAGAGAAGATCGAAATCAGAATCAGGTTTACTATGATGATGCATGCTGGTGTTATTAAACCTGATTCGAAATGAAGTTATCCACGCTGGTTCAGGAGCCAATGGTTGAAGGGTAGTAACTGTTCCTGAATCTGGTGGTGTGGGACCCAAGGTTTCTGTACCTTCTTCTCAATGGCAGCAGTGAGAAGAGAGCATTATCTAGATGGTGGGGATCCTTGATGATGGCTGCTGTAAGAGATTATGACATACATGCAGACTTACACCTTTGGGTTCATCAGTGGAAGAGACAAAAGACAGAATCATTAAGCGAGCTGGGTTTGATGGCCTCTGCTCTGGCAATTCCACTGAAGATGCAGTTGTATTTATTTAAAAACATCTGCAAGTTCTTTGCCAACAATACATAAATGATATATGCATGATCATTATTGGGAACGAGAGTAGCCGTTTTGTCTCTGTGCACTGCTATTCTTCCTCCCAACTGCACTGTGGCGGACAGGAGGGCTTGATAACGGGTTGTCAAAACTGCCCAACGCATCACTGGCACCAGCCTAACCACCATCGAGGACATATATACAGAAAGGTGCTAGAAATAGGCCAGTAATATCTTTCAGGATACCCTCCACCCGGCTCATTGACTGTTTGTCTCCATCCTATCAGGAAGGTTACATCGTCCACGGCAGGACTACCAGATTCAAAATCAGTTTCTTTCCCCACACAGCAAAGCTGATCAACACCTCTGACAACTATCACAAACCTGCCCCCTGCTGCCCCCACCACTACTACTTTACCATTTCCTGTCAGTCATTTTATGTTTAGACACTCCTGTACCTAGCATCACTTTACGGACATGTAATCAAACTACCTATGAGCTATAAATATCTATTTATATTTATTGTGTTTTTTACTGTGTTATTTATCTTATTGTGTTTCTTTGTGCAGCATCGGATCTGAAGTAACTACTATTTCATTCTCCTTTACACTTGTATACTGGAAATGACATTAAACAATCTTGAATAATGTTTTTCCTCCAGGTTTCTGTTTGGAAGTTTGCTAGTAATGATGTACAAACAATGGCTCCCAAAATGGTTTCTGGCTAACATATGCACAACTAATCTGACCAGTCAGATAGAACACATATCAATGTAGGATCAATACAGAGTTAGTGCTTGAAAGAATGGGCAACTTATTAAAAACTGAGACCAGCCAACTGCTCTACCTGAGCATGAACTGTGCAGCTTTTCCGTTCTGAGTTGATGAGATCACCAGTAAAACTACATTTTGATAACAGAATGGCGGCTACAGGAAGACTCAATTAAGTAATAAACTAGGTCCAGATTACGGAATAAACTATCCACAGGTCTAACTGTAAAACTAGTTTTCTATTGCAACAATAGGTGCACACTGTAATATAGTTACTGAAGTTCCTGAAACTTGTTGTCATTGCTTCTGCATTTCACGTCTCTCCTTCTCAGCTTTATGTGTGGTTCCCTGTTACCACATTATCACAATCCACATCCCTATTGACCAGTTATTAGCCCTCAGCAGTCTTTCCTCTGTCAACAGTAAAGACGGTGTATGCAAACACTCAATAGCCACTTTACTAGGTGCACCTGCTCATTGTTGCAAATATCTAATCAGCCGAATATCAGCAGCTCAATGCATAAAAGCACGCAAACATGGTCAAGAGGTTTGGTTGTTGTTCAGACCAAACATCAGAATGGGGGAAGAAGTGTCATCTAAGTGATTTTGACTGTGGAATAATTGTTGGTGCCAGACGGGGTCATTTGAGTATCTCAGGAACTGTTGAGCTCCTGGGATTCTCATGCACGGTCTCTGGAGTTCACAGAGACTGGTGTGAAGAAGAAAAAAAAAATCCAGTGATTGGCAGTTCTGTGGGTGAAAATGTCTTGTTAATGAGAGAAGTCGGAGGAGAAAGGTCAGGCTGGTTCACAGTGACAGAAAGGTGACAGTAACTCAGATAACCATGTGTTACAACAGTGGTGTGCAGAAGAGTATCTCTTAATGAAAAGCATGTCAAACCTTGAAGAGGATGGGCTACAGCAGCAGTAGACCATGAACGTACACTCAGTGGCCAGTTTATCAGGTACACCTGCTTGTTAATGCAAATATCTAATCAGCCAATCATGTGACAACAACTCAATGCATAAAAGCGTGCAGACATGATCAAAAGATTCAGTTGTTGTTCAGACCAAACATCAGAATGGGGAAGAAATGTGATCCAAGTGATTTTAACCATAGGGTGATTTTTGGTGCCAGATGGGGTGGTTTGAACATCTCAGGAACTGCTGATCTCGGGGACTTTCACAACAATCTATGGAGATTACAGGAATGGTGTGAGACACAAAATGTCCAATGAGAAACGAAAAATGCCTTGTTATTGAGAGAGATCAGAGGAGAATAGCCAGACTGGTTCGAGCTGACAGGAAGGCAACAGTAACTCAAATAACCACACGTTACAACAGTGGTGTGCAGAAGAGCATCTCTGAATACACAACATGGCAAACCTTGAAGGGGATGGGCTACAGCAGCAGAAGACCATGAACATACTCTTAGTGGCCACTGAGGGTATACATAAACAATGACAAAATACTGGAGGTATTGGGGATCGGAGAAAAAAGTAAATATTTGACAGGTCAGGCTGTGCCAATGAAGAGAGAAATCAAGTTAATAATTCTGACTGATGGCATTTCATGAAGATAATGTTCTGATGAAATGTCACAAAGTCAAAGAAACAGTATAAGCAACAGAAGGGAATGAGAAGGGGGGGGCATGCTCTGCATTCTGAGTTCGAGATGGGAACTTGTAAGGTTATTGATTTTGCTAACAGATCCAGCAAATTCACTTACACAACTACATTCCTATCCAAGGCAACAAAAAAAAAGCTATAAGGCAAAAGATGAAAGATGAGAGCAAACTAGCAGATAATATAAAGCAGGAGATGAAAAGTATTTTCAGTTTTATAAAGGGTAAAAGGGAGGTGAGAGTTGATATTGGATCACAGGAAAATGATGCTTGTGAGGTAATAATGCGGGACAAAGAAATGGCAGATGAACTTAATAAGTACTGAGTATCTGTCTTTATTGTGGAAGATATTAGTTGTTTGCCAGACGTCCATGAGTGTCAGGGAGCAGGAGTGAGTACCGTTGCTATTTCAAAGGAAAAGTGCCGGGCAAAGTCAAAGGTCTTAAGGTGAATAAGTCACCTGGACCAGATGGACTACATCCCAAAGTCCTGAAAGAGGTTGCTGTACAGATAAAAGATGCATTGGTTATAATCTTTCAAGAATCACTTGATTCTGGTATGGTCCCAGAGGTCCAGAAAATTGCAATTGTCACCCCACTCTAAGGGAGGAAGATAAAACAGAGGATATTATAGGCCAGTTACAAAAGATAAAATAAGTCAAAGTCAGCATGGTTTTTGTAAAGGGACATCTCGCCTGACAAATCTGTTAGAATTCTTCGAGGAAGTAACAAGCAGGGTGGACAAAGGAGAGGCAGTGAATGATCTTCGGAAGGCTTTTGATGAAGTGCCTCACATGAAGCTGCTTAACAAGATAAAATTCTATAGTGTAACAGGAAATATACTGGCATGGATGAGGCAAGAGGCAGCCAGTGGAATAAAGGGGGCCTTTTCTAGTTGGCTGCCAGTGACTAGTGGTGTTCCTCAGGGGTCAGTATTGGGACCGCCCCTTTTCAGATTGTTTGTCAGTGATTTAGATAATGGAGTTGATGGCTTTGTGGCAAAGTTTGCAGATGATATGAAGGCAGGTGGAGGGAAGTTCGTGCTGAGAAAACAAAGTGATTGCAGCAGGACTTAGACAAATAGGAAGAATGAGCAAAAAAGTGGCAGATGGAATACAGTGTTGGGAAATGTATGTAATGCATTTTGTTAAAATTGACAATAGTCCAGACTATTACTTAAATGAGCAGAAAATTCAAACAGAGGTTCAAAGGGACTCAGGAGTCCTCAAGCAAGACTCCCATAAGTTTAATTCACAGGTTGAGTCTGTGGTAAAGGCGGCAAATGCAATGTTGGCATTTACTTCAAGGGGAATAGAATACAAAAACAAGGAAATAATGCTAAAGCTTTATAAGACAAGAGTCAGACTGCACTTGGAGTATTGTCAACAGTTTTGGCCCCTTATCTCAAAAAGGATATGTTATATTTGGAGAGAGTCCAGATGAGGCTCACAAGGATGATTCTGGGAATGAAGGGGTTAACATACGAGGAGTGTTTGGCAGCTTCAGACCTGTACTCACTGGAATTTAGAAGAATGCGTGGATATCTCATTGAAACCTACCAAATGTTGAAAGAATTAGATAAGGTGGCTGTGGAAAGGATATTTGCTATGATGGGGGTATCTAGAACCAAAGGGCATGGCCTCAAAGCTGAGCAGCAACCTTTTAGAACAGAGGCAAGGAGGAATTTGTTTTAGCCGGACAGTGGTGTATCTGTGGACTGCTCTGCTACAGACTGCGGTGGAGGCCAAGTCCGAGGGTATATTTAAAGCAGGAGTTGATAGATTCCTGATTGGTTGGGGCATCAAGGGATATAGTGAGAGGGCAGGTGTATGGGGTTGCATGGGATCCGGGATCAGCCATGATGAAATGGTAGAGCAGATATCATGGGCTGAAAGGCCTAATTCTGCTCCTATGTCTTATGTGTTTCCTCCAGGTGCTCCGTTTTCCTCTCACAGTGCAAAGACATACCAGTTAGTAAGTTAATTGGTCATTGTAAATTGCTCATGACTAAGCTAGGGTTAAGTAGATGGGTTGTAGGTCAGCGTGGCTTATTCCATCTAGATTCCAACTGAAATCTTATTCTTCAGATTTTGTCACTCACATGAATGTAAATATTTTTACAAATTCAGCAATTTTCAAATCATTATCTCACTACCTCTTGGGATTCACACCTAATCCAATGTGTTGGCACATCTCAAACTCCTCTGGGGGCTGTGTGTGTGTGTGCAGAAAAATAACAGCGGTTAGTGTAACGCTATTTATAGTGCTAACAACCTGGGTTCAATTCCTGCCGCTGTCTGTAAGGAGGTTGTACGTTTTGCCTGTGACCACGTGTGGTTCCTCCAGGTAGGGTTAGTAGGTTAATTGGTCATATGGATGCAACTGAGTAGTGAGGGCTCGTGGCTAGAAGGGCCTCTTACTGTGTTGTGTCTCTAAATAGACACGAGAGATTCTGCAGATGCTGGTTAGCCAGAAAAACACACGCAAAATATTGGAGGAACTCAGCAAGTCATAGAATCATGGAGTCATAGAACACTACAGAATAGAAACAGGCCTTTCAGTCCATCTAGTCCATGCTAAACTATTAACCTGCTTAGTTCCATCAACCTGCACCTGGAATCAAAGTTTTGGCCCAAGACTCTTCATCAGAACTGGAAAGAAAGGGGTTAACAGCAATAGCGAGGGGGAAGGGGTACAAGCTGGCTGCTGATTGGTGAGACCAGGAGAGGTGGGTGGGGGAGGGGCATGAAGGTGATAGGTGCAAGAAGCAAAGGGCTGAAGAAGAAAGAATCAGAGAAGAGTGGATCGTGGAATAATTTGTATTTGCATAATTTTGCATTATTTTCACATTATTTGTTTATCTGTCTCTGTCATGTTCAAGAAAATGAATCTCAGGGTAATGTATGGTGACATACATTTACTTCAAACTTTGAACGTTTTACCATTGCATCCTCACTTCAACAAATGTCAGGTCTGTCATGACACTGAATTCCTTGACCATAATCAGTTCTGACAAAAGATCAATGAACTACAATATTAACTCTGTTTAGCTCCTCACAGATGCTGAGTATTTCCAACATTTCTGTGTAATAATGCTGTTTGTTTAGTACCTATATAAGCATTCAAAGCTGCTTCTGTGATACTTTTGATGGATGCAAAAACAAACTTGAAAGACAAAGATAAGCAGTGTGGAGGAACAGAAAGATCTTGGGGTCTTGTCTTGTGCATTGATGCACCATAGAAAGTACTGTCTGCATGCATAACAGCTTGGTGCAGTAACAGTTCTACAAGTGACCACAAGAAACTGCAGAGAGTTATTGACACAGCTCAGCATATCACAGGAACCAGATACGACCCCCCAACTATGTTCTCACCCTTTGGCTGGAAGCAAAGAGTGGGAATAAAGGGGGCCTTTTCTGTCTGGCTGCCACTGATGAGAGGAGTTCCACAGGTATCTGTTTTGGGACCAATTCCTTTTACTTTATACGTCAGTGATTTGGGTGACAGAATTGATGATTTATTTCCAAAGTTTGTGGATGATACGAAGAGAAGTGGAGGGGCAGGTAGTTTTGAGGAAGTAGAGAGGCCATAGAAGAACTTAGATTGAGAATATGGGCAAAGAAAGGGCAGATATAATACAGTGGTGAGAGAGGGAGGGGAAGGGGTAGAGGGAGAGGGGGGAGCAAATTGGATTGAGGAGTTCACTGAGTTTTAATAAGAAATGTACAGAACCAAAGGAAAGTAATAAACACTAGGCCAACACTAACTAAAACCCTCAAACTAAAATGTAACGCTGTCACTGCAGATTGGATTGGAAGTGGTAACGTAATACTAAATAAATTCCACTCCTTTACAGCATCAATCTAAACTGTAATCTTCTTACCCAAAATCGATGCACTTACAAAGGAGGCATAATAGTGGTTATATTTCATTGGGAGTTTGAGGAGGTTTGGTATGTCACCAAAGACAGTCACGGATTTCTACAGACGTACTGTGGGGAGCATTCTGACTAGCCACATCACCATCTGGTGTGGGGGTGGGTGGTGCACCACAGCACAGGATTGAAGTAAGCTGCAGGGAGTTACGAACTCAGTCATCTCCATCATGGGCACCAGACTCCCCAGCATCATAGACATCTTGTCAGCATATGGAAAATAAATTTAGAGCATAACAACTGTAATAGAATCAATGAAAGACCACCCCACCCAACACTGAATAGGAGGTAGAGGAACAAGTCAGTTAATGATCTGCTGAATCTCAGGGTTGTACATGGTGATGGACATGTACTTCGATAATATAATTTGCATTGAACTTAGGACTTAATGTCAGATTGGAACATTAGCAATTCTGGTCAATGAGTAGTATTAGAGCTATAATCACATAGCCAATGGAAAATAACTTACTGCAATCCACAATCTATGCCTTGGTCTTGCCAATATTGAGTGTGAGGTTGTTGTGATACCACTCAAACAGAAGATCAATGGTGATTGGAGATCATGTTTTATGAGGTATGGTTGAGAGAACTATGGCTTTTGTCTTTGGAGGCAACTTGAAAGGAATGTAAGATGCATAGACGGGATTGACCACCAAAGACTTTTTCCCCCAGGATCGAAGTCCTGCTGCGGGGCTTCAATCCAAAGCATTGACAACTATCTTCTTTGTTGCAGACTGCTTATTACTCCATAGAACTTTACTTCCATATAAACCATTTTCCCTCAAAGTAAGAACCTACAGCACTGTGCAAAACTCTTAGGCACATATATATAGCTAGGGTGACTAAGATTTCTGCACAGTACTGTAATTGTCAATGTGGAGCGGAGGTCGAGTCTGTAAATCTGGCAGGAGCAAAGGACATTGGGAATGGCGAGGGTGAAACACCACAGGAAGGTTGTGGGACCGGTGGCAAAGAAAAAATGCTGGTACAGGGGGCTGGCGCAGGGGCAGACGCACCCAGCCGTGAGATACCAGGCAGGGTTAATCAATTACAAGTAATCAGTTAATTGATCATTTCAGAATGTGTCTCTGTTGCTTCTCACTCCCTCCCCTCTCCCTTCCCCTTTTTCCAACCATGATTCCCATCTCCCTGCCCCTTCCCAGTCCACAATAGACATATGTCTGAATCAGTTTTATTATCACTCACATCATGAAACAATATTTTTTTTGCTGCAGCAGTACAGTGCAATACACAAAATTATTACAATACTGTGGAAAAGTCTTAGGCATTCTAGCTATATACCTGTAATTGTGTCCAAAACTTTTACATAGTACTGTATTGTGACTGAAAAATTTAAGGTTCACCTACTGATAAACTATATTTTTGTCAGCAAAAGAGTTTGCGGTTAGTGGTCTTGACACAAAGGCAAATAAAAGTTTTTAATTTTATTTTAAAGTTTCTAATTCTCGGCCTGAAACGTCGACTGTACCTCTTCCTAGAGATGCTGCCTGGCCTGCTGCGTTCACCAGCAACTTTGATGTGTGTTTCTAATTTTATGGCAGGGTGCATTAATTGATGACCTTAATGACAGGAACTAATACCGAGTTAAGAATCCTAATTGCCATCTTGTTGCAAAAATAAATATTCTAGCAGGCAGCCTGAAGCTATAAAATATGAAAGAGATTAAACTACAGTGACAAATTTCTTTCATCACACAGTCTGAGTTACTAGTCCCTTATTCAAGCCAAATATTTCTCAGCTGTTTCTTTTGCTTCCTGCTGCTCATTTTAAGGAGTTTATACACTCTCTTTGTCAAACAATTCTATTCTTTTGTTCCATTTAGAAACTGTTTATTTCTCCTTGTTTGTTTTATGGCAAAGGGGAAAACCAGACCCAATAAATTATTCTTAATTACTCATTGTTGGTCCAGATGGGGCTGAACATCTAAGTCCACTGGCAAAATAATTATTGGGTGTTGAAGCCTCAGCCAAAATATTAATGGGATTTAACCAGCCCAAATAGAAGGGTTTATGGTTGGTTGAGATGTTAAGAGACTAAAAATTTCAACTTACTTTCAGAGGACACTTCATTAGGTACAATGGTGGAGCTCAGTGTGGTCTTCTGCTGCTGTAGCCCATCCACTTCAAGGTTTAATGTGTTGTATATTCAGAGATGCTCTTCTGCACACCACTGTTGTAATGTGTGTCTATATCAGAAGGCACAACAGCTATTAGTTCATTAGGAGTTTGAGGAGTTTTGGTATGTCACCAAAATTTGTTCGCAAATTTCTACAGATGTACCGTGGAGAGCATTCTGACAGACTGCATCACCCTCTGGTATGGGGGGTGGGGTGGGGCAGGAGCTACTGCACAGGTTCAAAAGAAGCTGCAGAAAGTTGTCAAATTAGCCAGCATGAGTCATCCATCATGAGTGCTAGCCTCCATAGTATCTAAGACATCTTCGAGGAGAGATAACTCAAAAAGTTCACATCCATCACTAAGGACCTAGGTCACACTTTGTTCTCTTTGCTGTCATCAGGAAGGAGATACAGATGCCTGAAGACACACGCTCAAAGATTCAGGAACAGCTTCTTCCCCTCGGCCATCCAATTTCTGAATGGACATTGAACTCATGAATACTACCTTAATACTTTTTTGCAACACTTATTTAATTTAACTATTATATTTCAAATATCTGAGTGCCTATGAAAAGTATTCACCCCCCCCCAACAAAAGTTTTCATGTTTTATTGCTTTACAATATTGAATCACAGTGAATTTGATTTGGCTTTTTTGACACAGATCAACAGAAAAGACTCTTTTGTGTCAAACTGAGAGCAAATTTCTAAAAATTGGTCTAAATTTATTACAATTACTGAACTCAAAATAATTGATAGCATAATTACTCACCCCTTTCAAGTCAGTATTTAGTAGATGCACCTTTGGCAGCAATTACAATCTTGAGTCTGTGTGAATAGGTCTCTGTCAGCTTTGCCCAGTCTGCCTGTCTGTATCTTGTTTTACGGCGGTTGGCATCCAGCTTAATGGTGCATTGCCGCCACCCTCTGCTCCAGAATGTGCACTAGACATGCATTCTAAATCCCTTCACCCAATCGCGCATATATATATATATATATATACACAAACCTACACTTCACCCTCCCATCTTTGACCATCCTAGTATCCTATTCCTGTTTATTCGTCATATTCTATAAAAAATCCCTGTACCTCTTAAAAACGCTAAAAATACCCGGACTTGTGCTCTCTCACCCATGCCCAGCAACCCTTTTAATGTGAATTCCTGCATCCCCAACTCCTTTAATTTATTTCTCATCATCTCTCTGTGTATCCTATACTTCCTGCAACTCAGAACTACATGTTCTACTGACTCCTCTTCCTGACATTCCTCACACAATCCTGTCTGGTGTTTCCCTATCATTTTCAATGTTTTGTTTAATGCACAGTGCCCCAGCCTTAACCTAGTCCACACAGTCTCCTCTCTTCTGTATCCACTACCTACCCTAGTAACTGCAACACTGTTTTGTATTTGATATAAATGCCTCCCTTTCCCCTCCCTGTCCCATCTTTCTTGCCACATTCGGTTGATTTTTTCCCAGATTACACACTTAACCTCTGCTTTACTGATACTAATGTGCATTTCCACATTTTCTTTCTTTAACGCCCTCTTTGCCAACTCATCCACCCTCTCATTCCCCTTCACCCCTACATGTGCTGGAACCCATAGAAATTTTACCTGACCTCCCTGATTTGCAATTCTTGTAACTAACTGAAGGACTTCATAAAGTACATCTTGCCGACTGTTTGTGTGAAAAGACCTTAAACTTGCTAGATCTGAGGCTGAATCTGAACATATCAATGCTTTGGCTTGTCTGGCTTTCTGCACCCATTGCAACGCAACCAACACTGCCAGCATCTCCACTGTAAACACCCCTAACTTATTAGATGTTCTTCTGCTGATTCCAATTTCTTTTGCTGGTATTACCACCCCAAACCCTGTCACTCCTGTTTCAGGTTCCTTCGCACCATCCGTATAAATCTGAGTATAATCACTATACTTTTCCATCACATGACAGTTAAATGCATTTACCAAATCTGTTTTATATCTTTCTTTCCTTTTTACCTCTAACAAATGCCAGTCTATGTCAGGCCATACAAGCTTCCATGGAGCTACAACCAGATAAACTACTGAAAGACTTATCCTCAGATCAAATACTCCACATTCTTTCGCAATATCATTCCCTACCCGACTAAAGGTATCCCTCTGAAACCTCCCATTTTCCCAGCACTCCAGCAACACTCCTTTAGTAGGGTGAGAATCATTGTGCCCCTGCAAGTTAGCCCAGTAGTTTGCCATCAGTTGCATCCTTCTTAGTTCCAAAGGCATTATTCCCATTTCTACCTGTAGGGCTGACACTGGTGATGTTTTAAAAGCCCCACTGCACACTCTCAAGGCCTGAGCCTGAATCACATCCAGTTTCCTTATAAGAGACCTAGCTACTGATCCATATACTATATTTCCATAATCCAATACAGATCTCACTAAAGCGACATACATTCTCTTCAAAGCTGAACAACTTGCTCCCCATTCCCTACCAGTCAAACATCTCTTCACATTTATTACTTTTTTACATTTCTCCTCAACTTTCCTGATATGGTCTACCCATATTAATCATGAATCAAATATAACTCCCAGAAATTTAAATGATGCAACCCTTTCTAATTCAACCCCATACATTCTTAACTTCTTCCCTACCTCAACCCTTTTCCTGGTAAAAAAATACAGTTTGAGTTTTATCTACTGAAAATCTACATCCCCAATCATAACCCCACTCCACCACTTCATCAATTGCTTCTTGTAGTTTCCTGATTATATGCTCCATGTTCCTGCCTCTTTTCCACAAGGCCCCATCATCCGCAAACAGTGACCTACCTATATCCACTGGTACCTTTGTGAAGACATCATTGATCATAATGATGAAAAGTAACGGGCTAATCACACTACCTTGAGGTGTGCCATTTTCCACTATGTACTGTTTTGATAATTCTGATGCAATCTAAACTTGAATTTTTCTACCAAATAAAAAATCTTTAATCCAATTAAAAACTCTCCCACCAACCCCCGTCAGCTTTGCCCATCTGGAATCACAATACTAATGTGCCGATCCAGTTAATTTTCTGGTTATTGATGATTGCCCAGACATTGAGAAGAGCCAATGAGATTCTGTCTTGTTGAAAATTCAACAAGAGGAGAGCCAATTGGATTTGCCTTATTGAAAATTCAACAAGTCTTGATGAAAATTCCCCTGAGGTCTGAGATGCAACTCCAAAGGGTCGTTTCCCACAAGTGAATTTCCTCTGTATCTTCCATTGAATGATTCTGGTAACTAAAAAGAACTCCTAATCATGGAGGAAGGAGATTGAGACCTAATTTTAGTCTGGACAACACACTATATCTTAAAATCTTCTAGAAATATCAAAACCTCTATAAATTACCAAAAGTTAAAACCTCTGAGACTGCAGTGTCCACCTTACCAGACTCGTGTTGTTTGTCTTTTCCCTCCACCCGGCAGGAACTAGTGCTCATTCCTTATCACTTCAGGCATTCTCTCTTCTCCTCTTCTTCCAATTGGGCAGAAATTACAAAAGCCTGAAAGCACTTACCACCAGGCCCAAAGACAGTTTCTATCCTGCCTTTGTAAGGTTATTAAACAGTTCCCTCAGAGCAAGATGCCTCACATGAAGCTGCTTAACAAGCTATGAGCCTTATTACAGGAAAGATTTTAGCAAGGATAAAGCAGTGGCTGATAGGCAGGAGGCAAAGAGTGGGGAAAAAGGGAGCCTTTTCTGACTGGCTGCTGGTGACTAGTGGTTTTCCACAGAGGTTTCTGTTGGGATTGTTTCTTTTTACATTGTATGTCAATGATTTAGATGGTGGAATTGATGGCTTTGTTGCAAAGTTTGCAGACAATATGAAGATAGCTGGAGGAGAAGGTAGTTTTGAGGAAGTAGAGAGACTACAGAGGGACTCAGACAGATTAGGAGAATGGGCTTAGAAACGGCAGACAGAATACAGTGTTGGGAAGTGTATGGTCATGCACTTTGTTAGAAGAAATGAAAGGTGTGACTGTTTTCTAAATGGACAGAAAATGCAAGAAACTGAGGTGCAAAAGGACTTGTGCAGAATTTCCCGAAGGTTAATTTTCAGGTTGAGTCTGCAGTGAGGAAGGCAAATGCAATGTTAGCATTCATTTCAAGAGGACTAAAATATAAAAGCAAGGATATAATGTTGAATGTAATTCCAGGATTTAATGGCTTGTCATATGAAGACAATTTGATGGCTCTGGACGAGTAGTCATTAGAATTCAGAAGAATGAGGGGTGACCTCATTGACACCTATCGAAATTTGAAAGGCCTTAATGGAGTGCATGTGGAGAGGATGCTTCCTATGGTGGGAGAGCCTAAGACCAGAGGACACAGCTTCAGAATAGAGGGCCGTCTTTTTATAGCAGAGATGAGGAGGAATTTCTTTAGCCAAATAGTGGTGAATCTGTGAAATTCTTTGCCTGGGGCAGTTGTGGAGGCTAAATCTTTATGTGTATTTAAGGCAGAGGTTGATAGATTCTTAACTGGTCAGGGTATGAAGGGATACAGAGAGAAGGCAGGATATTGGGGCTGAGAGGAAAATTGGATCAGCTGTGATGAAATAGCGGAGCAGATTCTAAAGGCCAAACAGCCTAATTCAACTCCTATATCCTATAGTCAATGATCTATAGACTCTTGACCTCACAATTTATCACCACGATAGGTCTACAGCAGATGTGATCTCATTGACTCTTAACATGGCCTTGGATCACCTGGGCAATGCAAGTACTTAAACATAGAAAACCTACAGCACAATACAGGCCCTTCGGCCCACAAAGTTGTGCCGAACATGCCTCTACCTTAGAAATTACTAGGCTTACCTATAGCCCTCTATTTTACTAAGCTCCATGTACCTATCTAAATGTCTCTTAAAAGACCCTATCATACCCGCCTCCACCACTGTTGCCGGCAGCCGATCCCATACACACACCACTCTTTGAGTAAAAATCTTACCTCTGACATCTCCTCTGTACCTACTCTCCAGCACCTTAAACCTGTGTCCTCTTGTGGCAACCATTTCAGCCCTGGGAAAAAGCCTCTGACTATCCACATGATCAATGCCTCTCATCATCTTATACACCTCTATCAGGTCACCTCTCATCCTGCGTCACTCCAAGGAGAAAAGGCCGAGTTCACTCAACCTATTCTCATAAGGCATGCTTCCCAATCCAGGCAACATCCTCGTAAATTTCCTCTGCACCCTTTCTATGGTTTCCACATCCTTCCTGTAGTGAGGTGACCAGAACTGAGCACAGTACTCCAAGTGGGGTCTGACCAGGGTCCTACAGAGCTGCAACATTATGTCTCGGCTCCTAAATTCAATTCCACGATTGATGAAGGCCAATGCACCGTATGCCTTCTTAACCACAGAGTCAACCTGCGCAGCTGCTTTGATCGTCCTATGGACTCAGACCCCAAGATCCCTTTGATCCTCCACACTGCCAAGAGTCTTACCATTAATACTATATTCTGCCATTATATTTGACCTACAAAAATGAATCACTTCACACTTATCCGGGTTGAACTCCATCTGACACTTCTCAGCCCAGTTTTGCACCCTATCAATGTCCCACAGTAATCTCTGACAGCCCTCCACACTATCCACAACACCTCCAACCTTTGTGTCATCAGCAAACTTATTAACCCATCCTCCCACTTCCTCATCCAGGTCATTTATAAAAATCACGAAGAGCAAGGGTCCCAGAACAGATCCCTGAGGCACTCCGCTGGTGACCGACCTCCATGCAGAATATGACCCGTCTACAACCACTCTTTGCCTTCTGTGGGCAAGTCAGTTCTAGATCCACAAAGCAATGTCCCCTTGGATCCCATGCCTCTTTACTTTCTCAATAAGTCTGGCATAGGGTACCTTATCAAATGCCTTGCTGAAATCCATATACACTACATCTACTGCTCTTCCTTCATCAATGTGTTTAGTCACATCCTCAAAACATTCAATCAGGCTCATAAGGCACGACCTGCCCTTGACAAAGCCATGCTGACCATTCCTGATCATATTATACCTCTCCAAATGTTCATGAATCCTGCCTCTCAGGATCTTCTCCATCAACTTACCAACCACTGAGGTAAGACTCACTGGTCTATAATTTCCTGGGCTATCTCTACTCCCTTTCTTGAATAGATTAGATTTAGATTAGATTATGAGGACACACAGTCCTCTTTTATTGTCATTTAGTGATGCATGCATTAAGAACTGATACAATTTGTTCCTCCAGAATGATGTCACAGAAAGACAAGACTAACACAAGACAAACCAAGACTAAAATAACTGACAAAAACCACATATAGTTACAACAGTGCAAGCAATACCATAATTTGATAGAAGAACAGACCATGGGCACGTTAAAAAATCTCGAAGTTTCTCGAAAGTCCCATCATCTCACGCAGACGGTTGAAGAAAGAAAACTCTTCCTGCCATGAGCTTCCAGCACCGCAAACTTACCGATACAGCATCCTGGAAGCACCCGACCACAGTCCGACTCTGAGTCCGTCCGAAAACTCCGAGCCTCTGACCAACTCTCTGACACCGAGCACCGAGCACCATCTCTGCCGAGCGCTTTGACCCCAGCCCCGGCAACAGGCAATAGACAAAGCCAAGGATTTGGGGCCTTTCCCTCCGGAGATTCTCGATCGCACAGTAGCAGTGGCAGCGAAGCAGGCATTTCAGAAGTTTCTCCAGAGTGTTCCTCCGTGCTTCTCACGGCTGTCTCCATCAAATCAGGATTGTGCACGGCATCTTAATTCGCAGATACAATATCAATTTGGAGCCACCGCGCATGCTGCATCGTGCCGCCATCTTCTCCTCCCCTCCCCTAAAGGAACAACATTCGCAACCCTCCAATCCTCCGGAACTTCTCCCGTCCCCATTGATGATACAAAGATTATTGCCAGAGGCCTGCAATCTCTTCCTTCGCCTCCCACAGTATCCTGGGGTACATCTCGTCCGGTTCCGACGACTTATCTAACTTGATTCTTTCCAAAAGCTCCAGCACATCCTCTTTCTCAATTTATGAAGAAATAACTTATGTCCTCTTACTTATCTCAGGATGCAGTTTATTGACTACAGTATTGAACAGAATCACTCCTACATTTCTGATCAAAAAGCTCCAGAACCTGGGCCTCTGTACCTCCCTCTGCAACTGACTCCTTGACTTCCTAACCAGAAGACCACAATCTGTGCAGATCAGAAACAACATCTCTACCTCACTGACAATCAACACTGGCACGTCAGGGAGGAGTGCTTAGCCCACTGCTCTACTCTCCCTGCACCATGAGTGTGTGGCTAGGCACAGCTCAAATGCCATCTATAAATTCTCTGATGACACAACCATTGCTAGCAGAATTTCAGATGGTGACCCAAAAGCGTACAGAAGCATGATAAATCAGCTGGTGGAGTTGTGCCGCAGCAACAACTTGCACTCAACGACAGTCAGGCTAAAGAACTGATTGTGGACTTCAGAAAGGATAAGAGGAGAGAACACACACCAGTCCTCAAAGAGGGATCAGAAGTGGAAAGAGTGAGCAATTTCAAGTTCCTGTGTGTCAATATCTCTGAAGATCTAACCCGGACCCAACATATCAATGCAATTACAAAGAAGGCACGACAGAAGCTGCAGTTCATTAATGGTTCAATGATTTAATTTAATGTCAGAGAATGTATACAACCTGAAATCTTTACTCTTCCTAGACATCCACAAAACAGAGAGAAAAAAAACAAAGAACAATTGACAGAAAAACCTTAGGACCCTCAAAGCACCCCCTACTCCCTCCCAGGCACCAGCAGCAGCAAAGCTTCAACAGTCCCTCTCCCCATCTCCTCAATTGTTCCAGTAGAAAAGTCCAGCACCACCCTCCACCCTCCACCAACCACCCACCATGCAAGCAAAGGCAGGCCCCCAAAGACCATGATCTATAGTCCATCAAAAGCTACTGTTCATCCCAACACCTGGACATCTCGACAGGCCATCTCTCGTACTAACAAGGGAGAGGACGATACTGCTCCTGCCGCAGTGTGAGGGGAGGCCAGCAGCTCACTGTGTTGACGTTACAGCCTGCAGCGTCATTTAATTCAAGCTCCCCTGACACGAGAATCAGCAGCAAACTCTCTCTCACTATCGAGAGAGAGAGAGAGAGAGAGAGAGGGGGAGAGAGCAATCACTCGAGTGCAGAGGCGTCTGACAGCTGCGTCCACACTCTCAATATATTTACAGGTTGACTGCCACAAATCTGGAATTATATTTACTATAATTTGCAGTTTTCTCACTGTTAATATGTATTGTGCTGTAGTGCTTCCGCAAATTCATGACATATGCCGGTGATATCAAACCTGATTCTGATTCCTACTTCATTGCACTCTGTAATGATCTGATCTGCATGAACAGTAGGAAAGCAAGCTTTTCCCTGTATTGTGGTACACGTGACAGTAAATACCAAGTCCACTTCCAATTCCCTGACTTCTGACACCTCATTCTCATACATTTAGGGAGCTCTTGATCTCCGTGGTCAGGGAAGGTCTGTTCCCATTAAAGCTTTACACATCATAGAAGTTACAATCATGTGAGATTGCCTTAGAGCATTTAGGGAAGCAATGAAGGTCTTCCTTCTCTGTCTGTCCTTGGTTTTGGCGGTATTCAGGGCTTACTTCGTCATGTTGGTAGCTTCCTCTCAGTTTTCTCTGCTGTCAGCTATGTGAGTCCTGGGTCGAGACTCAGAGATACCATCGCACTGTGATGATCCTTCATTGCTGTTTCCATAATCATTTTGTTTGACTAGTCCGGGTTGTTAGCCCTGAGCTGAACCCCCAAAAGCGGAGGATCATTGGACCACTCTTAGTCTGGCATCTTCCCTTTGACCAGATTGGCATGGGTGATTCTACCAAGAACCAAAGCATAAAGCGCTGACTCCAGCCTACATAGCTCTCTGGATCATTGAGGCACACAAGCATCCAAACCACGACAAGGTTGTGGTCCTCTTGGAGAACTTAGAGTTGGGAACTGTGGATGACTTGAGCCTGTCTCAGGATTCATTAGGCAATGTTTTAGATCTCTTCTCTTCAGAGGCTCCCTGTAGATGGCAGTAGAGATATTGCTCACGATCTCATGACACTCAGAAATTTTTACCGATGTTCCGTGGAGAGCATTCTAACTGGCTGCATCAGCATCTGGTATGCGGGCGGGGGCTACTACACAGGATTGAAATAAGCTGCAGAGGGATGTAAACTTAGTCGGCTCCATCATGAGCACTAGCCTCTGTAGTATCCAGGAGATCTTCAAGGAGTGATCCCTCAAAAAGATTGTGTCCTCCATGAAAGACCCCTATCACGCAAGACACGCCCTGTTTCATTGCCGCCATCAGGATGGGGTACAAAAGTGTGAAGGCACACGCTCAACGATTCAGGAACAACTTCTTCCCCTCTACCATGCATTTCTGAATGGACATTGAACCCATGAACACCACCTCACTACTTTTTTATTTCTATTTGTGAACTACTTAGTTAATTTAACTGTTTATATATATATATACTCATTGTAACTCAGTTTTCTTCTCTATCATAATATATTACAATTTCCTGCTGCCACAAAGTCAACAAATTTCATGATATATGCCGGTAATATTTGTCTGATTCTCAGTCTAATATATTGTGGACTGCTTCCTTCCCAAATCCTCTGTGCTGGCTGTGCAGATGTCAGAGTTGCTTTTCTGTGTAGTCTCCGACATACCTAGAAATGATCCGATGAGCCTGGGGCTAGAGAACTGCCTAGTAAATGGCTGCCATGTATGCTGCTGCTCACCTGCACCTGTACTGCGACAGCCTGGCCTTCCCTGGCTGAACCGTTGGGAGGCCTAAAAGGATGCCTGTGCATAGAGGGAAAAGCTCTGCCCCTTGCACTTCCCCAGCTTACAGCATTCACAAAGTACAGTAAATGGTCAGCATGGAATCAAGTTACGCTCCATCACAGCCATAAGTCAGGCACCATCTATGGAGGGTGATAAACAGTTGATCATGAAGAAGACATGCCGGTGGCCCTATTTCATGAGGAGTTTGAGGGTATTTGGTATGTCGCCAAAGACTGCAGCAAATTTCTACAAATGTTCGGCTGCAAGAGGGTTGTAGACTCAACCAGTCCAATCACAGGCAAAAGGTGAGGATATCTTCAAGAGGTGGTACCTCGAGAAGACAGCAGCTATCACTAAGAACCCTCGCCGTCCGGGAAGTGCACTCTTCTCATTACTACCATCAGGGACACAGCACAGGAGCTTGAAGACCAGCACCAAATATTTTAGGAATAGCGTCATCCCCGTGCCATCGGATCTCTGAATGGCCTATGGACCCATGAACACTACCTCACTATTCCAATGTTGTACGTTTATTTATTTATTTGTGCATATTGTAAATTAATAGTATTTTGATGTTTTACATTGTACTGCTGACCCAAAACAACCAATTTCATAGCATACACTCAGTGGCCACTTTATTAGGTACACCTGTACATCTGCTCATTAATACAAATATCTCATTGGTCAATATTGCGGCAGCAACTCAATGCATAAAAGCTGCAGACATGGTCAGGAGGTTTAGTTATTATTCAGATCAAACATCAGAAGAGGGAAAATGAGATCTAAGTGACTTTGACTGTGAAATAGTTGTTGGTGCCAGACAGGGTGGTTTGAGTATCTCAGAACTCCTGATCTCCTGGGATTTTCACACACAACAGACTCTAGAGTCTACAGAGAATAGAAACATAGAAACAAAGAAATATAGAAAACCTACAGCACAATACAGGCCCTTCGGCCCACAAAGTTGTGCCGAACATGTCCTTAACTTAGAATTACCTCGGCTTACCCATAGCCCTCTATTTTTCTAAGCTCCATGTACCTATCCAGGAGCCTCTTAAAAGACCCTATCATTTCCGTCTGCACCACTGTCACCAGGAGCCCGTTCCACGCACTCACCACTCTCTGTATAAAAAACTTACCCCTGACATCTCCTCTGTACCTCCTTCCAAGCACCTTAAAACTATGCCCTCTCCTGCAAGCTATTTCAGCCCTGGGAAAAAGCCTCTGACTATCCACACGATCAATGCCTCTCATCATCTTATACACCTCTATTAGGTCACCTCTCATCCTCCATCGCTCCAAGGAGAAAAGGCCGAGTTCACTCAACCTATTCTCATAAGGCATGCTCCCCAATCCAGGCAACATCCTTGTAAATCTCCTCTGCACCCTTTCTATGGTTTCCATGTCCTTTCTGTAATGAGGCGACCAGAACTGAGCACAGTACCCCAAGTGGGGTCCGACCAGGGTCCTATATAGCTGCAACATTACCTCTCGGCTCTTAATGGTGCAAAAAAACCCCCAAAAAATCCCATGAGTGACAGTTCTGGGAGAAAATGCTTTGTTAATGAGAGAGGTCAGAGGAGAATGGCCAGACTGGTTCAAGCTGACAGGAAGGCAACAGTAACTCAAATAACCACCCGTTACAACTGTTGCGTGAAGAACACCTCTGAATGCACAACACATCAAACTTTGAAGTGGATGGGCTACAGCAACAGAAGACCACGAACATACACTGTGGCCACTTTTTACTTACAGGAGGCATCTAATGAAGTGCTACTGAGCATCTGTCAGTGATGATAAACCTGAGTCTAACTCTCTATCTATGCTGTAAAGTTTTCTGACTCTATGAGGAAGGACATACTATAAAGCCCATCCAGGTTATCACAGAAAATAGTTCAAAGCTTTTCACTTCCACTTTCACCAGCTGGGAGTTACTTCCATGAATTATTTGTTGGACGAAGAGGAACTTAAAAGACCAATTCCAAATTTGCCTTCAAGAACTTTGTGTCTGTGGTTTTGGCTATATTCTCACAACTGTGTTTAAAGTTACAGTCCAATTTCCCTCTTCATTGATATATACAGTCTTCATTTCTTGTTGATTATATAACATAGAATATAGAACAGTACAGCACAAGAGCAGGATCTTTGGCCTGCAATGTTGTGCCAAACATAATAAATTAGTAATCAATTGGTCAAATAAACTAATCTCTTCTGCCTGCACAACATCCATATCCTTCCATTTTCCTCATATTCATGTGCCTATGCAAACATATCTTAAATAGTCCCTAATGTGTTTGCATGGGTGGTGGAGTGGAGATGCGTCTCTACCATAGGAGATGTCAGGCACCCTACTAGCCTGCAGGTCACACTTGGGCAAGGTGTGGCTCCTGCTTAGCCCCCCCCCCCCACCCACCGATCGGGGACACATGAAGCCACGGGAGCAGGTGGTGGATGGTCCTATGAGCAGCTGGTGCATATCGTAAGTTCTGGTTATGCAACCACTGACGTCAGGCAGATAATCTCTGATAATGACTGGGATCACACATGTTGTAAAGGCACTGCCCAGAAGAAGGCAATGGCAAACCACTTCCGTGGAAAATTAGCCAAGGACTCTCATGGTCCTGAGACCATGAGCACCCATGTCATATGACACAGCAAATAATTTTGATGAATGTATCTGCCTCTACCACCATGGCAGGCAGCATTCTCCGTGTAAAAACTTTGCTCCCACACATCTCCTTTGAAATTTCCTCCTCTCACCTTAAATATATGCTCTCTTGTACTGGACAACAAAACTACAAGTTTCTCCAATCTATCCTTATTACTGAGATTTCTAAAATGACGCATGACAGTTTCAACACAATAAGCCTGTCGGAACCATGGTCTCAGCTGTGGGGTCTGTGCGCCATCGTAGGCAGACTGTAGAACGGCTTCAGCAATCACACTCCAGCCAATTAGTGTTTCATTGTGGAGGTATTGATCTCGAGCTGCTATATCAGCATTAGCTTTAGTTTGAAAGTTTTGGTTAACGGCCAGTTAGTTTAACATTTATTGTTTTTCCTTTATTTATGCACAGTTCCTTTTAAAGTCAGTGAACTGTTAATCCGCTTCAGTCTTTCTGGTCACTGGGGTCACCACTGCACACCTTATGTCAAAACCACAGTAAATGAAAATCAAAAGATCTGCAGCTGCTGGAAATTTGAAATAAACCCAGAATATACTGAAAGCTCCCTAATAGAGGATGTCTGCCTTGAAATATTAGTTCAGTTTCTCTTTCCTCAGATGCTGCCTGATCAGCTGAATGGTTGCAGCATTTTGTGCTGCTGTAACCAGGAAACAACGCTCTTGTGCTCTTTTGCTTTCAGCAAGAGCATGTTCTCTTCTCAATTTTGCCATTGGGCAAGAGATACACGGCCCTTAGGTTCCACACCACCAGGTTCAGCAACAGTTATCACCCCTCATCAGGCTCCTGAACCAGTGTGGATAACTTCACTCACCCCAGCTCTGAACTGATCCCACAACCTAACAACTCACTCTCAAGGACTCTACAACTCGCATTCTTAATATGATTTATTACTTATTTATTTATTGTTATTATTATTTTGTTTTAAAAAAATTCAATGTATTATCAACGTACGCACAGTATAGGTCACCATTTACAGCCCTGGGATTCATTTTCTTGTGGGCATACTCCAATAATCCAATAGCCATCATAGAATCATTGAAAGACTGCACCAACAGGGTGGGCAACCAAAGTGTAAAAGACATGCAAATACAAAAATAGAGAAAAAAAGAAATAATAATCATAATAAACATCCTTATGTACCATCTGTATATAATAATGCAGGACAAACAATCAAGAACAACATATACAAACCCCACTTCCAGAAATTTGGGATATTTTCCAAAATGCAATAAAAACAAAAATCTGTGATATGTTAATTCATGTGAACCTTTATTTAACTGACAAAAGTACAAAGAAAAGATTTTCAATAGTTTTACTGACCAACTTAATTGTATTTTGTAAATATACACAAATTTAGGATTTGATGGCTGCAACACAATCAACAAAAGCTGGGACAGAGTTAAAATAAGATTGAGAAGTGCACAGAATATTCAAGTAACACCGGTTTGGAAGACTCCACATTAAGCAGGCTAATTGGTAGCAGGTGAGGTATCATGACTGGGTATAAAAGTAGCGTCCATCAAAGGCTCAGTCTTTGCAAGCAAGGATGGGTCGTGGCTCAGTCCTTTGTGCCAAAATTCGTGAGAGAATTGTTAGTCAGTTCAAAAGGAACATTTCTCAACGCAAGATTGCAGAGAATTTAGGTCTTTCAACATCTACAGTACATAATATTGTGAAAAGAGTCAGAGAATTCAGAGACATCTCAGTGCGTAAAGGGCAAGGTCGGAAACCACTGTTGAATGTGTGTGATCTTTGAGCCCTCAGGCGGCACTGCCTAAGAAACCGACATGCTACTGTGACAATTATAGCCACCTGGGCTCAGGAGTACTTCGGAAAACCATTGTCACTCAACACAGTCCGTCGCTGCATCCAGAAATGCAACTTGAAACTATTACACAAGGATGAAGCCATACATCAACTCTATGCAGAAACGCCGGCGAGTTCTCTGGGCCCGAGCTAATCTCAGATACACCGAAAGACTGTGGAACTGTGTGCTGTGGTCAGATGAGTCCACATTTCAGCTAGTTTTTGGAAAAAACGGGCGTCGCTTTCTCAGTGCCAAAGATGAAAATGACCATCCAGATTGCTATCAGCAAAAGGTGCAAAAGCCAGCATCTGTGATGGTATGGGGGTGCATCAGTGCCCACGGCATCGGTGAGTTGCATGTATGTGAAGGTACCATTGACTCTGAGGTGTATATTAGGGTTTTAGAGAGACATATGTTGCCATCAAGGCAACGTCTCTTCCCGGGATGTCCACGCTTATTTCAGCAGGAGAATGCCAGACCACATTCTGGATGGGCTACAACAGTGTGGCTTTGTAGACACAGAGTGCGTGTGCTTGACTGGCCTGCTGCCAGTCCAGATCTATCTCTTATTGAAAATGTATGGAGCATCATGAACAGGAGAATCAGACAACGGAGACCACGGACTGTTGAGCAGCTGAAGTCTTATATCAAGCAAGAATGGACAAAATTTCCAATTGCAAATCTACTACAATTAGTATCCTCAGTTCCAAAAACGATTAAAAAGTGTTATTAAAAGGAAAGGTGATGTAACACAATGGTAAACATGCCTCTGTCCCAACTTTTTTTGAGTGTGTTGCAGCCATCAAATTCTAAATTTGTGTATGTTTACAAAATACGATTAAGTTGGTCAGTAAAACTATTGAAAATCTTTTCTTTGTACTTTTGTCAGTTAAATAAAGGTTCACCTGAATTAACGTATCACAGATTTTTGATTTTATTGCATTTTGGAAAATATCCCAACTTTTCTGGAAATGGGGTTTGTACATATAGATATAGATATACATATAGATATATATAGCCGTTCCAAACACACATAACATACAGATATCAATAAGTGAAAAACACCAGAAATAAGCTGAATTAAAATAGGAAATTGAAAGACTATGGAACATGAACAGAGTATACATTGTCCCAATAGTAATATATAAAATTGGTATCACTCCAAATGCACAATAGCATAAACAATTACGTCTACACAACCATATTTATGTAAATCTCCAAAAATTCACAATTCTAAACGCCACTAGAACAGTCCAAACATTCCTAGCAGTTGAGAAATGAGTGTGCTTGACTATGCCTTTACTTCAAGTTTTATCAGCTTGAGCTGAGAAAAAAATAAAACTACAACAACAATAATAATAATAATAAAAATTAATAGGAGACGAAAAGTCTTTGAAAGTTGTGGGAACAGCTCGGTGATGGGGCACATGAAGTTATTTCCTCTTGTTGAAGATCTTGACGGTTGAGGACTAATAACTGTTCCTGAGCCTTGTGGTGTCAGTTCAGAGGATCCCATACCTTATTCAAGATGACAGCAGTGAAAAGGGGGTCCCTTATGATGGATGCTGCTTTCCTGCAACAATGCTCCACGTAGATGTGCTAAATAGTGGGGAGGTCTTTACCCATGATGGACTGGGTCATATCCACTACTTTTTAGAGGATTTTCCATCCTAGGGCTCTGGTATTTCCGTAGTAGGCTGTGATGCAGCCAGTCAATATACTGTCTACAACACATTTATAGAAGCTTGTCAAAGTTTTAGAGGTCGTGCTGAATCTTCGCAAACTCCTGAGGAAGTAGAGGTGCTGCCGTCCTTTCTTTGTAATTGCACTTATGTGCTGGGGTCTGCACAGGTCATCTGAAATGATAACACTGAGGAATTTAAAGTTGCTAACCCTCTCCACCTTTGATCTCCCAATGAGGACTGGCTCATGGACCTCTGGTTTCCTGCTCCCAAAGTCAATAATCAGCTCCTTGGCCTTGCTGACATTGAGTGAGAGCTTGTTATTATGGCATTACTCAGCCAGATTTTCAATCTCCTTCCTATATGCTGATTTGTCACCATCTTTGATTAGGCCTACAACATTGGTGTCATCAGTAATCTTGAATATGGTATTGGAGCTGTGCTTAGCCACTCTGTCATAAGAGTAAAGCAAGTAGAGCAGGGGCTAAGCACACAGCCTGGTGTTGCACCTGTGCTGATGGAGATTGTGGAGCAGATGTTGTTGCCAATCCAAACTAACTGGGGACAGCAAGTGAGAAAATCAAGGATCCAATTGCACAAGGAGGTATTACGGCCAAGTTCTTGTAGCTCTTGATTAGTTTTGAGGGGCTGATGTTATTAAATGCTGAGCTGTAGTTGATAAAGAGCATCCTGATGTATGCATCTTTGCTGTCCAGATGTATTTGCACAAATTTTTTTGTCTTTTGCACATTGGTTGTTTGTTCACCTTGGTTTGGGTGTAGTTTTTCAATCCATGCAAGAAGATGAATCTCAGTGTGGTATCATTTGTTCATTACGTGCCGTGTCATTTGATGTGGCCAGTCATGATCTTTCCATAACCATAATTGCTCTTGGCAAATTTTTCTACAGTTTGCCATTGCCTTCTTCTGGTTAGTGTCTTTACAAGATGGGTGATCCCAGCCATTATCAATACTCTTTGGAGATGGTCTGCCTGGTGTCAGAAGTTACATAACCAGGACTTGTGATGTGCACCAGCTGCTCACATGATCATCCACCATCTGCTCCTATGGCTTCACGTGACCCTGATCAGGAGGCTAAGCAGGTGCTACACCTTGTCCAATGGTGACCTACAGGCTAATGGAGGGAAGGAGTGCCTTACACCTCCTTTGGTAGAGATGTATCTCCACCCTGCTACTCAAACGATGTATATGATGATATGTACATTATTTATTTTGATAATAAATGTACTATGAACTTTGTACTTTGAGCTACAGGTTTGGGAGGAAGGTTATCATGTCCAATATCTGAAGACTGTTTCAAACGAGTTTAGTTTTACTGGAATTGGAGCTGAGAGGTGGGAGACCAACATGGTCCCAGGAGATGGGCTGGGTGTTTTACCTTGGCATTAGTGCTGCAGAAAATGGTCAAGGAAGTATTATATTGGATACTTTCCTTCAGTAATCAAGGCGTGGAAAACTGGATAGTGTACAAAAATTACTGAAGGAAATTGGTCTGTCAGTGTTTCAGAGTGAGACCCTTATCTGGCTGGCATTGCTAGAAACCTTTCTCTGCATGCAGCAGTCATGATCTGTGAACATGAAAAGGGCCATATGTGCGCAGATATTTTCTAAAGTGCTTACTGTGACAGTATAAATTTTGGGGATAGAAATAATACTCGCTGAAGTTTAAAAGAACGCAGGGGGATCTGACTGAAACCTATTGAATATTGAAAGGTCCAGATAGAGTGGACGTGGAGACGATGTTTCCTATTGTGGGGGAGTCTGGGACCCAAGGACACAGCATCACAATAGAGGGATATTCTTTTAGAACGGAGATGAGTAGGATTTTTTCAGCCAGAGGGTGGTGAATCTGTGGAATTCATTGCCACAGATGGCTGAGGAGGCCAAGTCGTTGGATATATTTAATAGAATAGAATACAATACAATACAAAGATTCAAGATTCAAGGTTCAAAGTACATTTATTATCAAAGAATGTATAAATCATACAACTTTGAGATTTGCTTGCTTACAAGTAGCCACAAAGCAAGAAGCCTGAAAGAAAGAAATAAAAGACAAACACCCGATGCACAAGAGAAAGGAAAGCACAAATCAGGCAAACAACTGAAGCGAACAACAAGATTACGAACCAAATTGAGTCCACAAACCTGAACCCTGGAGTAGGCCCAAAGTATCACTTATCATTTCATCAAACTACTGGGCACAGAGCCCACTAATGACACTGGAACTTTTATTGTCATTTTCAAGACAACAAGATTGCTGTACTGTTCTAGTTATTTCAAATATTTTTTTTAAATCTGAAGGTTGATAGGTTCTTGATTAGTCGGGTTGTCAAAGGTTATGGGGCGAATGTAGGAGAATGGGGTTGAGAGGAATAATAAATCAGCCATGGTGGAATGGCAGAGCAGACACGATGTATTGAATGGCCTAATTCTGCTCCTATGTCTTATGGTCTAAATAAAACAGCTTTAGACATCCAACTATTTATGCAATGTAAAGACTTAGTTCAGAATTTTGTGTCTGCACAGAAAACCTGGAAATCCTCAGAGGCGCTAACATCTAAAGGTTAAAAGTACCCGGCAGGATGCAAACAAAAGACATCAGCAGAAGCCAGGTTGTTAGGAAATTACGACTCCGCGTCTGCCAAAAGGCAAAGCTACAGTCAGATTGTAATGAAGGCATAGAGTTTTGTGACAATCTGTCAGAAGCGCAGTCTCCTGCAAATGAAATCTAAGTAAGATGTAGTTGGCAGGCTACCTTGAGCAATTTGAGAGCTAAGTACCCAGCTGTAAGTTCATGAAGCTTGTTAGAGGGAAAGGTTTTCCTTTGAAAAATGCTTTTGAGAAATATTCGCCTCAAAACCATTACCAAACACTGATGATTACATATATCTGATGACCAGCTGGGATACTAAGCTGGGCAACTGCAGGGGGTAGATTCACAACTTTCTGATCAGGGTTAAATGAACTCTGAGGAATGGCTGTCAGTTATTGAAACTGCCTAAAATTTCTTTCCAATTGGTAAAGAAAATGTTGAGGTTTGTATAATGGGTAGCTGAACCATAAAGCTTACTATATGCCCAGTTATTCTTATATTATAGGCATCCGTTAGTCTCATGAGACCATGGATTTGTGCCTTGGAAGGTTTCCAGCTCGCAGGCCTGGGCAAGGTTATATGGAAGACCAGGAGTTGCCCATGCTGCAAGTCTCCCCTCTCTACACCACCGATGTTGTCCAAGGGAAGGGCATTAGGACCCATACAGCTTGGCACTGGTGTTGGCGCAGAGCAATGTGTGGTTAAGTGCCTTGCTCAAGGATACACAAGCTACCTCAGCCAAGGCTCGAACTAGCGACCTTCAAATCACTGGACGAACACCTTAACCACTTGGCCACGTGCCAACACTATACGCCCAGTAGGTTCATAGAAAATCAAAATAGATGTTGTATTACCTTCTAATGAGTTTTGGGGTGGAGTTATGTCTCTACCAAAGGAGGTGTAAGTTATTCCTTCCCTCTACTGGCCTGCAGGTTACCCTTGGGCAAGATGCAGCACCTGCTTAGCCGCCGATTAGGATCATGTGAAGCCATGGGAGCAGGTGGTGGATGGTCATATGAGCAGCTGGTGCATATCACAAGTCCTGGTTATGCGACCACTGATGCCAGGCAGACAGTCTTTGAAGAGTATTGATAATGGCTGGGGTCACCCATATTGTAAAGACACTGCCCAGAAGAAGGCAATGGCAAACCACTTCTGTACAAAAATTTGCCGAGACAATCATGGTCGTGGAAAGACCATGATTGCCCACATCATACAACGTGGCACATAATGATGATAATGATGATGATTATCTTTTATATTTGCCATTTCAGTCTTTAATAATGTCTTGGCCATGGTTCTTGATTAATCAGGGAGTCAAAGGTTACGGGGAAGGCAGGAGAATGGGGTTGAAAGGGATAATAAATCACCCATGATGGAATAGTGAACTGACTCGATGGGCTGAATGGTCTGATTCGGCTCCAATGCTCTCTGGTCTTTAAGGTGGGTCATGAGAAGCAGAAGGTTCCTGAACCCTCTGCATTTTGCATTTGACATTGCTCCTTGGAGAAATGTTAAGGAGCCTTGGGAACTCTGTTTACAAAGTCCCACATAACAAGCAAGGACATCATGCGTCCATTCTGGTTTTCAGGGTTCTAAAATGGAAGTTATAGGACACACAGCCTCCGCCACAGATGGAGTAGGAAGTGCCTAACAAAGTAGATTAAAGAAAAGTACGAACGAAAGATTAGCTTTATCTGTCACATGTACATCACACATTTTATTCCATACTGATCCTTTAACCTATAACTTTATTTTATAAGACCATAAGATAGGAGCAGAATTTGGCCATTTGGCCACTCGAGTCTGCTCTGCCATTTCATCATGGCTGATCTATTTTTCCTCTCAGTCCCAACCTCCTGCCTTCTCCCCATATCCCTTTATGCCTTGACCTATCAAGAATCTGTCAACCTCTGCTTTAAATAAACATAATGACTTGGCCTCCACAGCTACCTGTGGCAAAGAATTCCACAGATTTACACTCTCAGGCAAAAGAAATTCTTCTTCATCTCCATCCCAAAAGGATACACAGGAATTGACACTTGATCGTTGTCACTGTAAAGTGTTAAACTGGTCACTGTTACTTTTCTAGATCATACACTCCATGCACCCCTATCAAAGGGCCACTGTTTCTTCCTAATGCATGGCCTCAGGGCTCTCAGTACCATCCCAAATGCTCTTTTTCCACTCTGAACAGTCATAGACCAGGAATTCAGCAGGCTGGTGCATTTCTTCAAAGCGGTTTTGGCTACTGCCTCGAATCCTTTCCATTGCCTGCTGAGCAATGATAATGCTCAGATATGACTGGACCACCTCACTTCTCACAACTGCCCAGCCAGAAAATTATCCTTCCTTCCTCCTCTATTTAAAAGAATCATTACTCAATTTGAGTTAAGCCAAACACCATGCGCTTCATTTTCATTGAATAACAGTGTCCGTGACACCTTCT